>NC_090440.1:1625068976-1625384152 GCF_031143425.1 Pleurodeles waltl
GCGTCCGGGTCGCTGGTGAGGGAGAGGATCAGCTGGGTGTCGTCGGCGTAGGTGATGATCTTGAGGTTGTGTTGACGTGCGATGGTTGCGAGGGGGCTCATATAGACGTTGAAGAGGGTGGGGCTGAGCGATGACCCTTGTGGAACTCCGCAGATGACTTCGGTGGCCGCTGACCGGAACGGGGGGAGGCGGACTCTCTGGGTTCTTCCGGCGAGGAATGAGGCGATCCACTCCAGGGCCTTCCCCTGGATGCCGGTGTTGTTCAGGCGCTGTACCAGGGTGCGGTGGCAGACAGTGTCGAACGCTGCGGAGAGGTCCAGGAGGATGAGGGCCGCAGTTTCCCCATTGTCCATTAGGGATCTGATGTCGTCTGTGGCTGCGATGAGGGCGGTCTCCGTGCTGTGGTTGGCTCGGAAGCCGGATTGCGAGTGGTCATACAGAGGAACATACAACTAGATGCTGACTGCCCCGTTGCAGATGCTGATGCAGATTACTGGCCTTTGGTCAGGTATGAGGGTTGATGTCCTCCCGGGAGAACCTGAAAGGCAGGCTTAGAGCTTCACATGCTGTGCTCAGAATATAACTTGGAGAGAACCTAATCTCATTGCACTATGATAGCCTTATTCTTGTGCTTCACTCTCATTGTTACTATTGTAATTCTACTGTGTTGTGTAGTTCTGGTTATTGCAGCTCACGCTTTGCTATCTAAAATGCAGTTGTTTTATTAAATCAATCTTTAAAACATAAACTGCCTTTGTCATTTCTATATGAGACCGCATTGTGTATGAGAGAACTGGTTGTGACCTGAGTGACCATGACTTCCCTGGGAAGTACTAAGATGTCATGCGCTCGGCTGCCCAATTGTCTCTTCCCTTAGGGAGAGATGAGGCACTGCTAGTTAGTCAGAGCAAAACCCGGATTTGGGGTGACAAGGGTCCTTCACCATGGGTCAGACTTAGGGGGTCATTCCGACTCCCGCCGGCGGCGGTAACCGCACGCCCGGCGGGAGCCACCGAATGACCGCACCGCAGTCAAATGACCGCGGCGGTCATTCTGAGTTTCCCGCTGGGCCAGCGCCAGCCCGCCCAGTGAGAAACCCCCTTCCACGAGGATGCCGGCTCCGAATGGAGCCAGCGGAGTGGAAGGGGTGCGACGGGTGCAGTTGCACCCATCGCGATTTTCAGTGTCTGCCATGCAGACACTGAAAATCTATGTGGGGCCCTGTTAGGGGGCCCCTGCAGTGCCCACGCCAATGGCATGGGCACTGCAGGGGCCCCCAGGGGCCCCACGACACCCGTTCCCGCCAGCCAGGTTCTGGCGGTGAAAACCGCCAGAACCAGGCTGGCGGGAAGGGGGTCGGAATCCCCATGGCGGCGCCGGTTTCCCGTTTCTGACCGCGGCTGTACTGCCGCGGTCAGAATGCCCATGGAAGCACCGCCAGCCTGTTGGCGGTGCTTCCGCGGTCGTTGGACCGCCAGGGGCAGAATGACCCCCTTAGTCCCCTACACTGCGAACGATCTTGCCGCCCAAAAATCCAGTAGTCTCATTAGGATAATGAGAGCCTACGCGATAGTAACATCTACATTTGTAATGCAGTCATGTGATTTTAAAACAGAGGTGTAAGGAAATGCCTCCTTGGCATGGTTACCCCCTAACGTTTTGCCTTTGCTGATGCTAAGTTATGATTTGAAAGTGTGCTGGGACCCTGCTAACCAGGCCCCAGCACCAGTGTTCTTTCCCTCAACTGTACCTTTGTCTCCACAATTGGCATAATCCTGGCACTCAGGTAACTGGTACCCCTGGTACCAAGGGCCCTGATGCCAGAAAAGGTCTCTAAGGGCTGCAGCATGTCTTATGCCACCCTGGGGACCCTCACTCAGCACATGCACACTGCCTCTCAGCTTGCGTGTGCTGGTGAGAAGAAAATGACTAAGTCGTCATGGCACTCCCCTCAGAGTGCCATACCAACCTCACACTGTCTGTTCAATAGGTAAGTCACCCCTCTAGCAGGCCTTACAGCCCTAAGGCAGGGTGCACTATACCACAGGTGAGGGCATATGTGCATGAACAATATGCGCCTACAGTGTCTAAGCAAAACCTTTGACATTGTAAGTGCAGGGTAGCCATAAGAGTATATAGTCTGGGAGTTTGTCAAACACGAACTCCACAGTTCCATAATGGCTACACTGAAAACTGGGAAGTTTGGAATCAAACTTCTCATCACAATAAATGCACACTGATGCCAGTGTGCAATTTATTGTAACATACACCCAGCATGCCCCCTGAATACCTACCGACTTCTAGTGTAGGCTGACCAGTTTCTGCCAGCCTGCAACACACCAGACTTTGTCACTCTGTGGCCAGGAACAAAGCCTGTACTGGGTGGAGGTGCTTCTCACCTCCCCCTGCAGGAACTGTAACACCTGGTGGTGAGCCTCAAAGGCTCACCCCTTTTGTTACAGTGCCCCAGGGCATCCCAGCTAGTGGAGATGCCCTCCCCTCCGGCCACTGCCCCCACTTTTGGCAGCAAGGCTGGAGGAGATAATGAGAAAAACAAGGAGGAGTCACCCATCAGTCAGGACAGCCCCTAAGGTGTCCTGAGCTTAGGTGACCCCTGCCTTGAGAAATCCTCCATCTTGAGTGTGGAGGATTCCCCCAATAGGATTAGGGATGTGCCCCCTCCCCACCGGGAGGAGGCACAACGAGGGTGTAGCCACCCTCAAGCAGAGTAGCCATTGGCTACTGCCCTCCCAGACCTGAACACACCCCTGAAATCAGTATTTAGGGACTCCGCAGATCCCAGGAAATCAGACTCCTGCAACCTGAGGAAACAAGAAGGACTGCTGACCTACAAGCCTGCAGAGAAGGAGGAAGACGACAACTGCTTTTGCCCCAGCCCTACCGGCCTGTCTCCAACTTCGAAAACCTGCTCCAGCGATGCATCCGACATTGACCAGAGACCTCTGAAGCCTCGGAGGACTGCCCTGGACTAAAGGACCAAGAAACTCCTGTGAACAGCAGCCCTGTTCAAAACCAGCTACTTCTTTGCAACAAAGAAGCAACTTCCAAAGACTTCAAGTTTCCCGCCGGAAGCGTGAGACTTCCCACTCTGCACCCGACGCCCCTGGCTCGAGATCCAGAGAACCAACACCTCAGGGAGGACTTCCCGGTGACTGCGAGCCCGTGAGTAACCAGAGACGACTCCCCTGAGCCCCCAAAGCGATGCCTGCAGAGAGAATCCAGAGGCTCCCCCGACCGTGACTGCCTGTAACAAGGGACCCAACGCCTGGAACGCAGCCCCCAGGACCTGAAGGAACCGAACTTCGTTGCAGGAGTGACCCCCAGGTGACCCTCTGCCTAGCCCAGGTGGTGGCTGTCCCGACAAGCCCCCCCTGTGCCTGCCTGCACCGCTAGAGTGACCACCAGGTCCATCCATTGTTTCCTACCTGAAACCCGACGCCTGCTTTGCACACTGCACCCGGCCACCCCTGTGCCACTGAGGATGTATTTTGTGTGCCTACTTGTGTCCTTCCCAGTGCTCTACAAAACCCCCCTGGTCTGCCCCCTGAGGATGCAGGTACTTACCTGCTGGCAGACTGGAACTGGAGCACCCCTGTTCTCCTTTCTCGCCTATCTGTTTTGGGCACCTCTTTGACCTCTGTACCTGACCAGCCCTGAGCTGCTGGTGTAGTAATTTTGGGGTTGCCTTGAACCCCCAATAGTGGGCTGCCTATGCCCCAGAACTGAGACTTGTAAGTGTTTTACTTACCTCATAATCTAACCTTTACTTACCTCCCCCAGGAACTGTTGATTTTTGCACTGTGTCCACTTTGAAAATAGCTTATTGACATTTTTACAAAGACTGTACATGATATTGTTTTCATTCAAAGTTCCTAAAGTATCTAAGGGAAGTACCTTACATTTAAAGTGTTTGATGTAAATCTTGAACCTGTGGTTCTTAAAATAAACTAAGAAAATATATTTTTCAATATAAAAACCTATTGGCCTGGAGTAAGTCTTTGAGTGTGTGTTCCTCATTTATTGCCTGTGTGTGTACAACAAATGCTTAACACTACCCTCTGATAAGCTTACTGCTCGACCACACTACCACAAAATAGAGCATTAGAATGATCTACTTTTGCCACTTTCTTACCTCTAAGGGGAACCCTTGGACTCTGTGCACACTATTTCTTACTTTGAAATAGTATATACAGAGCCAACATCCTACAAGAGGTGTTAGGCTTTAGATTCTGAGTAAAAATAGGAGCAACTCAGTCCATAGCTGACTTCGAACATGAATTTGCAGCAGCATCCCCACCCAGGAGTGTCTCCACCTCCGCAATAAGGGTGCCTCTATCTGTGAGAGTTCCCGTCTCATGTTGTCACCTAGGCGAAGGGATACGGGCAAGCTTATGACTTTTGGTCTTCCTTCCCAGGGGTGGGTCAATGGCTTTGTGTTTTATCATCATAAAAAGTTATGCTACCACAACAACAATAAATGTATTGGAGGTAGAAATCATGCAAGAACCAATAAAAATCGAAAGCTCTCCAAAGGAGGAGGGTCACCTAAGTTAAAACTACAACAAGAAAAGGCCCTAAAGGACAAAGAGGGGTGCACCAGCCCTGCCCCTTTGCGGCACTGATGGGTGAAAGATTGGCCCACCCTCGGCCAGGGCTTTGCCTGGGTGCGGTCCATGTGCATCCTTTGCCAAGAGGGTGACAAAAAGTGCTTACTAGCGCTATCAGAGCATCCACAGGTGCAGAGGATGAAGGGTCAATCTCCAGGGGTTCTTGTAATGCTGGGACACCTAGTCCTACCAAACAGCTCCCATGCCTCTGGGTGACAAAATGCGCTTTAAAGTGCTATCATGGGCGTCCACATCTGCATAGGATGAAAGGGCAGCCTCCAGGGGCCCTTCGAATGTTGCGACACGTAGTCCTACCAAACAGCTCATGTGGGGGTAACAAATTGCACTTTATAGCGCTAACAGAGTGTCCAAAGGTGCAGAGGATGAAGGGGCCCTTGGAATGCTTAGGTGCATATTACTACCAAACAGCTCCGTACCACAGGGTCACAAAATGTGCTTGATAATGCAATCAGAGTGTCCACAGGTGCAGAGGATGAAGGGGCCACCTCTAGGAGCCATTGAAATACTGGGACATGTAGTCCTACCAAACAGCTCCCATACCACAGGGTGACAAAATTCTCTTTAAAGCGCTATCACAGTGTCCACAGGTGCAGAGGAAGGAGGGGCCATCTCCAGTGGCCCTTAGAATGCTGAGACGCACAGTCCTGCAAACAGCAAGTTTTTCGTCACAACTCCAAGGCCAGCTTTTCTCCAAGCTAGACAAAGCTCCTGTGACTTAACAGTTAAGGGTGAAGCAGGGATGCCACTAGCTCTGCTTTCCTCCTTATGGATCCTTAGGCTCAACCAGAGCCGGTTATAATCACTCAATGCTTTTACCTTGGTGCCACCCCTTGCGACCCTCCCCATTAGAGCCCTAGACACAAAAATATAGTCAATAATTAACCCATATTCCTCAATAAAAAAGGTAGCATTCATGAGATAGGTGGGCTTAATGGCTTCACAAGCATTAATTAGATCAAACATAATGACCATGGGTAAAAGGGCCTCAGCTTTTTGGTCTTCTTGTACAAGCTCTGTCCAGTAAAACTAACTCATTGACCTGCGGTGTATGGCCAAATTCAGTATTAAAATTGACATCAACTACAATATGGAGTGCTGTGTCCAAGTGGGCTAGCTCAGCGTCAAGACCTAGTATAAAACTGGACAACGTGTTAACATTAGTGAATGCATCAATACCAAAAAGCCTTGTATTAAAATTCATGAAAACAACTAGTACGCCTTTGGGCCAAATCAGGAGGAATGATTGGATTGCACCACTCCCAGTATATAATGAGCAGATTTTGCACTAAAGGGAAACTTGAAAGTAGGTCATTAGTCCTCCATTGGCTCAGTCAGCAGGGGAATTGGATGCAGAGACCATATAGGCAGCAAACCTATCTACACTCACAGCTTCTGGTCCAAGGCTCTTGCAATAATATCATGTTGTGGCTTGAGACGAGCGGGACCCAGTTATCATCATCCTTGTTTTTAGATATCCCAGCAACATTATAAAGGAGTATTTTTACCTGATGGGCAATGTCAGCAGGACTAGTTGGGATAACAACAACATTTTCAACAGCGGGATGTAGCATTAGGGTGTGAAAAACATGCAGGACCTACTCCCAGGGGAGAATAGCCACTTTCTGGCGGGGGTCAATGGCGTGCAGTAGAATTACAGGATCTACTCTCATGCCAAGACCTTAAGGTTGTCTACCCGGTCCATGGTCATCCTCCTGCAAAACACACTCAGATAGATCTGGCAGTTATTGAGTCAATCCACATTGGTCAGGCTCCCAAAAGGACCAAAGTGATTCTGAACCGAATTTTATAAAGCTGTGGCTGGGCTTGATTGACACCCTGTGTGCCCTCAGAGTTGTCTGAGTTGGGTAAGTAAGTGAACAAGTGTCTGTGGAAGTATCCAAGGGGTCTGATTTAGATCTTGCCAGATGAGTTACTCAGTTAAAACAGTGACAGATAGCCCATCTGCCGAAATCCTATGGGATATAGATTTCAGGGGACGGGATATCTGTCACCTTGTGATGGAGTAATTCGTCTGCCAATATGTAAATCAGGCACTCAATATTTACAGAATCCCCAAGTATAACGTAATGAATTACTTACGAACCAGTGCTAAAGTTCCAGACAAGTAACTTCCCCAACCGTCTTTCATATTGCAAGGACAACGACGAGCCAGTAAAGATGATCAAGTCTGGAGCCCCTAAGAACCCTGGACTGTAATAATATCTGGAAAGATTTTCAAAAGACAAGCACTAACTTTGATCCTTGTACTGAAAAGGGCCTTGTCTAGATTACTTACAAACACCACAATTACTATACTTGCAGATCAGAGCCATGTGGGAGATTGCAGAGGTCAAAGGGACTGAAAGGACAAATTATGCTCTGTTTTTTGTTGAGGGAGAGTGCCCAAAGGCAGAATGGTTGAGTACACCCCTTCACAGGGGAGGGATTGTTGGGAAGAGGCCTCAGCCCTGATCAACTGTAAAATGGCTATGTTAGATAAGGACTTGGGTGGTCATTACAACCCTGGCGGACGGTGTTAAAGGTGCGGTAATACCGCAAACAGGCCGGCGGACAAAAAAAGGGAATCATGACCCTGACGGAAACCGCCAACAAAGACCGCCACTTTAACACACCGCCCGCCACGGCGGTACAGACAAGCAGCGCGGTGGTCACCGGCAACAGACAGGCGGAAGACAATGTACCGCCCATAGTATCACAACCCGCCAATCCGCCACCTTTTCCGGGGCGGATTCACCGTGGATAAAAACACGGCAAAAACAGTTTCTGCAATGGGAAAACGCTCACCTGAACACATCCCACGAGGAAGGAGGACTCCATGGAGCCGGCATTACAAATCCTACCGGCCCTTGTATTCCTACTCATCTACAAAGAGCAACGCTGGCACCGGCGAAGACAACGGTGAGTACTGCACCTACGACATAGGGCAGGGGGGAGGCAAAAGTTAGGGGGACACACACGCAACACCCCCACCCCCACCCTCACATATTACAACACACACACCAATGCATTTACAAAAATCACAGTGACAACCCACAACCCCCCCGGAAGAATGCAAAGACAAAACGAAATCAGTTCAAACATTGTAATGTTTCAATATACATGTCTCAAAAATATACAGATATATTATAAAATAATTCAAAGTATATACATTACGAGAAGTAGTGCAGATATGCACATCTCAATGTCCGTGCACCACTAGTCCAAAAATGCATGGGCGAGGCCCACAAAAGATTCCTGTCCACAAACGAAGAGAACACTGCCGGGGCATCAGATCAAAATACAACAGGCACCTCAGGGGGAAGGGAAGAGGGGGCACCTCAGCCGGATGACTGCAAAGCCAGATCCACGACGGGGCTCCATGCCCATTGATGTATCCTGGGAGTGCAAAGCCACAGTCTCTCAAGTCTCTACAGTGGGTGGGTTGCCCACTGTACCATCCTGGGGAGTGCAAAGCCACAGTCTCTCAAGTCTCTACAGTGGGTGGGTTGCCCACTGTACCATCCTGGGGAGTGCAAAGCCACAGTCTCTCAAGTCTCTACAGTGGGTGGGTTGCCCACTGTACCATCCTGGGGAGTGCAAAGCCACAGTCTCTCAAGTCTCTACAGTGGGTGGGTTTCCCACTGTACCATCCTGGGGAGTGCAAAGCCACAGTCTCTCAAGTCTCTACAGTGGGTGGGTTGCCCACTGTACCATCCTGGGGATTGCAAAGCCACAGTTTCTCAAGTAGATAACAGCCTCCACTGGTTCTGGAGGGGGACTGGTGCCCAGACTGGATAAGTCTCCCCGTGACAGTTCCTGTCCCGTCACTGTCCCAGCTGCACATGGGATAACGATGGTTGATGTGGCGGTCTTTTCCTTCTTCACAGGTGCATGCCCTGTTCAGCGGTGCTTTGCCATGGCGGTTCTAGACTGTTCAGCAGTGCTTTGCCATGGCGGTCTCTGGACTGTTCAGCGGTGCTTTGCCATGGCGGTTCTGGACTGTTCAGCGGTGCTTTGCTATGGCGGTTCTGGACTGTTCAGCGGTGCTTTGCCATGGCGGTCGCTGGACTGTTCAGCGGTGCTTTGCCATGGCGGTCTCTGGACTGTTCAGCGGTGCTTTGCCATGGCGGTTCTGGACTGTTCAGCGGTGCTTTGCCATGGCGGTTCTGGACTGTTCAGCGGTGCTTTGCCATGGCGGCTCTGGACTGTACAGCTGTGCTTTGCCATGTCGGTTCTGGACTGTTCAGCGGTGCTTTGCCATGGCGGTTCTGGACTGTTCAGCGGTGCTTTGCCATGGCGGTTCTGGACTGTTCAGCGGTGCTTTGCCATGGCAGTTCTGGACTGTTTAACTGTGCTTTGCCATGGCGGTCTCTGGACTGTTCAGCGGTGCTTTGCCATGGTGGTTCTGGACTGTTCAGCGGTGCTTTGCCATGGCGGTTCTGGACTGTTCAGCGGTGCTTTGCCATGGCGGTCTCTGGACTGTTCAGCAGTGCTTTGCCATGGCGGTTCTGGACTGTTCAGCGGTGCTTTGCGATGGCGGTTCTGGACTGTTCAGCTGTGCTTTGCCATGGCGGTTCTGGACTGTTCAGCAGTGCTTTGCCATGGCGGTTCTGGACTGGGCATTGGTGTGTGGCATGACGTTCTCTGGACTGGGCATTGGTGTGTGTCCCTCATTGCCCAACCGGGCTGTGGCAGCCGGGGCCCTCCTGGGCACTGACTCTGGCGGTGGCGGTGGTCTCCTGACCAGTGACGATACTTGGGCCCTCCTGGGCACTGACTCCGGTGGTGGTCTCCTGACCAGTGACGATACTTTGGCCCTCCTGGGCACTGACTCTGGCGGTGGCGGTGGTCTCCTGACCAGTGACGATACTTGGGCCCTCCTGGGCAATGACTCGGGCGGTGGTCTCCTGACCAGTGACGATACTTGGGCCCTCCTGGGCACTGATTCCGGCGGTGGCGGTGGTCTCCTGACCAGTGACGATACTTGGGCCCTCCTGGGCACTGGCTCCGGCGGTGGTCTCCTGACCAGTGACGATACTTGGGCCCACCTGGGCAATGACTCTGGAGGTGATCTCCGGACCAGTGACGATACTTGGGCCCTCATGGGCAATGACTCCGGCGGTGGTCTCCTGACCAGTGACGATACTTGGTTCTCCTGGGCAATGACTCTGGTGGTGGTCTCCGGACCAGTGACGACGGTGCTGGCGGTGGCGTCCCGACCGCCGGGAAGGATGCCGCCCTTCTCCGCCATGATGCTCGCACCAGGCTGTGCAGACTTCCTCTGGCCCTTCCCCACCTTTCGAGGAGTCACAGCTGACTCTGCAATCCCCCTGGGACCCCTGTGAGTTGTTTTGCCTCCAGGAGTCAAAACACGGTCCCGTCGGCCACTTTCCAACTTCAGAGCCTTTACAGGGGGTGGACTGCCAGTGCCTTGGCTCCGGGTCACACTGCTTGCCCTGGTGGCCGGCGCACTCCACACACCTTGAACTCGCACCACTGGTACTGGAGGCTTTTTGGCTGAGGCGCAACGACAGGACTTATGAATTGGAGGGGAGGTGGGGGCAAAAAGGTCAACTTTGCAGAGGGACAGTTTCTGACGAACACTGGGATGGGTAGTTGGAGGGGGTCTGGGAGTGGAGGAAGAGGAGGTGGTTGTCGGAGGTGTCACTTTAGGTGTTTTAGGTGCAGCTGCAGGTACTGGAGGCTGTCGTGAGGTGGATGGATGTTGGGTGTGAGGGTGCCCGCGTTTGTGTACTTTGGGAGGGGGCGTCACAGACACACTGGGAGAGGACACAGGAGACGTGTAAATGGGAGTGGAGGTGGTGAGTGCAGGTGAGCGGTGTGTGGTACTGGGTGTTCTGGTGTGAATCCTGGTGCCTGTAGATGTAGTGCATGCAGGTGAGAGTATAGACGAGACTGGGAGGGTGGCGGGAGACGACGAGGAGGGGGACACAGTGGAGGCAGTGGATGTTGCTGTGTCTGCATGTGGGTGATGCTTGTGTGTGTGCCTGTGGGTTGTGTGGTGCCTATGTTTGCCAGAGCTTCCCTTGTGTGTTGACGTGTGTGCATGCTGGTCTGTAGGTGTGCTTGGGATGGGCTGGGGTACAGGGGATTGGGTCTGTGTGGAGGAGGTTGGAGGGGGGAGGCTAGACACAGGGACAATGGCTGCCATCAGTGCTGAGGCCAGAGATTGCAAGGTTCGCTGAAGGACACCCTGACCAGAATGAATGCCCTCCAGGAATGCATTACCGTGTTGCAACTCCCTTTCTACACCCTGGATGGCATTCACAATGGTAGACTGCCCAACAGTGAGTGACCTGAGGAGGTCAATGGCCTCCTCACTGAGGGCAGCAGGGGTGAGTGGGGCAGGGCCTGAGGTGCCTGGAGCGGAGGTGATGCCCACCCTCCTGGGTGAGCGGGCACGGGGCGAACGCTGAGGGGCTGCTGGGAGGGCGGTGCTGGTAGGGGAGGTGGCGGCTGTACCTGTAGAAATGGGGCACACAGATGGTGCCGCCACCATATGGGAGCTCCCATCGGCGGACGAGTCCGTGTCGCTGGTTGGTGATCCGGTGCCCGACGTGAAGCTCCCCTCGCCCTCCTTCCCACTGGTGCATTTTGAGTCCGTGGTGTGGCCCTCCATGGCCATGTGGGATGCAGCTCCCTCATGCTCCGGTGCCACTGTACCTCCGCCTGATGATGCTGATGCACAAAAGAACAGGGAGAGCACAAAGGGGGGGGAGACAGAAGAAAGACAGGTTGAGTGCATGGCATACCGCTACCTTTGGTGGACAATACAGACACAGCAGCCCTCTGCACTACGCCGTGCTCCTGGCCTCTGCAGATGCAATTTCTGGGATCTGGCCTACATGGCTATGGTGGACATCTGCGCACATGGATGCCACAGGGGCATCTATACCTGTACTTGGCACTCTACTGCGGTGGCGTAGAGTGACACATGGCCTGCATTACGGAGGGGCCTAGCCTACGTATTTCTGCCTGGCCTAGGTACACCCACAGGCCTCCTCCCCCACCCAGACCCCTCCACTGCGCGCAAAGTCCGCAGAATGAGAGAGTACTCACCCCCTTGTGTCTCCTGTGATGCCCTCAAGCGCCCATCCAACTCAGGGTAGGCCACCACCAGGATCCGGAACATCAGGGGGGTCATGGTGCGACGGGCACCCCTCCCACGTTGGGAGGCCATCCCCAGCTGAGCCTCCGCCGTCTTCTTGCTCCAGCGGCGAATGTCCTCCCATCTTTTCCGGCAGTGGGTGCCCCGTCTCTGGTGGACCCCCAGGGTCCGGACGTCCTTGGCGATGGCACGCCAAATGTCCTTCTTCTGGTGGGCGCTGACCTACATGACATGCACAAGGGAAGAAGCAAAGTAATTACCAACTGCACCATCGATGTGAGTGGCCCCCTCCCTACCCTAGCCATGTGGCACATTCATTCACATGCATTCATGTTCCCTGAACTCTGCCCCCTTCCCTCTTACAACCAGCCCTCTCCACCCAGGCCTAGCCCATACAACGTGCTACCTGTGTACTAACCTGGTCTGGAGGACCGTAGAGTAGCGTGTACTGGGGGAGGACCCCGTCTACCAGTTTCTCCTACTCCTGAGCAGTGAAGGCAGGAGACCTTTCCCCAGACGCAGCAGCCATCGTCGCTTCCAGACCGAGGTCACAGCAGCACTTGCAGTGTAGGTCCTCTCCTGTCGAAGATCAGGTATCTAGTGATTGAACAGATAGAAAATGGCGGTGACGTCCGCGGTGGTGACGTCCGCGGCGGTGCGTATCATCACCGCCGGCGCACTTGCTCATTGGCTCCTGGGACCCATAGGTTCCAATGTTAACCAATGCAGCATTGCGCCGCGGTCTGCAACCGCCTACCGCGACGGTGTGCAACGGCAACGCAGTTACCCCACAATACCATTGTCCCAGTTTAGAGGTCAGGCAGCCGCCATTTCAGGGGCCCACATGGCTTCATTTACTTCTGCGTCACACATAGCTAGGCCTACACTCAACACACATACAGGAAGGGTTTTGTGTTTGGTGTCGTCTTCTGTGTAACTGTGGGTACATACCTAGAAAAAAATTGACTCGGTGGTCGCTGTTGTCCTTCCTAGGCGCCGTCAGCTGGGACATTTGAGAAGATGGTGGAATCCTCCGGTGTACCGACCGCTGGTGGACCTGTTGACAATGGAGGAGCGACATTTAATCGTCACCTATAGGTTTGACCATGCCACTATCCAGGAACTATGTACCCATTGGGAGCCAGACCTGATGTCACCAATCCGCCATCCCACTGGAATCCCCCCTGACGTGCAGGTGCTGTCAGTGCTCCATTTCCTTGCAAGTGGCTCTTTTCAGACAACAGTGGCCATGGCATCAGGGATGTCCCAGCCTATGTTTTCCTACGTGCTGTCCAGAGTGTTGTCTGCCCTGCTGAAACACGTAAGGAGATATATCATTTTCCCTGAGGTGGAAGATTTGGCTGCAGTGAAAGGTGACTTCTATGCCCTTGGACATATCCCGAACATCATAGGTGCTATTGATGGGACCCATGTAGCTCTGGTCCACCCCCACAGGAGTGAACAGGTGTACAGGAACAGGAAGAGTTATCATTCGATGAATGTACAGATGGTATGTTTGGCAGACCAGTACATCTCCCAGGTTAATGCTATGTTCCCTGGCTCAGTGCATGACGCCTACATCCTGCGGAATAGCAGCATCCCTGATATGATGGGTCAACTCCAGAGGTACCGTGTGTGGCTATTAGGAAACTCTGGTTACCCCAACCTGTCCTGGATATTGACCCCAGTGAGGAATCCCAGGACCAGGGCAGAGGAACGCTACAATGAGACCCATGGGCGGACTAGGAGGGTGATCGAACGCACCTTCGGCCTCCTGAAGGCCAGGTTCAGGTGCCTCCTTATGACAGGTGGATCCCTATTCTACTCACCGAAGAAGGTGTGCCAGATCATCATCGCCTGCTCGATGCTTCACAATCTTGCTTTGCGATGCCGGGTGCCTTTTCTGCAGGAGGAAGGTCCAGATGACGGTGTTGTGGCAGCTGTGGAGCCTGTGGAGCCTGTGGACAGTGATGAGGAGGAAGCTGAGGAAGAAGACAACGACATTAGGGAGTCAGTCATACAGCAATATTTCCAGTGACATACAGGTGAGAACATTTTCATTTTTACCATTACATTCACTGTTACACGTCTTCCTCTATCCTGTGTGTAATTTCATGGGATTATTTGGTAACTGAGTTGTTCCTTTCCATTATGGTTTCACAGGTGTGGTTACCAACGTGTGTCATCTACATGCATCCTTCAAGGACTTGTGATGTGTGACATAGGTATGTTGCCTTTACAACTAGAAACGCATTTGCACACTGTCATTGATAATACATTTTACCAAATCATAGACTGACCCCAGATTGTTTTGTGGTTCAAGGGTGTTTATTTAAGTGCTAAAAAATGGAGGGGGGTTGTAAAATGGTGAGAGGTGATGGTGGAGGAATGTCCATGGCAGAGTCCAGTCTATTAGTCTCACAGGTGCACTGCCCATATGGGCATAGGAAGTGGAGCTGGGCAGTTTCAGTATGGACAGGGTAACAAAGTGGGACAGTGGGATGACAATCAGGGTGGTCTCATTTCCTGGCGGGGGTCTTGCCATCTTGCTCTGTCCTGTTCCTGGATCTCAGGGCCCGCTTGCGTGGTGGTTGTCCGTCTGCAGGGGGTGGGGTGCTGGTGTGGTGGTACTGTGGCGGGGCGTCCTGTCCACTAGCGCCGGCGGATGTGGTGGGCAGTTCATCGTCCATGCTAGTGTCAGGGGCCCCTTGGAGTGCCACGGTGTCCCTCATGGTCTGCTGTATGTCCTTCAGCACCCCTACGATGGTGCACAAGGCGGAGCTGATGGTCCTGAGCTCCTCCCTGAACCCCAAAAACTGTTCCTCCTGCAGGCGCTGGGTCTCCTGAAACTTGACCAGGACCGTCGCCATCGTCTCCTGGGAGTGGTGGTATGCTCCCATGATGGAGGAGAGGGCCTCGTGGAGAGTGGGTTCCCTTGGCCTGTACGCCCCCTGTCGCACAGCAGCCCTCCCAGTTCCCCTGTGTTCCTGTGCCTCCGTCCCCTGGACTGTGTGCCCACTACCACTGCCCCCAGGTCCCTGTTGTTGTTGGGGTGGTGGGTTATCCTGGGTTCCCTGTAGTGGTGGACACACAGCTGATTGACCTGTCCTGGGTACGGAGGTTTGGGCCCGCTGGGTGGGTGCTGTGCTGGTGTTACCAGAGGGTGGAAGGTCAGTGTTGGGCTGTGCCTGTGCAAGAGGAACCGACTGTCCCGAGGCCCACGATGGTCCGGGCTGGTCATCAGGCTCCAGTAGGGCAGAGCTGCTATCGTCACTGTGAGCCTCTTCTGTGGGTGGAGTGGAGTCGTCTGGACCCTCCGGTGTGGTGACGGTCCTTCGTGATCCTGCAGGGGCATAAGAGCATGATTATTGCATGTGTGTGTGTCATGGTGTGCAATGGGTGGGTGTGCGTGTACCCCCGTGCAAGCATTCCTGTGTGGGGGCTTGTGTGATGTTGGTTAGGGGGTTGTTATGGGTATGTGCAGTGGCCATGCTTTCGTGATGGGTGTTCATGCTTAGTTGTGTCATGCAGGGCTTGTTGTTGGGATGTGTGGTTTGTGTTGTGAGTACATTAGTGAGGAGTTGGAGTGATAGGGGAGGGGGTGAGGGTGGGGGTGTGTGATAGCATGCAGGTAGGGTGGGGGATCTGATAGTTGAGATTTGACTTACCAGTGTCCATTCCTCCACCGACTCCTGCGAGGCCCTCAGGATGCATGATGGTCAAGACTTGCTCCTTCCATGTTGTTAGTTGTGGGGGAGGAGGTGGGGGGTCTGCCGCCAGTCCGCTGAACCGCGATGTTGTGCCTGGAGACCGTTGAACGCACCTTCCCCCGCAGGTCGTTCCACCTCTTCCTGATGTCCTCCCGATTTCTTGGATGCGGTCCCACAGCGTTGACCCTGTCGACTATTCTGCGCCATAGCTCCATCTTCCTGGCTATGGATGTGTGCTGCACCTGTGAGCCAAATAGCTGTGGTTCTACCCGTACGATTTCCTCCACCATGACCCTGAGCTCCTCCTCGGAAAAGCGGGGGTGTCTTTGGCGTGACATGGGGTGGTGTGTGTGATGTGTGGGGTGGTGTGAGTGTGTGTGGTGTTTTGTGCGTGGATGTTGTGTGGGTGATGGTGTTGTGTGCCTCTGTGTGGTGGGATTGTCTATTCTGTGCTGTCTCTCTGGCCTTCGTGACTAATTTTTGGTCATAGGGGTTTGTGGGTGATGTGGGTGTGTGTTTTATATTGTGTTGGGTGTGTGGGAGTGTTGTTTGTATCTGTATCAGGTATGTGTATTTGGAATTGTCCAATGTGGTGGTGTTTTGGAGATGTGTGTGTATTTTGAGCGTGGCGGTGTGTACCGCCAATGGAATACCGCGGTTGAAAGACCGCCGCGTGGATTCGTGGGTCGTAATAGCATGGGCGTGTTTCTGTTGGCGTGGAGGTGGAGGATTTGTTTTTGCCAGTTTAACACTGACCTTTGGTGTGGCGGACTTGTGTGGGTGTCTGAATTTTGGCGGATTCCGAAATGTGGGTCATAATAGCTGTGGCGGAATTTCGCGGTCGCGGCGGTGTATTGGCGGTCTTCTGCATGGCGGTAAGCGGCTTTTACCGCCAATGTTGTAATTACCCCCTTGATCTTGATTTAGGGAAGGTTGGGAACGTTGTGGTAGTATCACGATATCTGTATTTGCATTACGGCAATATGTAATCATGATGTTACAGAAAATTTAGCTACGAATGGAGCAGAGCACATCTAAACTATGTTACTGCGTGTTTTTGTGTTTAAAGATGCAAACTTGAAATGCAAAAGAAAATGGTGTTACTTCCTTTTTGCAATAATACACTATGGGCCAGATTTACAAGAAAGTGGTGCATCAGCTCTGATGTGCCACTTTTCTTGCGCCCCCTGCACCCCCCTAACAACACCATGTGTGTGCCGTATTTACAATATGGTGCACCATGGCGCGCAGTAGGACAATATTGTCAAGTAGTAAGCAGTTTTGCCCATTCTGTGTCTATGGGAAAATATGTTCGTACATATGGCCCTTATTATGCTATTGTGGTACATTGCAGGATTAACGCCATAAATTGTGGCGGTAATCCTGCAAAGTAAAGGGAGGCCCCTTGAAAGTAATGGGCGTGTCATTTTAATGTCTGCCTTGTGCAGGCATTAAAATGATGCTAAAAATGGCACTGTGAAATGCTGTAAATTTCACTGCACCATTTTACAGGCCTCCCTGTGGGGGAATGATCACCTTGCATACATTATGCCTGGTGCAGGCATAATGTGGTGCAAGAGGTTACAAAGTAGAGCAATGAAAGCATTGCGCCACTTTGTAGATATGGCAAAGGAGAATGGCCTCTTTAAAACCACATTAGCGTAAAACAAAATTATGCTAGTGTGGCACTAAGAGGCTCTAGGGCCTTGTAAAACTGTCCCTAAGTTTAAACAGAAAATCTTGATAAATGCCCATAAATCTATGCCATGCACGTTTAGCATGATTTGTTAAACTTTGAACCAGATTTACTAAAAAGTGCACAGCGCAGTGCTGTGCCAAAATTTGCAGGGTCGTGCTGCGTCACTTTAGAAATGCAGGGATGCGCCATATTTACTAAAATACGGCATACCCCTGTGTTTCCCCCTGCACCAGCGCTAAATTTAGCTGCTAGCACAGACACAGGCACCCTTGCACCATAGTGCAAGTGTGTCTGCTTTGAGGGGATTGATTGTTTATGTGCAGGAAGGAACACCTTCCTGCACATAAACAATCCACAATGGCGATTTGGCATTTCTTCCTGCACATAAAGCAATGGGTCTTGCATTTGAACGCCCACAGCAACACTCTCCTCTGATGCAGAAAACTGCATTGGAGGGGCCTATATTTACAAGGTGGCCTTAAGCAACAAAAGTGTCTTTGCGCCACCTTGTAAATGTGGTGCACTGCACAGGCCCTGTAAATCTGACCGTTTGTCTACCTTTAAATGAGACGCTTGTGTCTTTGCATTTATTAGGTAGCAGGTTTAGCAAAACGGCAGTATAACTTCTTCTTTTGAATTGCTCTTCGGTCTGCTGTCTTATAATGATGTTCATCTTTGGACTTTAGTGATATCTGCATTGCCCTTCCAGTTGTATCTATAAACAAAGGCTTATAAATGCACCCACTATTTCAAGGGAATGTGGGTGATACTGGACAGATTAACTTGTTTTTATGGCACTTCTTAACTTTGAATTGTGACTCACAGGTCAGCAAACAGAAGCAGAAGCTAATAAATAACACAGCAAGGAATATGATACTGTGACACAGTTGGGGGTGAGGACCGGGGTTGTCAGGTGAGACACACATGGTTACAAAGAGAAACAAACGTTATGAAAGTCGTAGAAAAATGGGAGATACATGTGAAACTACAAAAGAAGGAATGATGGAAAATGTAAAGAAAGAAAGGAAGATAGAAGGAGAGAACAAAGCAGGAGGGAAAGAATACTGTAGGGAATAGAGGAAAAACAGAAAGAAGGAAAGAAAATAGAAAGGAGAAAAGAGAAGGAAGGAAGGAACTATCCTTGGTGAGAGCAACTCTTGATGACCTTCCGTGGGTTGCGATCCCATGTTTCAGTCACTCACTGGCAGTATGCAGTTCAAAGTGGGGTGGATTTTATTTCTCCGGCTACTCACTTGCCTATTGCTCCGATTCGCAAACATTTTTTTAATACATGAAACTTACACTTGAATTTGTCTTGACCTATTTCTGAATTTCCAGGAGTAACACCTTTTTGTGGGTGAAAGGTCTATGAATTATATCATGTGTTTGTACTCAAGCAATATTTATGTTTATATTTCAGAGGTATTAAAGAATGTATTTCAGGCAGTGGCGGCTCCTTCGCAATGGCAAAGGAGTGTCACCCCCCTGGCTAAGCAGGCAGCTGAAAAATAAAACAACAGTTTACTATTGTTTTATTTTTCAGCTGCTGGCTCAGCCAGCAGCATCTGCAGGGAGGGACAGGCTGAACCATGGGAATGGGGAGAGGGTTGGGGGAGTGGAGTGCACTTAAGTGTGACTCCCATACAGTGTCTGAGCCGCAGACCAAGCCACTCAGATCAAAACTGGTGTTGTTCTCATGGTAGGTTTAGCATGACAGCAGCACCAGGATTGCATGGGGAGCCTGTGCTGGTGTCCCAGGGACTGCTGGGACACCAACACTACCGAGAGGGTACAGAAGAGAGGCGGCCAGCGTCGGAAAGGTACCTTTTTTTTATTATTAATATTTTTTTTATTTCACCCCCCTGTCCCTATCGCACCCCAGCCTGCCCCTCCCCTTGAGATCTGTGGCAGCCGCCGCTGCTTTCAGGGATGTTCAAGTTGTGTTCCAGAGATTTCGCATCTTGTCTGGTGTGGATACCAGCCCTGAGTTAACATACTTGCTACTTATCTTAGATGAGTCTTCTGGGAAGGGTTACTCACTGTGTTCAGTAAAGTAGTGCATCCTTCTTTAATTTCAGGGGAGTCAAGAGTTGACTGTAGATTAGGATTCATACTCTCTTGCATTTATGCTGTTCCTGTTTCATGTATGGGTATTTTTGTTGTTCCTGGGAATTTACACAGGCACAGCCAAGCCTTCTGCAAAGCAGAGAAAGTGGACCTCACAGCACAAAGTTCTAGACCTTGAATTGTAGCAAACATACACTATACACATGGCCTGGCTATGCTGTGCTATGTTCAGTTTGAACACAAAGGGCCTCATTACAAGTTCAGGGCAAAAATCTGATCCCTGTACAAACATGTATTCACACAGGGATCGGAAATGTGATTTGTGTGATAATTATCACACACTCACAGTTTTTTCCTGATATATTCTGGCAGGTCAAGCCTTATGAAGGTTATGGTGGAAAAATGCCCAGAAAAAAAGTAAAACATGGTGAATTTAGGGGGTCATTACACCATTGGCGGTAAAAAGCACTTACCGCCGTGCAGAAGACCACCAATACACCGCCGCGGAATTCCGCCACAGGTATTATGACACACATCTCGGAATCCGCCGAAATTCAGACACCCACACAACTCCGCCACACCAAAGGTCAGTGATAAACTGGCGAAAACAAAACCTCCACCTCCACGCCAACAGAAACACACCCATGCTATTACGACCCACGAATCCACGCGGCGGTCTTTCAACCGCGGTATTCCATTGGCGGTACACACCGCCGCGCTCAAAATACAAACACATCTCCAAAACACCGCCACATTGGACAATTCAAAATACAAACACCTGATACACATACAAACACCACTCCCATACACCCAACACAATATAAAACACACACCCACATCACCCACAAACCCCTACGACCAATATTACAGAGAGAAGGACAGAGAGACTGCACAGCCAAGACAACACCACCATACAGAGACACACAACACCATCACCCAACCCAAATCCACGCACAAAACACCACACACCACTACACATCACCACACACATCAACACTCACACCGCCCCACACATCACACACACCACCCCATGTCACACCAAAGACACCCCGCTTCTCCGAGGAAGAGCTCAGGGTCATGGTGGAGGAAATCATCCGGGTAGAGCCACAGCTATTTGGCTCACAGGTACAGCACACATCAATAGCCAGGAAGATGGAGCTATGGCGAAGAATCATGGACAGGGTAAACGCCGTGGGACAGCTCCCAAGAAATAGGGAGGACATCAGGAAGAGGTGGAACGACCTACGGGGGAGGTGCGTTCAACGGTCTCCAGGCACAACATTGCGGTTCAGCGGACTGGCGGCGGACCCCCACCTCCTCCCCCACAACTAGCAACATGGGAGGAGCAAGTCTTGACCATCATGCATCCTGAGGGCCTCGCAGGAGTCGGTGGAGGATGGGACACTGGTAAGTCAAATCTTAACTATCATATCCCCCACCCTACCTGCATGCTCTCACACACCCTCACTCTCACACCCTCCTCTATCACTACAACTCCTCACTAATGTACTCACAACACAAACCACCCATCCCAACACCAAGCCCTGCATGACACAACTAAGCATGGACACCCAGCACTAAAGCATGCCCACTGCACATACCCATACAACCGCCTAAACCACCATCACACAAGCTCCCACACAGGAATTCTTGCACTGGGGTACCACCCATTGCACACCATTACACACACACATAGAATAATCATTCTCTTATGCCCCTGCAGGAACCCGAAGGACCGTCACCACACCAGAGGGTCCAGACAACACCACTCCACCCCCAGAAGAGGCCCACAGTGACGATAGCAGCTCTGCCCTACTGGATCCTGTTGACCAGCCCGGACCATCGTGGGCCTCAGGACAGTCGGTTCCCCTTGCACAGGCACAGCCCAACACCGACCTTCCACCCTCTGGTAACACCAGCACAGCACCCACCCAGCGGGCCCAAACCTCCCTACCCAGGACAGGTCAATCAGCGGTGTGTCCACCACTACAGGGAACCCAGGCTAACCCACCACCCCAACAACAACAGGGACCTGGGGGCAGTGGTAGTGGGCACACAGTCCAGTGGACGGAGGCACAGGAACACAGGGGAACTGGGAGGGCTGCTGTGCGACAGGGGGCGGACAGGCCAAGGGAACCCACTCTCCACGAGGCCCTATCCTCCATCATGGAAGCATACCACCACTCCCAGGAGACGATGGCGACGGTCCTGGACAAGTTGCAGGAGACCCTGCGCCTGCAGGAGGAACAGTATTTGGGGTTCAGGGAGGAGCTCAGGATCATCAGCTCCGCCTTGGGCACCATCGTAGGGGTGCTGAAGGACATACAGCAGACCTTGAGGGACACTCCAAGGGGCCCCTGACACTAGACAGGACGATGAACTGACCACCACCTCCGCCGGCACTAGTGGACAGGACGCCCCGCCACAGGACCACCACACCAGCACCCCACCCCCTGCAGACAGACAACCACCACGCAAGCGGTCCCTGAGATCCAGGAACAGGACAGAGCAAGATGGCACGACCCCCGCCAGGAAATGAGACCACCCTGTTTGTCCTCCCACTGTCCCACCTTGTTACCCTGTCCATACTTAAACTGCCCCAGCTCCACTTCCTATGCCCAGATGGGCAGTGCACCTGTGAGACTAATAGACTGGACTCTGCCATGGACATTCCTCCGCCATCACACATCCTCATTTTACAACCCCCTCCCATATCTGAGCACTTCAATAAACACCCTTGAAACACAAAACAATCTGGAGTCAGTCTGTGATTTAGTAAATATGTATTATCAATGACAGTGTCATAATGCGTTTCCTATTGTAAGGCTAACATACCTATGTCACACATCACAAGTCCTTGAAGGATACAAGCAGATGACACGTTGGTAACTCAGTTACCAAATAGTGGTTGAAATCGACAGACAGGATAGAGGTAGACGTGTGAAAGTTAATATAATGTTAAACATGAAAATGTTCTCACCTGTGTGTCACTGGAAATATTGCTGTATGACTGACTCCCTGTTGTCGTTGTCTTCTTCCTCAGCTAGTGGACAGGACGCCCCGCCACAGGACCACCACACCAGCACCCCACCCCCTGCAGACAGACAACCACCACGCAAGCGGTCCCTGAGATCCAGGAACAGGACAGAGCAAGATGGCAAGACCTCCGCCAGGAAATGAGACCACCCTGTTTGTCCTCCCACTGTCCCACCTTGTTACCTTGTCCATACTTAAACTGCCCCAGCTCCACTTCCTATGCCCAGATGGGCAGTGCACCTGTGAGACTAATAGACTGGACTCTGCCATGGACATTCCTCCGCCATCACCCATCCTCATTTTACAACCCCCTCCCATATCTGAGCACTTCAATAAACACCCTTGAAACACAAAACAATCTGGAGTCAGTCTGTGATTTAGTAAATATGTATTATCAATGACAGTGTCATAATGCGTTTCCTATTGTAAGGCTAACATACCTATGTCACACATCACAAGTCCTTGAAGGATGCAAGGAGATGACACGTTGGTAACTCAGTTACCAAATAGTGGTTGAAATCGACAGACAGGATAGAGGTAGACGTGCGAAAGTTAATATAATGTTAAACATGAAAATTTTCTCACCTGTGTGTCACTGGAAATATTGCTGTATGACTGACTCCCTGTTGTCGTTGTCTTCTTCCTCAGCTAGTGGAGAGGACGCCCTGCCACAGGACCACCACACCAGCACCCCACCCCCTGCAGACGGACAACCACCACGCAAGCGGTCCCTGAGATCCAGGAACAGGACAGAGCAAGATGGCAAGACCCCCGCCAGGAAATGAGACCACCCTGTTTGTCCTCCCACTGTCCCACCTTGTTACCCTGTCCATACTTAAACTGCCCCAGCTCCACTTCCTATGCCCAGATGGGCAGTGCACCTGTGAGAGTAATAGACTGGACTCTGCCATGGACATTCCTCCGCCATCACCCATCCTCATTTTACAACCCCCTCCCATATCTGAGCACTTCAATAAACACCCTTGAAACACAAAACAATCTGGAGTCAGCCTGTGATTCAGTAAATATGTATTATCAATGACAGTGTCATAATGCGTTTCCTATTGTAAGGCTAACATACCTATGTCACACATCACAAGTCCTTGGAGGATGCAAGCAGATGACACGTTGGTAACCACACCTGTGAAACTGTAATGGAAAGGTACAACTCAGTTACCAAATAGGGGTTGAAATCGACAGACAGGATAGAGGTAGACGTGTGAAAGTTAATGTAATGTTAAACATGAAAATGTTCTCACCTGTGTGTCACTGGAAATATTGCTGTATGACTGACTCCCTGTTGTCGTTGTCTTCTTCCTCAGCTTCCTCATCATCACTGTCCACAGGCTCCACAGCTGCTACAACACCGTCATCTGGTTCATCCTCCTGCAGAAAAGGCATCTGGCGTGGCAAAGCCAAATTATGAAGCATGGAGCAGGCGATGATGATCTGGCACACCTTCTTCGGTGAGTAGAATAGGGATCCACCTGTCATATGGAGGCACCTGAACCTGGCCTTCAGGAGGCCGAAGGTGCGTTCGATCACCCTCCTAGTCCGCCCATGGGCCTCATTGTACCGTTCGTCTGCCCTGGTCCTGGGATTCCTCACTGGAGTCAATAGCCAGGAAAGGTTGGGGTAACCAGAGTCCCCCAATAGCCATTCACGGTGCCTCTGGAGTTGACCCATCATATCAGGGATGCTGCTATTCCGCAGGATGTAGGCGTCATGCACTGACCAGGGAACATAGCATTTACCTGGGAGATGTACTGGTCTGCCAAACAGACCATCTGAACATTCATAGAATGATAACTCTTCCTGCTCCTGTACACCTGTTCACTCCTGTGGGGGGGACCAGAGCTACATGGGTCCCATCAATGGCATCTATGACGTTGGGGATATGTCCAAGGGCATAGAAGTCACCTTTAACTGTAGGCAAATCTGCCAACTCAGGGAAAATGATGTATCTCCTTACGTGTTTCAGCAGGGCAGACAACACTCTGGACAGTACGTTGGAAAACATAGGCTGGGACATCCCTGATGCCATGGCCACTGTTGTCTGTAAAGACCCACTTGCAAGGAAATGGAGCACTGACAGCACCTGCACGTCAGGGGGGATTCCAGTGGGATGGCGGATTGGTGACATCAGGTCTGGCTCCAACTAGGTACATAGTTCCTGGATTGTGGCACGGTCAAACCGGTAGGTGACGATGACATGTCGCTCTTCCATTGTCAACAGGTCCACTAGTGGTCGGTACACCGGAGGATTCCGCCATCTTCTCACATGTCCCAGCTGTCGGTGCCTACGAAGGACAACAGCGACAAATCAGTTATTATTCCTCCAGGTATGTACCCACAGTTACACACAAGACTACACCACTCACAAAACCCTTCCTGTATGTGTGTTGAGTGTAGGCCTAGCTATGTGTGACGCAGAGGTAAATCAAGCCATGGGGGCGCCTGAAATGGCGGCTGACTGACCTCTAAACTGGGACAATGAGATTGTGGGGTAACTGCGCTGGCATTGCACAACGTCGCGGTAGGCGGTTGTAGACCGTGGCGCAATGCTGCATTGGTTCACATAGGACCCTATGGGTCCCAGGAGCCAATGAACAGGTGCGCCGGCGGTGATGATGCGCACCGCCATTTTCTATCTGTTCAATCACTAGATAACTGACCTTCGACAGGAGAGGACCTACACTGCAAGTGCTGCTGTGACCTCGGTCTGGAAGCGACGATGGCTGCTGCGTCTGGGGAAAGGGCCCCTGCCTTCACTGCACAGGAGTTGGAGAAACTGGTAGACGGGGTCCTCCCCCAGTACACGCTACTCTACGGTCCACCAGACCAACAGGTTAGTACACAGGGAGCACGTTGTATGGGCTAGGCCTGGGTGAAGAGGGCTGGTTGGAAGAGTGAAGGGGGCAGAGTTCATAGAACATTAATGCATGGGAATAAATGGGCCACATGGCCAGAGTAGGGAGGGGGCCACTCACATCGACGGTGCAGTTGGTAATGACTGTTCCTCTTTCCTTGTGCATGTCATGTAGGTCAGCGCCCACCAGAAGAGGGACATTTGGCGTGCCATCGCCAAGGAGGTCCGGACCCTGGGGGCCCACCAGAGACGGGGCACCCACTGCCGGAAAAGATGGGAGGACATTCGCCGCTGCAGCAAGAAGACGGCGGAGGCTCAGCTGGGGATGGCCTCCCAACGTGGGAGGGGTGCCCGTCGCACCATGACCCGCCTGATGTTCCGGATCCTGGCGGTGGCCTACCCGGAGTTGGATGGGCGCTGGAGGGCATCACAGCAGACACAAGGGGGTGAGTACACTCTCATTCTGCTGACTTTGCGTGCAGTGGAGGTGTCTGGCCTGGGGGAGGTGGGCTGTGGGAGTCCCTAGGCCAGGGCGAGTTCGGTAGGCAAGGCCCCTCCTTAATGCAGGCCATGTGGCACTCTACCCCACCTCAGCAGAGTGCCAAGTACAGGTATAGTTGCAACTGTGGCATCCATGGAGGGCCACACCACGGACTCTGAATGCACCAGTGGGACGGAGGGTGAGGAGAGCTTCACATCGGCCACCGGATCACCAAGCCGCGACACGGACTCGTTCGCCAATGGGGGCTCCCTTGTGGTGGCGGGACCATCTGTGCGCCCCACTTCTACAGGTACAGCCGCCACCTCCCCTACCAGCACCGCCCTCCCAGCAGCCCCTCAGCGTTTGCCCCGTGCCCGCTCACCCAGGAGGGTAGGCATCACCTTCGTCCCAGGCACCTCAGGCCCTGCCCCAGTCACCCCTGCTGCCCTCGGTGAGGAGGCCATTGACCTCCTCAGGTAACTCACTGTTGGGCAGTCTACCATTGTGAATGCCATCCAGGGTGTAGAACGAGAGTTGCAACACGGTAATGCATTCCTGGAGGGCATTCATTCTGGTCAGGCTGTCCTTCAGCGAACCCTGCAATCTCTGGCCTCAGCACTGATGGCAGCCATTGTCCCTGTGTCCAGCCTCCCCCCTCCAACCTCCTCCACCCAGACCCAATCTCCTGTACCCCAGCCCATCCCAAGCACACCTACAGACCAGCATGCACACAAGTCAGCACACACAAGTAGCTCAAGCAAACATAGGCACCACACAACCCACAGGCACTCACGCAAGCCTCACCCACGTACAGACACAGCAACATCCACTGCCTCCACTGTGTCCCCCTCCTCCTCTTCTCCCTCCTCCCTCCCAGTCTCGTCTACACACACACCTGCATGCACCACATCTACAGGCACCATGAATCGCACAAGGAGACCCAGCACCACGAGCCGCTCACCTGCACTCACCACCTCCACTGCCATTTACACGTCCCCTGTGTCCTCTCCCAGTGTGTCTGTGACGCCCCCTCCCAAAGTACACAAACGTGGGCACCCACACACCCAACATCCATCCACCTCACAACAGCCTCCAGTACCTGCACCCAAAACACCTCCGACAACCACCTCCTCTTCCTCCACTCCCAGACCCCCTCCAACTACCCATCCCAGTGTACGTCAGAAACTGTCTCTCTGTAAAGTTGACCTTTTTGCTCCCACCCCCCCCCCTCCAATTCATCAGTACCGTCGTAGCGCCTCAGCCAAAAAGCCTCCAATACCAGTGTTCAACCTGTTCAAGGTTTGTGGAGTGCACCGGCCACCAGGGCAGGCAGTGTGACCCAGAGCCAAGGCACTGGCAGCCCACCCCCTGTAAAGGCTCTAAAATTGGAGCGTGGACGACGGGACCGTGTGAAGACTCCTGGTGGGAAAACAACTCACATGGGTTCCAAGGGGATTGGAGACACAACCGCCAGCACCGTCCTCACTGGTCAGGAGACCACCGCCGGAGTCACAGCCCAGGAGGGCCCAAGTATCGTCACTGGTCAGGAGACCACCGCCACCGCCAGAGTCACAGCCCAGGAGGGCCCAAGTATCGTCACTGGTCAGGAGACCACTGCCCAAGTCACAGCCCATGAGGGCCCAAGTATCATCACTGGTCAGGAGACCACCGCCGGAGTCACAGCCCAGGAAGGCCCAAGTATCGTCACTGGTCAGGAGACCACCGCCAGAGTCGCAGCCCAGGAGGGCCCAAGTATCGTCACTGGTCAGGAGACCGCCGCCAGAGTCACAGCCCAGGAGGGCCCAAGTATCGTCACTGGTCAGGAGACCACCGCCAGAGTCACAGCCCAGGAGGGCCCAAGTATCGTCACTGTTCAGGATACCACCGCCACTGCCGGAGTCAGTGCCCAGGAGGGCCACGGCTGCCACAGCCCAGGTGGACTATGATGGAACGTCATGCCACACACCAATGCCCAGTGTAGGTAACGTCATGCCACACACCAATCCCCAGTATAGGGAGCGTCATGCCACACACCAATGTCCGTACCAGAACCGCCATGGCAAAGCACTGCTGAACAGTCCAGAGACCGCCATGGCAAAGCACCGCTGAACAGTCCAGAGACCGCCATGGCAAAGCACCGCTGAACAGGGCAAAGACCGCCATGGCAAAGCACCGCTGAATAGGGCAAAGACCGCCATGGCAAAGCACCGCTGAACAGTCCAGAGACCACCATGGCAAAGCACCGCTGAACAGGGCAAAGACCGCCATGGCAAAGCACCGCTGAACAGTCCAGAGACCGCCATGGTGAAGACCGCTGAACAGGGCAAAGACCACCATGGCAAAGCACTGCTGAACAGTCCAGAGACCGCCATGGCAAAGCACCATTGAACAGGGCAAAGACCGCCATGGGAAAGCACCGCTGAACAGTCCAGAGACTGCCATGGCAAAGCACCGCTGAACAGGGCAAGCACCGGGTAGGAATGAATAGACCGCCACATCAGGCATCCTTATCCCATGTGCAGCTGGGACAGTGACAGGACAGGAACTTACACGGGGAGACTCATCCAGTCTGGGCACCAGTCCCCCACAGAACCAGTGGAGAACGTTATCGACTTGAGAGACTGTGGCTTTGCACTCCCCAGGATGGCACGGTGGGCACCCCACCCACTATAGAGACTTGAGAGACTGTGGCTTTGCACTCCCCAGGATATAGCAGTGGGCAAACCACCCACTGTAGAGACTTGTGAGACTGTGGCTTTGCACTCCCCAGGATGGCACAGTGGGCAAACCACCCACTGTAGAGACTTGAGAGACTGTGGCTTTGCACTCCCCAGGATGGCACAGTGGGCAAACCACCCACTGTAGAGACTTGAGAGACTGTGGCTTTGCACTCCCCAGGATGGTCCAGTGGGCACCCCACCCACTGTAGAGACTTGAGAGACTTTGGCTTTGCACTCCCCAGGATACATCAATAGGCATGGAGCCCCGTCGTGCTTCTGGCTTTGCAGTAATCCGGCTGAGGTGCCCCCCTTCCCTTCCCCCGAGGTGCCTGTAGTATTTCTATCTGATGTCCCGGCAGTGTTCTCTCCGATTGTGGTCAGGTATCTTTTGTGGGCCTCGCCCATGCATTTTTGGACTGTTGGTGCACGGACATTGTTATGCACATATCTGCACTACTTCTCGTAATGTATATATTTCTGACTGAATTTCGTATATATCTGTATATTTTTGTAAGACATGTATATTGCAACATTACAATGTTTGAACGGATTTCGCTTTGTCTTTTCATTCTTCCAGGGGGATTGTGGGTTGTTACTGTGATTTTTGTGGATGCATTGGTGTGTATGTTGTATTATGCGAGGTTGGGGGTGGGGGTGTTTGGTGGGTGTCCCACTAACTTTTGCCTCCCCCATGTTGTAGGTGCAGTACTCACCGCTGTCTTCGGCGCCTACGTAGATGATGGTCGTAGAGAAGCAGAAAGACAAGGGCATGGAGTATTTGGAGTTCCAGGTCCTTGGATTCCTCGTTCCTCGTGGGATGTGTTGAGGTGAGCGTTTTCCCATTGCAAAAGCTGTTTCCGTCGTGTTTTTATCCACGGTGAATCCACCCCGGAAAAGGTGGCGGATTGGCGGGTTGTGATACTATGGGCGGTACATTGTCTTCCGCCTGTCTGTTGCCGGTGACCGCCGGGCTGCTTGTCTGTACCGCCGTGGCGGGCGGTGTGTTAAATTGGCTGTCTTTGTTGGCGGTTTCCGCCTGGGTCATAATTCCCTTTTTTTATCCGCCGCCCTGTTTGCGGTAGTACCGCAGCTTTAACACCGTCCGCCAGGGTTGTAATGACCACCTTAGTGTGTTAAAAACTGATTCTGCATGTCATGCCTCGTTTTTCAGTTGAGAACTCAGAATGGAAATGGTATTTACCACATGTGGTACATTCCCAGGCTCGCCAACTCTCAAGGTGCCACCATATATCACATGATTTTGCCTCCCTTCACAAGGTCACGCGGTGGGGAGCCGAAATCACATGGTGGAAGGAAAAACGAGCTGAAAACCCACTGTAAACAGTGGGTTTCCAGCTCACTTTTGTAGGCTGTAAGCTGCTGATGTCTGTAAAAGGTATGAAACCACCCCAGGGCATCAACCACAGCCTGGATGGCCCTTGGTTCTTTTTTGTTAATTTTAGAACGGGTGGGGTGCTTAGTGAGAGGCAGAGTGCCTCTAAGTGAGCGCTTAGCACCAGGCTCCATCCCCTCCAAGGCCTTGGCCCCTCCTCACACTGTGAAAATATTTTGGATGCTGGCAGGTATGCATACCCCACCTTATTGCTGCAAACTTGGAATGATGGCCAGAGTAAGGTGACAAACCGTATACTGTGCGCACGTTAAATAACTTTAAGCATAGTCATTGGTGATGTTACATATGTCTCCATCAGTGATGTTGGTGATGATATATATGTCTTTATCGGTGATTTCATTAATAATGTCATTGGTGATCTTTTCAGTGATACTATAGAAACAAACGTTTGCAATTTCATCTTGTATTTTGCGTGTGGAGTCATAAACAGAGAATTATGGGTAATAGGTATTCACTGGTGTCTTTTATTGGTTATTCAGTTTTGAGTCATAAGCTTAACATTTATTCAAGTTACGTTTTATCTTGAAATATGGAAGTTGCACATTTTTGGAAACTGCTCTGTAATTAATTTTTTCAATTTAAGGCTGTGGCTATTTTGTTCCTTCCTGTAAACGTGTGACACTGCTTTGCGCCCCTGACTGCTCATATATGGGTTCATCTCTTCAGCAGCATTGTAATGTGTCTGCAATCATTTCTGATTCCACAGTCATGAAACTGAATAGTGTATTACTAACGTGATGCACCTATTAGTCTAATAATTGATTCTACACCGCTTATTATTATTGTTAAAATAAGAAAAAAGTTTAAAATGTACCTTCCTGTACACAATGTAGAGCAAGGAGGGGAAGTCAATTAAGGATGTGTGCTTAATTCACACCACGGGCCACATGTACTAATGATTTTGCATATCGCAAACAGCAAATCTGGCTGTTTGTGACATCCAAAATCCACATCCCGATGCTCAAACCCAGTTTTGTAATTCGGTTAACTTTTTAACAAATCGCAAAACGGGATTGCGACTCGCAATTAGGAAGGGGGGTTCCCTTCCTAATTGCGACTCGCAGTCCCATGTATGATTGTTTTGTGACCGCGAATGCAGTCGCAAAACAATCACAGTTAGCACCAGTGTCACACTGGTGCTAACAGATTCGCAAACGGAAAGGGGTCCCCAGGGGACCTCTTCCCCTTTGTGAATGTCTCTGAAAAAATTAAACAAAAACATTTCATTTTTTGTTTTTGTAATGAATCTCGGTTCCCTTTAAGGAAAATGGGCTGCATTACAAAAAAACTGCTTTATTTAAAAGCAGTGACAGACATGGTGGTCTGCTGTCTCCAGCAGGCCACCATCCCTGTGAAGGCCGCCATTCCCAAGGGGGTCGCAAATTGCGACCTACCTCATGAATAATCATGAGGTGGGCATTTGTGACTCCCTTGCGAGTCACAAATAGTGTCAATGACACTATACTACATACGGTTTTGCGACTTGCAAATTGCGTGGCGCAAAGAAAAACTTTGATACATGCAGCCCCAGATGTCTGGCTCCTACTCCAGATCTGCATGCTAAGCATTGGCATAACATGATTTACGTTGCCAGAATGCAATAAAACTTCTTTAATTTTCAGTTTAAAGATGTTTGTATTTCTGCATGTGTGGCTGTTGACCAGTGACAGTGCTTTTAATTGAGGTTGCCTGATTGAGGGTCCTGGGTGAAAGCTAGACAGACTATTTTTCCCTCGGGATTCTTTGTGAATGGGGAAAGGATGAACAAGATTGGTGGGGTGATGGTGGGGGGGGGGGGGGGGTGAGACAGCAAAGATATTTAGGTAGTCAGGAAAGGAAGTGACAACCTCTTTAGAGTCCAACAAGGGCCCAGCAGGGAGAATGTTTCATTGGTTCCAAGTGTGGTGTTTCTGGTCATTTCCCTGCTGTGAATTTTGTGGCATGGTTGGCCAGGAAGACACAGAGGCTGAGTGAGCAGCCCTACACACACTAAGTGAGACTGGGTGTGCTGACATGCTGAGACCTGGAGTTTTGGAACAGGCCTAGGTAGGGATTGTGAGTTCAACGTGGGCTGTGTCGAGTGATGTGGCAGCTAAGCCACAGCTTGCACCACTCCAAAAGGGAAAGGATAGGGCAAGGGTGGGGCGCTGAGGGGCAGGAGTGCTTCTCCTGGGAATTTCAATACTAAGGCAGCAGTGAGGAGGAAGAGCCTCCCTGCCAACATACTGCACAAGGCTCCAGGCAGGAACCTGCCACTTTTGTCTGTAGCAGGTGAGTTGGAGCCTATTATTGGGCAAGCTAGTGGTGGTACTGTCACTGGTGCTGGGGCCATGGTGACACCAGTGGCCCCAATTGAGGAGGCACCTTTAGACCTTTCAGTGAAAACAGCTGGGGGGCAGACAAGGCCTGGGGCACAGGCTTCCAGCTTGAGGGGCAAAAGGAAGCAGACTGGGGAAAGCAGCAGTTGGCCTAGACTGGTTCCAGGAGCACGGCCTGGCACTGTGGGGGGTCTGAGGGAGGGAGGTGCTGATGCTGGTGAGAGTGTGCCGAACTGGGGCTCTGGGCAGATTGAGGACAGGTTGATCGGGAAGACAGGCAGGTGGGGCTGGGGAGCAGGCAGTTCAGCAGGTCACCGGAACAGGAGCTCAGGAAGTTGCTGCTGCTCTGCACGTGGAACTGGGCTGACTCCCTTTTATAGAGTCTTGGCCCAGCCCACAACCACACCCAGGCAGGCTGCAGGGAAAGTTTCTAGAAGGTCCTGGAAAGGGACCACACCCTGACTCACTCTAAAAGCATGCAGCAATACAGTGCAAATGAACAGTATTTATAAGCACCTTAAGAATGAATCTTCTGAATTGAATTCTGCAATGCATAAGGTTAAACATTAACATATCATCATAATGCATAAATTACATTATCTGAAGAGTGTTGAGTTTTTGCATTCTAGACGCCAGTAGAGCGCGCACTGTCCTGGTGTTGACAGTACTACCCTCTCCCAGGCGTGCTCTAGGGCCTGCTTGTCTGGATTGAGATGATGAAAGCGTCTCACAAGTACTGGAGCATGAACATCAGATGCGGAAACCCGTGAATTACTTTCAGGGCCATAACCTTTCCATGAGATTAAGTACCATAGGTTACGCCCTCTCAGTTTCGAGTCCAACACTTTCTTGACTTCGTATTCTTCTTCCCCCTGTACTAGAACAGGAGCTGGATGAGGGCGGATCTTTTGAACAGCCTTTTTTAAGAGGGAAGTATGGAACACTGGAAGAATTCGTAAGGATTTTGGCAATTGCAGTTTATAGGTCACAGGATTGATTTGCTGAAGAACAGTGTAAGGACCTATAAATTTAGGGTTGAACATGTGCTTCCTCTTGAAGTCTATATGTTTTGTGGAAAGCCATACTTTGTCACCTGGTTGATACTGCGGTCCCTCATAATGTTTCTTGTCATAATGCTTTTTGTATTTTTGTTTGGCTTTCTCTAAATGCTGTTGAATTGATCTCTGAGTTTGATGCAAATGTTGAATGGCCTCCGACACAGCTGGAGCGAGCGAACCCTCCTGAGGAATTGTGATGGGCAAGGTGTGAGGATGATAGCCAAACAACCCAAAGAAGGGTGTAACACCAGTAGCAGTGTGGAAGGAGTTGTTGTAGGCTAACTCAGCTAACCAGAGCATTGATGTCCAAGAATGAAGTGCTTTTTCGGCGTAAGCACGTAAGTATTGCTTCAAAGTCTGATTTAGTCTCTCCGTTTGACCATCTGTTTGAGGATGGCGGCTTGTAGATAGAGTAGATGTCACCTGGAGTGTTTTACACCATGTCTTCCAGAAGTTGGAGGCAAATTGCGACCCCCGATCGGAGAGGATCACTTTTGGCAGTCTATGATAACGAACCACTCTATTCAGTAAGATAGTTGCCAATTCACTAGAGGTAGGTAATTTCTTACAGACAATGAAATGTCCATATTTTGTGAGACTGTCTACTACCACCAGAATTACTGAATGCTGTTGAACCACTGGCAGACCTGTAATAAAGTCTAAAGAGATGTGATCCCATGGACGACTTGGGGTTGGGAGTGGGTGTAGCAACCCTTTCGGTTTTGAATCACTTGTTTTAATATGAGCACAGACTTCGCAGTTGTTTACCATTGTTTTTACATCATTTGTTAAGGTAGGCCACCAAAAATAGCATTGAATTAATTCAAGAGTTTTAGGAGTACCTGGGTGACCTGCCGTAGGTATAACATGTAACCAATGAAACACAATCTTGCGAAGTTTGGTAGTGGGCACGAACAAACAAGCATCATGAAAGGGTAATCCTTGCTTGATTGACCTTTTTGGATCTGCTTGGGCCCACGTCTGGCATTTTTCAACAGTAAATGAATTGCGGATGTCTTCAAAGAAATGTTCTGTTTTTATGATACATAGGACCTTGTCAGGAGCAATGATAGCCCTGGAGGGTTGAACTGCAGGCAATGTGGTAGACTCTTGGCGGGACAAGGCATCAGCTTTGCGATTATCTTTACGAGGCTGATAAGTTACCACAAAATCAAACTCGGCAAAAGACAGCATCCAGCGTAATTTCCAAGGAGTCAAAAGTCTGGCGGAACTCATAAATTGAAGATTACGGTGATCAGTATATACTGTGACAGTATATTTGGCTCCCAACAAATGATGCCTCCATTCTTTAAAGGCGTCACGAATTGCCAGAAGCTCTTTTTCAGCAATGACATAGTTCTGTTCGGCTTCATTCAACTTCTGAGACATGTAAGCTACAGGATGAAGCTGACTTGTGTCTTTGTTTCGTTGTGACAAAACGGCTCCTATTGACACATCTGAAGCATCAGCTTCCACTATGAAAGGTCGATCCGCATCTGGATGAGTCAAAACTGGGGCAGTGGAAAAGGCTTCTTTCAAAGTTGAAAAAGCTTGATCGGCTTCTGGGGACCATACAAATGTTTCTTTCTTTCTTAATAGCTTAGTAATTGGAGCCACTGTCTGGGAGAAATGGTTGATGAACCTCCGGTAAAAATGTGCAAAGCCCAGGAAACATTGTACATCACTTACAGTCTTTGGAGTGGGCCAATCTGATACGGCTTTTACTTTCTATTCTGCCATCACCATACCTTGAGGGGTAAGGATGACCCCTAAAAACTCAACTGTGGTAACATGAAACTCACACTTGGTTAGTTTGCAATATAGATGGTGTTTGTGAAGGGCTGCCAACATTTTCTTGACATGTTGAACATGTTCATTTTCATTGTCTGAGTAGATCAAAATATCATCAATGTAGACTATGGCAAAGATATCGAGGTACTCTCTAAGAACGTCATTTAAGAAAAATTGAAAAGCTGCTGGAGCATTGCACAGACCAAAAGGCATGACGGTGTATTCAAAAAGGCCATATCTTGTTTTGAATGCCGTTTTCCATTTGTCACCCTCTCTCATTCTGACCAAATGATAAGCACCTCGAAGATCAAGCTTCGTGTAGATCTTTGCTTTCTTTACTTGTTCCAGTAAGACCGGAATTAGAGGCAAAGGATATTTGTTCTTGATGGTGATTTTGTTCAAACCCCTATAGTCAATACACGTTCGAAGCTCTCCATTCACTTTTGAAACAAAAAACAAAGGAGAAGCTGTGGGAGACTTAGTGGGGCGGATGAAACCATTCTCTAAGAATTGATCCAAGTATTTTCGTAAATGTTGATTTTCATGTTCTGACAGGGCATACACACGACAGTTGGGAATTATTGCACCTGGAACTAGATCAATTTGACAGTCATAAGATCTATGAGGAGGTAAGTTCTCTGCTTCCTTCTCATCAAATACATCTTCATAAGATGAACACTGTTTGGGCAACTGAACTTCTTTTTCTGCGGCGGTAGCTATATAAGAATTGTGAACTTCTGATTCTTGAGTCCTTTGGAGACATCGTTCTTTACATAGCACTGATGAGAACATGACCTTTCGTCTGCCCAATTAATCTCTGGATTGTGATGAGTTAACCATGGCAGGCCAAGGATGATCCCATACTGGGGAGCATGGATCACGTCAAGGATAAGTTTCTCTTCATGTTTCTTTCTTTGATTTTTACCTTGACAAATTACTGTCAGGAGGACAGTCTGAAAAGTTACCAGACCTCCAGTTAAGAGTTTTCCATCGACTGCCTGAATGATTTCTGAGGTCTTCTTTTCAATGCATGGGATCCCCCATGCACAAACCAATTGGGCGTCAACAAAGTTCCCGGTAGCCCCAGAGTCGACTAGAGTCTTCTTGAAATAAGTATTTTTCTTGACCTGAACTCTTATTCCCAATTTGAGATATCTGGATTGTGAAGGGTCCACGGTGACACCCAAGAGCAACCCTTCTCTGCATCTTGGGTGTTTTAGTTTTCCGACTCGACTGATGCATTGGCTGCAACCTTCTGAACTGGACGTTGTTTGTTCTTTAGTTTGATTGAACAGTCTTTGACAAAATGACCTTTTCGCCCACAATAGAGACATTGTCCATTTTTTCTGCGTAGGTCCTTTTCATCTTTGGTCAAAGGTCTCCTGATGGTTCCAATCTCCATCGGTTCAGGCGTCCTTTCTTTCGGATTTCTTGAGTCTCTGTTATCGTGAACACGCCAGGAATATTTTTCAGTCTTTTTACGCGTTCCTCTTCGCTCAGTTAAACGATGGTCAAGCCTCAAGACAAGGTTTATTAATTCTTGACAGTCTGTGGGTTGCGGGTCGATTTGCGCCAAGATATCTTTTAACTCCTCTTTGAGTCCCTTGTAAAACAAGGCCGCTTGTTTTTCCTCTAGCCAGGATGTCTCAGCGACCAGCCGATTAAAGTTGGCTAAATATGACATTAAGTCCTGATTCCCCTGACGTAAGTCTAATAATTCACGATCTGCTGACAGTGTTACAGTTCTACAATCAAAAACTCACCCAAACTCCCGAACAAAATTTCTCTAGCTGTACAACAGGGGACTATCTTTGCGCACAACAGGAATAGCCCAAGTAGCTGCATCTCCAGACAAATATGACAACAAGAAGGCCACTTTGAACTGGGCATCAGGAAAAGTATGTGGTCTGCAGGTGAAGTGTAATTCCACTTGAACCAGGAAAGATTGCGCTTTCAAGGGGTCACCTGAGAAACGTTCTGGGGGAGCTAAAGGAATAGCTGAAGGAACAGTGAGGGAAATGTTAGTCGGATTACCTCCAGAAGTCTGAGAAGAAGTGCCTGGCCAAGACACACCTGTGGGACTTTGTTCTTTCTTCTCTACCTTATCCTGTAACTGACTCACTTTCTCAGCTAGACTCTGTGTCAAATCTTTTGATGATACCACTTCTGACTGGAGCTGGGTGATAGCCTTGACTAGCCCGTCCAGTGTGGTCATGCTGAGAACATACACAAACCAGGAGGATAATAATTTGTGGGCTCACTATTCTGTCAGAGTCTCCAGATCCTCGGGATCTGTGCACGTTCCCAACACTTCCACCACAAGACAGCTCCAATACTCTGATTAGATTTATCACAGAGTCTAAGAGAGTCCACGTGGGGAAAAGGGGATTAGGAAGGGAACAGCTGGGAAGGAGACCTGTAGGAAGGAAGAGGTTAAAACACAACATCAAAATTACATCTCATGAAATCAGTACTATGCTACAACTCTAAGCTTTGTCATTTCTGAAAACATGAACAGCCCTAGAATAGTTCTAGAACTGACTAGGATTTTAGATGACCGAATGCCTGGGAAGGAAACAAGAAAAAGTTAAATAGAACTTTCAGATTCAAGTACTTTCTTTAGCATGAGAATCATGAAAACACTCTGAGCAATTTCTAAACAATTATATGAATCTCCGTTTAAGAATACATATCAGGAACACACAACATTACATCTAGAACTCTGATCTTATTGTGTTCTTCTCAAAAACATGGGAAAAATAAATTGCGCACATTGCAGGTTTTATTTGTGTACTAAACACCATAAAGGATTGTGCACCATGAAATCAAACAATGTAGGTTCAAGGAATAAATCACGCAACTTATCAACTCGAAATGCTACCAAGGGAATGTCTTAGAATGGTAGCGCACAGTAATTGACATCAATTATTCACAAGGAAAGAACCGCGCGTCTTGCCCATTCAAACACCACCATGACACTGCCAGGAAATGGTAGCGCGCAATGAATATCATGAATTAACCACAAAGAAAGAATCTTGCATCTTGCCGATTCGAATGCCACAATGAAAATGCCTCGGAAATAGTAGCGTACAATGAATATCAAAAATCACACACAGGGAAAAGAATCGCACGTGTTGCTGATTCGAAGGCCACCATGAAAATGTCAAGAAATGGTAGCGCACAATGAATAAAATGAAAAGCTCTCAAGGAAAGAATCGCGAGACTTGCCGATTCGAAGCCACCATTAAAATGCCTCGGAAATGGTAGCGTACAATGAATATCAAGAATCACACACCAGGAAGGAATCGCGCGGGTTGCCGATTCGAATGCCACCATGAAATTGCCAAGAAATGGTAGCGCACAATGAATAACATGAAGAGCACTCAAGGAAAGAATTGCGCGTCTTGCCGATTCGAATACCACCATTAAATGCCTCTGAAATGGTAGCGTACAATGAATACCAAGAATTTCACACAAGAGTAGAATCGCGCATGTTGCCGATTCGGATGTCACCATGAAACTGCCAAGAAAATTGTAGCGTACAGTGAATATCAAGAATTATACACCATGAAAGAATCGCGCGCGTTGCCGATTCTAATCTGAAACTGTCAAGGAATGGTAGCGCACAATGAATAACACAAATTAATCTCAAGGAAGGAATCGCGCGTCTTGCCGATTCGAATGCGTGCATACAAATGTCATGAGAAGTTTAAATGCACAGTTACACTTGCATGAGCAAAATGTTATTAACATCAGGAAATAGGCCCAAGAATTAGAGCGTCGACGAATACGAAGTCGGGGCCCAGCCCAACCTATACCTTACCGCCCTGACTCAGAATCACCACTGAAGAATGAAGCACAGAGGCCTGGAAGGGCAAGGCAGGCCACCGGAACAGGAGCTCAGGAAGTTGCTGCTGCTCTGCACCGGGACCTCTGAATAGTGAGCACGTGGAGCTGGGCTGACTCCCTTTTATAGAGTCTTGGCCCAGCCCACAACTACACCCAGGCAGGCTGCAGGGAAAGTTTCTAGAAGGTCCTGGAAAGGGAGCACACCCTGACTCACTCTAAAAGCCTGCAGCAATACAGTGCAAATGAACAGTATTTATAAGCACCTTAAGAATGAATCTTCTGAATTGAATTCTGCAATGCATAAGGTTAAACATTAACATATCATCATAATGCATAAATTACATTATCTGAAGAGTGTTGAGTTTTTGCATTCTAGACCCCCGTAGAGCGCGCACTGTCCTGGTGTTGACACATGGGGACATTGGTTGTGGGTTCCAGAAGAAAAGGTAAATGTTTGACAGTCAAAATGACCTGGACAGCTTGCAGGCCTGGTAGCAGCGGAGACCCACCAGGCTGGAGCGGACTAGCGATCAGACAGTCATGGCCAGCATGAGACATTAAAAGACAGATGGCGACACCAGAGGGGACTATGACAGCCCATGGACATTGGTCTGAGGAAATAGGAGGGGTATCTGCGGCCCTCCCTTCAATGAAGGATTGTCCATGCATTCCTTTTCTAAAGACAACATCAGCCCCCAACGGGGCCATGCTTAATCCTCAAGAGGGCATAATGGCAGATCAAGCTATCCCTGGTGTGAGTGTAGATGTGGATGAGTTGGATTTGGATTATGAGAAGGGGAGTGATGGGTGGGAGGATGGAGAAATGCACAATGACAATGAGGAAGGTCAAAGGATAACAGGAGGCACTGGGAGTGGTGTGGTACTGTTATGAAGTCATGTAAAGGCATAGGTGTGGGGAATGGAGTGATTGAAGAGACAGGAGTGCCACATAAGGAGACTGCTGACAAAAAAAGTGGAAGACAGTCCGGGAGTCCAGACAGATTCTTTAAAGACAGGGAATGAGGAAAGAAATGAGACCAAGGAAGGGGTGGACTTAGGAAGCTATTATCTTATATGGGTCTGGCTATGCCACTTGGGTCTCACCTATCAGAAAAAAACACAGAACAGGATATGGAAATATGAATATGTGGACGTGTTCAACCTTTTACACTGGGACACTCAGGGTAAGGAAGGGTCAAAGTCGGAAGAGCGGGAGCTAGCAAGGAGGCCCAGGGTTCCCATTACCATGGAGAACTGGCCGCTGGCATTTTTGACATATGCAAGCATTTACTGTGAAAAATCCCTGAACAGGGCAATAGCTTTATTCAAGTACATGGATATTATTAGGAAAGCACAAATGCATTTTGTGGGGTTTGCTTGGCTCAGTTACAATGAGGAATTTCGAGCCAGGATCAACGTGAATCCTGACAAGTCTTTGGGTGATGTGGACTTATTGATGTGGAGTTATTGATGCAGTGGATGTCTTCTACCCAATCTATGGCCTCCACACATATGACGAGTGGCTTGCTTATTACTTAGCTGTCCTTTCAGACGTGTTTCGCGCAACAAGGGACAGGTAACAGGGGCATGCTGGAACTTTAACTGGGGATTTTGCACCAGAAACCCTTGCAAATGTAAACATGAGTGCTCCAAATGCAGGGGCGGATATTCCATTACACAGTGTTTCACATTGGCCAGCCCATCTGAACAGTGGAAAGAGGATAGGGATAGAGGACAACGGGCCTTGTTGGGCCAAAGGGCTCTTACGCCAATTATGTTGGAGGCCTTACTGCCATGGCTGATACAAAACCCAGAGACAGAGGTGATGTTGAAGTTAGAATGGGATTTCCGGGAGGGTTATCAAAGTCCAATAGGTCGTAAGTGGGCTGACAAGTTAAGGTCAGCCAAGGGAATATTGGATGTTGTGGCAGCTAAATTCCAGAAGAAGGTCAAGGAAGGCAGGATTGTGGGCCCTTTTTAAAATTAGCTTTTCACTGACTTAATCATATCTCCATTGGATGTGGTACAGAAAAATCAGGAAGGAACCAGGAGCATTTGTCCTGGCCGAAGGTGCTTAAAAAATGGCTTCATAGCTATGGAGGACACTAGGGTGGTCTATGCCTCAGTAGGTGATACCATCAGGTTGGTCATGCAGTGTGGTCTGGGGCACAGCTGGCGAAGTGCGACATCAAGTAGGCATTCTGTTTGTTGCCAATACACCTCGAATATTTTCCCTTACTGGGCATGCAATTTGATGGTGCCATTTATGTAGACAGAGTTTTGCTGATGGGGTGTGCTATTTCTTGTGCCCTTTGTCAAGCTTTCAACTCCTATTTGTAATGGCTCTTCATGAAGTTGAGCGGGCACAGGGAGGTAACACATTACTTGAAGATTTGTTGTTTGTGAGGAGGACAGGGTCTGGTGAGTGTCTCAAAGCTTTGCATCACTTTGAGGGTACGGTGGATGACTGTGGTGTGGCCCTTACTCTCGAGAAGACTGAGGGCCCCAGTGCAGTTTGTACTTTTTTGGTTATGGAACTAGACCCGTTTAACATGATTGCGAGATTGCAGCGGAAAAAGGTGCAAGAGGTGCAGAGGTTTTTGGAAGAAGTAATGGGTGAAAGACGCTTAGAGCTCCACAAGGTTCAGAAACTGTTGGGAGTTTTGACCTTTGCTTGCAGAGTGGTATGGGGGGGGACATACTTTCTGCAGACGACTGGGCATGGCTATGTCTGGTGCCACCTTACCCCATCTTAGGTTAAGGATTGCCATGGCAGTGAGGGCAGATTTGGGAGTATGGCAGTCTTTCCTTGATGACTTCAATGGTGTGTTGATGTGGTTTCAAGAGGACAGATTGCTGTGGCATGTGTAAATATTTTCTGATGCTGCAGGTTCTCATGGCTTTGGATTCTTTTGGGATAGAAGATGGTGTGCAGAGACTTGGCCACTGCATTGGATCTAGTGAGGGTAGAACATAGCATACTTGGAGTTTTTTCTTTTGCTGGTAGCATTGGCAGCATGGGGAGATGAGTTGACAAATAGGACAGTTATGTTTCATATGGATAACATAATGGCTGAGGAGCTAGTAAACAGACTGAGAGCTTGTGATTTGAGAGCACTAAGGCTGGTACGTTGTTTCATGTTGGTGTGCCTGAGAAAGAATATTGTCTTCAGGGCTAATTGTGTGCTGGGAGAGAACAATGCTATAGCTGACTCATTGTCTCATTCACAGTGAAAAAGCTTTCACAGTCTGGCACCTGGAGCAGAGGAAAACAAGACTCCGGTCCCTACAGACATCTGGGGCAAGAGTGTGCAGGCTGGTGGATATGTCTTTAGCAGAATCTACTAAGAGGAGTTATCAGCTCGCGTAAGGAGATTTTCAGGCATTTGGCAGGAGATCAGGGAGACCTTTGAGTCAGGAATGCAGTGACAGGGAAGGAAGGGTGATGCTGTTTTGTTTTGGCCTTTATGGGTAAGGATCTGTCACCCACAACATTTGAAGGCAAGTTGGCTGGTTTGCCATTTTATTGCATGCTGTATTGGGGTTTTGATCCAGTGGTAGATGAGATTTTGGGTACGATGCTCAAGGGTTGGGGCAGGAAGAGAAGTACGAAAGGAAGGGTGCTGCTGGAAGCCATTACTTTTGACTAGCTGTGTGAGATTTTAAGATGCCTCAGTGATTGTTGTTATGATGAGTTTGAAGTGGTTTTGTTCCATTTGTGCATGATATGGATGCTTTTGGGCATCTGGGGTGTCTGAGGTATTGCAAAGAGGAATAGAGGATGGGGATGGCATGATGGAGTAAGACTGGAAACAGGGTGGGTGGGCATCTGGTTGCTGAATTCCAAAACAGACCAAACAGGAAAGGGAAGGTGGATATGGCTGAATGAGGAGAGGGTGGGTGTGTGAAGGTGTGTCCAGAAAGTGAGAGGTGCAAGTTTCAGGTTTGGCTGGGCCACCGGGACCACAACGTTATTTAGGGAGTCAGAAGAGGAAGTGACTACCCCTTCGGCCTCCATCACAGGCCAGGCAGGGAGGTTTTTTCTTTGCCCAACCTACCCCGCCCTGCAGCAAATAATTGGTGGTTTTAATATTGGGGGATGCCTTGATAGGCGAGGTGCATAGCCGTGACCAGTAGCTGGGAGAGAGGAGAGTCAGATGTGGGCATAGCCACCCCTTGGGAGGAGTAATAAAGGGGTACATGTGAAGAAAGATGTTAGGGTAGGATGCCCAAAGCAGGAGAAAGAGGTGGTGTTTGGAGGATGTTTGGGAAAGGAAGTGATGAAGACGTCAGGGATGGAGGAAGTGATTGGGTGTAAGGTGCAAAGAGTGTGTTAAGCATTACGGTGAGAGAATGGCAGGGTGGACACAGAGGGAACAAGTTTAATATTTTTAATGTTTTCAGAAAATATATTGGTTACATGTTAGAATGTTAATGCAATCCTGGCCTAATAAATGGACTTTTGCACAAAAATCATTGGAGTCCGGAGTGTGACTGCCTCACAATACTTTCTCTCAAATCTAGTTTGACTCTTAATTGGCCCTGCTTCAATTGTATCTGGCTTATACACATCTATTTCTAAAATGTGTTTGTTTAATTTGGAAAAAGAACGGTGCCTCTGAGTGGAAAATAGCCACAAATGCATTTTTTTCTAGTTATGGGATAAACCGGTGGAGTTTGCAACCCTCACGCAGGTAACGGCATACTGGTCAATTCATCATTCTTAAAGATGGAAATGGCAGCAGTCTGCAAAAAGTGCTCTAATGCAGAGACGTTTTAAGGCATGGGCAAATTGAACAATTATCCAGGGTCCCCACCTTCCAAGGGCCTCCCTGTGAAAATGAACTGTCTCGCTACCTCACTTTTTTCTACTTTTGTATCTTTACTTTAAACATATGATAGAATAATGTTACACAATACATGGTCTGAATTTGAGAAAATTAGGTAATAAAATTAACAGTTGGTCCAAAAGGGGTCCCTATAATATTACTTGCCTTCGGGCCTTAAAACCCTTAAGGTGACACTGCTCTTCTGATTTGTAACTATTACCTTAGTGAGTTGTGGGTTTGATTACATTGTTGTCGAGATCTAAAGAAATAAAAGATTTTGGGTCTGGAAGCAAATATTAAGCGCAATATATAAAGCGAGAGGCTGCATGTTTTAAGGCATTTGGTTGTTCTATGCGTGCAGGGGAAACAGAGGGTTAGTCAATTATATTAAAAAATGGTAAGCTTATGAATTCACTTTTAGGATATCCTTCATAATCTATTCCTTTGTGTTTAATTTTGAAACGGAGATTGCTTGTTTGTAGTTTTCACACAACAAAGAATCTGCCCTTTGACTATTGCTTTAATTGTCTTTGTGAGACATTAAATGTTCATCATGTTTTGGTTGCACGTTTCCTACAAAATATTGAATGAAATCTAATAGAGTAAAACATAAAACCAGGAGGTGGTGTGTCCGTGTGTACTCACATGTTTCAGGATTACTGTTTACCCTAAAGCCCTTGCCGGAACTTTTTTTTTTATTGCATTTTAGTTGATTTCTTTTTATTTGGGAGTCCACCACTTTCAAAGTGATTTTGATGTACTTTGTGGAGATTCGTGCGGTCCATTGTATATTTCTTGCCAAACACATTATACTGAAAAATAATTCTCTGTTAAAACATTGCTTTGTTATGATTGTCGTTTTGCTGATAGGTCACTCTCATTTAATTCACTGCTATATCATAATTGTCCTACGCAAATTGTTAAATGTGCTCAGGCGTACTATCCTTTTGGCTAATAGATACAATTGAGCAGGAGGTTAAAGAGGTGCGCAACCTGCCTTGTCTCATCCTTTCGAGACCAAGCCAGATGCGAAAACAGGTCACAGAAATTACAGCGTCCAATAAGCAAAGGCCGTGCAGGAACCAATCTCTCTCTGTGCGCGAAGGAGCCAATGGAGGCTCCGCTTATATCTCAAGTTCGTACACCCGGCTGGCAGCCAGGAGTTGTGCTGAGAGGTAGCAGTGAGCAGCTTCTGCTTGCTAGGGCCGCCCCCTCCCTTCCCATTGCAGAGAAGGGAAAGAGAAAGGGAAGAGGGCAGAGCTGGGATTGCTCGCATCAGCAGCTACAGCAGCACTGCCCTGGGACACTGAGGAGTCTACCAGCACTAGGAGCCACATCTGGAATCACTGCCCCCAGCGCCAGCCAGAGAAGCGCACTGGGAGAAGATGGCAGGTATCCTAGCTTGGTTTTGGAACGAGAGGTTCTGGCTGCCGCACAATGTTACCTGGGCGGATCTAAAGAACACGGAGGAGTCTTCCTTCCCGCAGGCGGAGGATCTTTACCTCGCTTTCCCCTTGGCATTCTGCATCTTCATGATCCGGCTAGTGTTTGAGAGGTAAGCCTGGATCTATGCACCGGGTAATGTGTTCTGTCAGACATACACTCCCTATTGCCAAACTGACATACACCAGAAGTCTTCCAGCATATCACAGGGGGACTGGTACATGGTTCGTAGAATGACAAATGACACATGCGACAGTTATTTTCCTCAAATATGGCACAGGCTGGGCCAAAGGTACCCCGTTAAAGAGTGTAAGTCATAATTTAAAAGGTGCAAAAAGTGTGCCACGCGAATGACCAATGTCAGCCACTGCCGCATGCTTTCTGTACACGAGACCAAGGTATGGATTGAAAACACGCCTACCATGCGCGTGTCACAACCAGTGCCGCATGCATTCTGTACACGAGGCCAAGGTATGCATTGAAAACGCACATGCTTCCCTGCTGGATCTCGCACATTGCTAGGCGCAGGCAGAGTTTTGGCAGCAGTCATCTCTTTAGCATACGAAGTGCCGGTTCCCTTTACAGTGTTCGGTCCAGATTACCCTGCTTCTGTTTGAAAGAAAGGCTGCTGAGGATGGTCATTACGAGAGGGTTTGTGGCTATACAGCGTGCTCTGCCTGTGCGGGCGGGGGGTGCTGTGGACAGCGCACAACTGCGAGCCTTCCTCAGGGTACGCGTTTCCCGAATCGTGTTCTTTGTCCTGTTACCTTTGTGAGAACAAGGTCCCTGCAGCAGTTGCGATCGCGTTGTTACACGCACTGAACAACCCGTGTCAAGATTGTCACTAGGAGGCGAAATTCCACTGACAATGACAGCGCAGCACCTGCGTTATGGTAGCGACTGAATATTGTAAGAATTACACACGCCCCCAAAAGTCCCATGTCCCTGGGAATAAGACATGCTCCTCACTTGCAGCCGAAGGGTCCCTTCAGGGTTTAAAAAAAGTACGCCGCACGGCATTTCCATGTTATGTGATTGCACGTTGCTACGTGAGTTTACTGTGTATTCAGGGGTTTAACCAAATCCCCTGCAACCTATGAGGCGCATGGGGCGCCTTTGGAAGGGATTCATTCAGTCTAAAGCCTAAAAATAGTGGTGAGATAAGGGAGTCGTTACGGGTCCTCACAAACTTCTGCAGGTGGGGCATTATTTTTCGTTAAACCTCTGTCTGTTTTCTAACTGATTCATGCACGATCAGTTAAAGCATAGAACATTTGTTTTGTTACTACTAGGTTCCCCGTTGTCATTCATTCTGGTTTTCATGCACGAGGGACTTAGAAGCTGCATAGCCTGCCAAATCGGAAACACACAGGTTCTTCCAGCCTAGTGGCCGGTAATTAAAATTTATGTGGCGTATTTAATTGAAATAAGAAATTCGTCATACATTCCTTGTGCTCTAACGTCCAGTGAAATGGCCAACTCCAAATGTTGCACGCATTTTTATCGTAAAAGCAATATACTGGCATTATTTTATAAAGATGGTGGATGATGCATTTTAGAGTGTATTGAAATGAAACTGAAGCACACCTCCACCGAGTGCCGGTGTTCTCAAAAACTTGATCTGAGCTCTGAAACTGGAAAAGAATGAATGAGCTACAAGCCAATTGAACTGTACCTTTTTGAAGTTATATAGTAATGAATACGGAAAGGAAGCGCATGCCTTTTTGCCACTTTCTACAGGCACCATGTCAGTTATTGTTTGGCTTTGATAAATTGGGTTAAATGAAAATTCAATAATCTTGCTCAAATTTTAAGGTTGACCAGTCAGACTAAATTAAAGTAGAGCAGTGTCCTATCAGTTCTATTCCCACTCTGTTGTGCTATTTGTTTCGATGGGTATAAAGGGCTCGCTGGGCTGCTTCGCAGAGTCCCATCCATAGCTGTCGAGAAGGTTTATTTAAGGTTCCTTCGTAGCTAGGCTAATGCAACAAAGACGTCCCTTGAGAAAACACCGGCGGTGTTATGTGTAACAACAGAACGAAACAATCATATATTTGAGAAAAAAATTGAAGGGCCAAAACCAGAATTGTTAAAAAAATACAAGCTTTTACTAAGCAACATATTTAAAAAATAGTAAAATAGGACAAAGACCAAAAGTTGTGGCAAAAATGAATTTGATGAAAATGTGAACATGGACCAGTAACGTAGTGTATTTGGCTTAAGCATCATCCAGGGTGCTGCAGTGCACTGAGATTTTCACTGAAGGGGAATTATTTGCCTCATCAAAGGTACTTCAAACAGTCAAGAAAAGCTTCTACACATCGGAATAAATTATTTTTGCTTCTTTGATGTGAATATTGTTGAAAAGTTTCAAATAATTTTTTAAGTTGTTGCAATGTTCTGACACATCAGGATACCATCCACATTGCTTAACCGTCTTGAAAATGTTTTAGAGTCACCCCCCAGCCAGACAGCTCTGCTTTTTTCCCCAAGCACCTCACAGGTCAGCAGAGAATTATTCCAGGACAACAGGATTCCTCTTAGAGTGACAGTTCCTTTTAGGTCCAAACAATGGGTCTTCAGGAAATGGGTTCCGGCACACAATTCACTTGGTTTGGGTTCTCTGTGGTTAGCATCTCTCGCTGCATTCAGGACTTTTGCATTTTCCCAGCATGCACTCATTGGAACAGGCTCTTTCCAACCGGCAATTGTCCCAGCAGAGTCCGTTACATCCATCCATTTGAACCAGGTTAGAATCAGGGCCATCAGTAACCTGGAATGCTATTTGTACATGTAGAATGAAGTAAGGGATAGATGCAGCCATCCTCCGGTATTGCTCCACAAGGGAGGAGGTCTTTTTTTTTTAGGAGAGCAGGGACGTCTATGCCTTGTCTCCTATGTTCTGTGTAAATGCTGAAGTACGGGCACATAAGAGACCAACTATTAATTAGTGAGTGACCATAATCCTAGGAGTAAAGTATTGCCAAACTTCCCATGGTGCATTTTACTCCAGAACAATGTATTTCCTGGATCTAATGACACCAAAATCAGAGTATGCTTTGTGTACCAAAAGCCGAGATGGGAGGGAACACGGTCCAATGCTTCTGTGTTTCTCTACTGACCCCCAAATCCACCCCCTGCCCAACACATCTGTTAAAAGTGTCTTTTGAAGCCTAGACTCGTCAGTGGTTTGGGAATGCTGTGCCCGTGAACCAAGTGTGATGGTCTCTAGTCGGTCACAAGTCCCCATGTGGTACTCCCAAGACATCTCCCCTCCCTTGGTCCTGGCAATTGAAGCCTGGGCACACAAGTCTTCCAGGAAGACTGACAATGCTCTCATGATGTTGGCTGAAACTGGCTTTCCAGACAGAGGTGTAAATAAGGTGTGAAATGGCCTTTGGGAAAGTATCCACTGAACTTGGATTAGGAACAGAATGTCCCACGTATCAAAAGTGTGGGAAAGCACTAACCTTGTACTCTGGATGCAACAGAAGGAATGGACTCTTTCGCCTTTCTCTGCAGCTATCACTAATTTGTTCAAAATATACTATGTTGGACAATAGTAGAAACAGAGAAATGGGAACGGGACTAGAAAAAACAGAGACAATGGATATAATCACTGTGCCTTATCACACTGATATGCTCGGATATCTGCAGGTCAGAATGGGTCTCTAGAGGCAAAACAAGATATCTTGACAATCGGCAACGAATGATCTGCATTTAAGTTTAAAAGTGAATGGATATGCCCTAAAGACACCATGTATAACCGGCCGTTTGTATTCTCACTATGAAACTGACCAACCTGAAACTGAAGCACAATCAATCAATCAATCACTTATAGAGCATGGCAAATCACCCGTGAGGGTCTCAAAGCACTGGAGCTGTAAGCTGCTCTATGGAGGAATGATCATTCAACAACAAAATAAAAGTGACTTCGTAAGTGCTCGAAATCCTCCTTCTCTGTTGGCAAGATAACCACCATAAGTTTCTACAAATACACCTTCACCTTCTGATACAGGTTGACTTGAATCAAATGTGTAACTATAAATAATTAACTTTTATTACTACTCTGCAATACCTATTCTCTGCAATGTAGTGTCACTTACTAAATACCACTCATGCTTTAATGCACATTCAGGCTGTACCCACTCTCTGTGAACACCTCTAGTATCTCCACCCATGGCAAAAGCTTGCTACACGTGGATTTGATGAAGAGCACCCAAACATATGCCGAATCATTGTTCATAAGACCTGGCTCCAGATCTGCCTCGTGACAAAAGTCACAATTCTTAAATATGTATAGCAAATCTGATGTTCAGATGTGTTTTTTTGCCAAATTTTGGAGAATATTTTGGTTTTGATTGCATGCACCAACATTGAGATCCAATGTAATAGTGATGTTCATGCTGCAGAGACACGAGGCTTGCAGCAAAATAGTTGCAGTAGCTCAGTGCAGCAGCTAGCTGAAAGGGACAAATGAAGGATATAATTTATCTTACACCTCAATTCTCAAAACTGAATCATCTGCCTCGTAGTAGGCTATCCTATACTCATACTGCAGATTATGGGGAGTTGGTTATAAGCATTTTGAAAGTTTTCAATAACAGCCCAGCGTCTTCACTTAATAAAGTTAGTCAGACAATTGTGGGAGATGCTGTGAAAATGTAAAAATGTAGTATTTTACAGAATATGTGTGGCTGGACAAATGTGAAAGGTCTCAGCTCACACATCCCAGAGTTTCAAATAAAATGGGGGGGTACACACTAATTAGCTGAATTTCCTCCCATTATTCCTCTATTTTTTCCTTGATTCTTGCACTAAACGAGTGACGCAAGTTGAAACACACAGCAGGAAGAGATCCTTAAAAGTGGACGATCAAAAGGGAACTTCTTGGGAGAGAGCAAACACCGAGTCAACACCAGAGCAATTGTCTGTTGAGTTCTTCTGTGGTGCTCTTCTGGATCTCGCTCTTTAGGTGACAGTGAACAGTTGGATGGTTTGACTTATTAGGTCTGTGTAATGAAATTATTTAATCACAAACTATGCACTCTGCACATGTTGCATTTGGCTGACATATTTTCCAATAGGTGGCTACTACAGGAAATGAAGGTTTCATACAATGCATGATCTAAGAACAGAGTAAAACCAAAGGCTTCAACCCACTTAGATATCACTTAATGGTACAATGAGCCATCCCTGACTCTACTGGGTTATAGTAGGGCCTGCAGCTTCATTTCACCTTTCTCCCTTTGTCTGTACCACCTGAGGAAATTGGGCAAGAAGATACATGGTGCATTGCCATGGATGCTCCGCTTGACACCTATTCTCCAGGTGTCAGAGTACTTTACAGAGTGAAGTCCATTTTATAGTTACAGATAGAAAAGTCATACATGCAAATAATTGAACAGCAACAGAAGGGGTTTACAGAAGTATTTCCTTACCTTCAAAAAGGAGGCAACGATTGCTCAACCCTTCCCTGGAAGTGATGTCAATATCTTGAACTGCATCCCACCCAAGCTACCAACAAATCCACCCATGCCTCCTATAAAGGGATGCTGAAAATGCTACAATTCTAAAGACACTGCCCATCACAAATGTTATCACCTACCATTTTAACATTCTATCAGCTCTGCTAAGCAAGCCACTTCAGTATTCAATTTACTGTTCTATTTAAGAGGGTTACCAACCTCACCTCCCACTGCTCCCCACTTCCACCTATCCTGATTTCAACACCTGAGAAATTTCTAAAGAACTTGAGGAATTGGTAATATATATTTCAAGCTTCTGAAGGGTGATCAAGGTTCTGAATGACATGAGGTTTTTGGATAGGTATTTTGGGTTGTCTTGGTGGAGTGCTTTGTGGAAAATCTAGCCCAGCTTGAAGATTATATTTCAAGCCATTAGGGAGTGATAAATACAGGTGTGATGTACTCAGAGTAGTTGTGCCTGAGATCAGCTTTCCTGCAGCATTGAGTTTGCCTTAACATGAGAGAGGCACATTTTAAAAATATTTGATCATGTCCACAGTCCAGTCTTCAGGGAGCCAGGCAAACTTTTAACAGGAATGGAGGCATGCTGGATTTAGATAAGGAGAAATTCTATTTGAGTGGGTTCATTTTGAGGTGCTAACTCATTACCCAGGATTGGCTGTTTGATAGAACAGACGTTAGGTATGTGATGTCTTGTGGGAACTATACTTTGAGATAATGGTAGGTGTCATAAGCACACACTCAATTGATGAGATTGGTGTGACTGAGGACAGAACTGATAGGTTTGATGTAGAGGATGAAAAGTGTTGGTGAGGATATTACCCTAGGAACATGTCGTTCTATAGCCAGTTAGATTGATTGACAAAGTGTTGTTTATTTTAGTTTGTTGGTTACAAACCTTGAGAAAAGAGTAAAAAGAGCTAAGTATTTTCTTTGGATCTCTGACACTATATAATTGCAAGTAATATTGTTGTCACAAATATTGAAAAATAATGTTGCTTACTATAATATTGTGATCCTATATTTATAGTGGTAAGTACAAAAATATTGAAAAAAACATATTGTGGACACTATAATCAAAAATAGAGAAGGATACACTTAAAAAAAAAAAAAGTAGTAAATGTTAAATATTTTGGTATGTAATTTTAATATAATGTAAAGTAAATATATTTCATGAATAGTTAATACTGTATATGTATATAAATATATACTTATAAACACACACATATGTGTGTTTATATTTATAGAAATCTCTCTAAATAAATATGTGTGTGTGCATGTGTGTGTGTGTGTGTGTAAAGGCTATGGTCGAAACGCGTTGGTGGGGCCATACTTTGTAAAATAAATTCATATTGTAATTCAGGAGTGTCCGCCACATCCTTGTCATAGGAATGAAAGACTTTGATATACATATAAATACATATATATATATATATATATATATATACACACACACACACACAAACACACAGGGTGTAACATAATTAAAAAATATTTTTATTTTACGTTATTTGACTTTTTAAAATTCTAAATGTATCGATATGAACATATATATATTAATTCTAATAAATTAAGCATATTATTTAAATTAACATAAACTAAAATACATATTTTTAAACCTACATTAGAATGTAAATAGATATCTATTATATATATTATATATATATATCTGTACTTGTACATATATCACACACAATAAAACCTTAAAAATCTAAATCATATAAGGCAAAATATATTAATTATTGTCCACAATAAATACAATAATAAACATTGAAAAATCCACAAAACACATTTACAAAACATACTATAAACATTAGAATAAATTTGTATCATATTGTACCATAAAATAAATGTAAAAATAAAACAAATAATTGTAAATTAAAAAAATAAATAAACAATGCTATAAACTCTTAGCTATCATTATTAAAATGAATGGAGTCTAAGAAGAATAAATATAGTAGCCACACTCTGGTTTAGGGAGTATTGGGGAAAGTGAAGGACTTTGGAGGAGTAACATTTTCTATTCCTACTCAAGTCGGTGCAACAGTAGGGAAAGCGTTTGATGCCAGAGGGGTGAAATTTACTATTCCCACTCCAAACAGCGCTGCAGAAAGGAAATTGTCAAATTGCAAAGAGAATAATTTTAAGATTCCTACTGCAGTTTAAGTAAGAGTAGGGGAAGTACTTTACTTCAAACACATTATATTTTATTATTATTATATATATAAGTAACACCATAAACATATAAAAAAATATTGAACTCTTAATATAAAAATATTATTTCACCTAAATATATATATATATATGTATATATATATATATATATATATATAATTCACATAAATACTATGTATTACATTAATCAATTAAATAAAATATAATCAATTCACATAATTATTATTCAATAAATAATGAATTAACAAATAATTGCTATTCAAGTATTGAAAACTAACTTCTCACCTTATACCTCTACACATGTAGAAGCTTGCACCTAAAATATAGCTTAAAAAATAAGTATTCCATTATTTATATATTGAAAGTAAATGAAATAATGAATTAACAAGTAATAATTAACTGTTAATTAATTAAAATTTGATTAACTTTCCAACCAAGACCCCTACAAACCTAGCAGCCCACAACTAAAATATAATTCAAATAATTAAATATTTCATAAATTAAATATTTAAAATTGAAATAGATAATTAACAAATAATAATTAATAATACATTAATTATTGATTAAATAACTTCCCACCCTATACCCCTTCAAATATAGCATCCCACAGTAAAAGTATTAGTGAAATAAATCAGTATTACATATTTTACCTAATTAAAAATGAATGAAATATTTAACAATTATTAGTACATGATTAATTAAGCCATTAATAATTAACTTGACTACCCTAGACCCTATCAACCTAGCAGACTATAACTAAACCTAGAATCCCACAACTAAAGTATAAGCAAAATAGATAAGCATACCATAAGTCACGTACTTTAAATCAATAAAAAATTAATTAACAATTAATAATTAATTATTATTTAATTTACTTCCCACCTTATCCCCCTACAAACTAAACCCGCTATGACACTATAAATTACTTTAAAAAAAAAAATTTGAAAATCACTTGAAACTCCAAACTATATTTAAAAAAACTTTAACCTTTATTTAAACAATAGTGACACTTAAAATTAATATATCAACTAAAGCACATTCAAATAATTAAAAAACTATTTTTACCACAATAATATTGAAAACAATATTAAAACATTTATATTATTGCACACAGTATAACTTACCTAAAAAAGATAATTCTGTCAACAATATTTGTGCAGCATTATACTTGTGTATCACAGTATTTATTTTCCAATATTTCTGTCTCACAATATTTTTAATCTGATATTTTGTCCAAACACCTTTTCCCCCATCACCCTGCAATCCTTTAACTTGTAGAAGAGAGGAGATTGACCAGCTGTATGAAAGTATGGGGAGAAGTCTATAAAAGTGAGGTGGATGCATCCCCATTGTCTTGGAAGTGTAGTGCATCTTTGAGAGCATGACTCCCTCTGTACTTCGGCCTTCTCCGAAGCCTGAATGAATGGTGTTGATGTGACCATGCTCATATATATATGGTGGTTTAGTTGTGAGGCCACATAGCTCTTTATTACAGTGGTCGAGAAAGGGAGGGTGTCTACAGGATGAAAGCTGTTTAGGTTTAGTCAGTGTTGTTACTTGTCTTAGTTTCAGGCAATCTGTCAGTATAATCTCTTTTGATGACATATTGATGATTTTTGTCTAGTGCAAGGTTATAGAGGTTCTTATGTCTTTCATGACTGTCCAGGAATTAAAAGCCTGATTATGAGTTTAGTGGTCTGACTGCCAGACCGCCATAGTGTCAGCCGCCAAAAGACCACCATGTTGGCCGTGATATAGACAGCCGTATTATGAGTTACACAAAAGCCAGCCAAAAAACCTAACCCGCCAGTACTCTGGAGGGGGGGAAATAGGCGGTCCAACCAGCAGCACTGACAGCTCGTCAACCAACCACCGAACCCATTATGAGAACAAAGTCGCAGTGGCAGTCAGCCATGGTGGTCCGCCAGTGGTGGCCCAAGCCACGGCGGTTCACGGTCAACAAAGAAAAACACAACACCACATTGGATGGTTTTGAAAACAACGCAGCTGACACACATCGCCACACCTGACACACCTGCAAAGCATGCTATAAAACACACCCCTTCACACACTACAATCCTTTGCATCCACAACACCAAACACCGTAGCCAGAGCGCATCATCAAAAAAGATAAAACCATCCACATCCTCAACACACTTCTATCACATCTATTTATACCTCACTACTCAATTTACTCCCTGTCACCTGTTTGATTCCCACCATCTATCAGTTTTTTTAATATCACCACCATGTCACCCCAGAAAAATCCCAGTTTCACTGAAGATGAGTTAAGAGTCATGGTGGATGAAATCATTACATTAGAGCCACCTCTATTTTGAGCCTATGTCCAGCAGACTACTATCACCAGGAAAATTCAACATGGCAAAGGATAGTCAACAGAGTGAATGCTGTAGGCCCACCCTATGTGCAGAAGGGATGACATTGGGAAGAGGTGGAACAATCTCAGTGGGAAGGTCTGTTCCTCGGTATCCAGGTACCAGCTGCATGTCCAGAAGACTGGTGATGGGCACCCACCTCCTCCCTTACAATTCACATCCTAGGAGGAGAAGGTCTTGGCCACCCTGCATCCTAAAGGCTTGACAGGAATACCCGGGGGAGTGGAGTCGGTAAGTCACAAATACAAAATATCAGAAAAATGTATTGTCATACATGCTAATTGATCACCTTTTGTCAACTTCACTGTCAACCCACTCAACAGCCCAGTGTCCTCATGTCCATAAACCCCTGTCTGGCCTCCAACATGAGAACTAGACTTACCTGGGGCAACAACAACTCTGTATAGTGTGTGTAGCACAAGGATTGACCACTACAATTCCCAACAGGCACTGTTCCACCATTACAAAAAACCTGAACAGTGTATCCTACATAAACCTACTTTGTTAGTCAACTCCACATTGAAATGTACACACCATAGTGGTTGGCATCTGTATACTGTGTGGGCAGGACATGCACTGACAGAAATGCTGAGACCAGGAGGCACTGCTACTGTCACTCTACTCAGCCACCCCTGTGCCCTCTGCTTCAATGACCCTTCTCCCTCTACTGAGCCTTTGAACTGTACTCACCTGATAGGATGACAACTGTACCCTGTGTGGGTAGGACAGGCACTGACAGGAATGCTAAGGCCAGAAGGCAGTGCTACTGTCACCACACTCAGCCACCAAAGTGTCCTCAGCTCCAATGGCCCTTTTCCCTCTACTCAGCATTTGAACTGTACTCACCTGAGATGATGACATCTGTATACTGTGTGGGTACTTGGAGTAACATGACTGCAGATCTCAGGAGGGCCAGTCCCTGTAACTCCAATAACCAGGTCAGTGTCCATAAGTCATTGTGAGTCTGTTTATGAGCTCACAAATGAAGCATACCCACCTGGGAACGGCAAAGCTACAGATCAGGGTACACTCTGTTATGTGGCTAAACACCTAGATCCATCTTGAGCAGCTATGCCAAGATTAAAAAATTGTCGACAGGAAGGAAAGCTCAACCTGTGTGGCAAAATATTTTGAGACAGATCAAAGGCCCCAAGATGCATCATATGAATGGTAATGGCAGCAGACACATTCACATGATGACAACTATCACATATACAACAAGGTTCTGGGTCTGCCTCCATAACAGACAACTTGATCATAAAATTAGCTGTACCACATCCTGCCCAGCCACTGTTTCACCTCCATTGCTCGCAAAAAATGAGTCGATGACCATCCTTCCAAGTGCTAATAAACTCTGACATTCTGAAGCTTGTTGACTGAAATAGAATGGTATGTTACCCAAATGTCAGGTCAGTGTAAGTGATATCATGTGTACCTATCACATAAGGGAAATCTGCAAATACAATGTGTACATGGCCTTAGCCATATGTCACTGTTTACTGTTGGAGGTAGATGTCACAATACAAGCTTTAACATTGTATCTCTCACATCAACAGGTCAAACCCCCACAGTGAATACCAAGACCACTGAAGAGACTGCCACTATTCCTATGGATGACGACCCTCTGTGAGGACACCACTCCTGGATTTCTGGACGTTGAGGACGGCTGTGGCTCATCTGGGCAACCTGGTCAGATGACACCAGTGAGCCTCACCGTGAACACATCGACTCCTCCCAGCCCAGCTGCATGAACATCTCAGGCAGCCAGTCCAGGATCCTGAGTGACAGCAAAACACCTTCGACAATGATGGTCCTTTAACAAGTGGAACCAGTGGAAGGGGGTAGGGTGTGCTGAGGGTACAGGTACATAGGGGTAGGGTGCGTGGGAGGGATGGTGTGGGCCTGCGGCTTGTGGTAGCCGGGGATAGTCCTGACCAGGACACCATCAGCAAAGTTTTGGTAGCCTACCAACAATCCCAAGGCGTGATGGGCCAGGTACGTGCCGAACTCAGGGAGATGAAGCAGCTGCAGAGGGACTTCCCTTGTGAGTCTCTGGAAAAGTGTGAGGCCACCAACACCATCCTGGCCTCCCTAACATGGGTGTTCAGGGAGATCAGTAGTACCTTGATCTGGGGCCATGAGCAACACCAGACCCCTACCTTTTGGCCAAGCAACACCAGCCCCTTCAACATCTGTGGCAGCACCTGGAAGGGAAGCCCTGTCAGGGGAAGCACCCACCTCAGACACCCCTGCCTTTGTAATAGCAGAGCTCTCCACAAATGGGGACGTCCACCCAAGACTCAAGGAGGTGAGGATGGTAAGACATCAACCACTGCCAACAAGTGACCTGTTCTTGAAGGAACTCCTTTGTGTGCCACAGATTCACTCTGTTGACTGTTCTTTAACCGTTTTCCATGGTTGTAGGACACTGGACTTTGGACTTCAATTGTTGTTGCATCACAAATGTACCGTCCCCCAGACAACAGAGGAAAGGGATTTGTCAGCCTTTGTACCATAGAATATGCCAAGAAATGAGTATATCTTGTCAATAGCTAGAGCCTTACCACATACCAAAACCATCTATGCCAACTTAACATAAGCCATGGTACAGACAGAGGGAAGTACAACAGTCCCTGATCCTTTGTCCATGCTATTACAATGAGCTAGCATTTGATGGCACGACACAAACCTATGTCAGTGTTGTGGCACAGGCACTGTCTACTGCAATGAGGAGACACAAAGTACATACAGGATCATTGTCAACATAATGTGAAGGGATAATGCATGGTTTGCACTGGATGACATGTTGCAAGGCCACATGATCACACACATGAGATAACTGGACCGACTCAGTACATCAGACAAATATATTGTGCACTTCAGAATTCCATCCACCCACTGTCCAAGCTGCTTTGACACAGGACTCATACACCCCAAATCTGTGACCAACAGTACCTAGATCAATCCATGTCCACTTCGTGTGTCAGAACAGCAACAGCTACCTGACAATGTTAGAACTCTGAAATACCCACATGAGGATGGCATGGTGAAGACACCAGATACAACAAAATACAAGGAGCTTAGGCAGGAAAAAAAATACCTATGGCCCAAACCTCATATCAAACTTTAGTAGATCCACTTACAGTGCAATGAGACTGACACAAGCAAAGCAGAACATCAAAGTAGCAACATTTTCAAGTCTGACTTAGCAAGCAAACCTTGGCTGTATACTACATAGCATGAGATCCCTTATCTATTGGAAAAAAATACTCTACTTACCATATCCTGACCCGTACAGTTCCCCATAAAGTCACAGTAATCACATAACATTACATACTTGTACTCAAGTGAAGTAGTGGTTGATGAGATCGCCCCACAAGTCTTCACCTTCCTCATCATCATTGTCATCTTCACTTGACATTCCAGGATTCTCACCCGGTGGTACTGTTAGCTACCCCTCTTCTGGAATATAGGGAATATCTCTCCTCAGGGCAATGTTGTGGAGCATGCATCAGGCCACAATGACCTTACATACTTTTTCGGGTGAGTAGAGGAGGGCTCCACCTGTCTTGTCCAGACACCTAAATCTGGCCTTCAGGTGCCCAAAAGTGTCCTCCATGACACACCGTGTTCTTCCATGGGCATCATTGATGTGAACTTCCCCTGGTGTAGTTGAGTTCCTCGCCAGTGTCAACAACCATGGACAGTTTTGGTATGCAGAGTCCCCTTTAATGGAATGGGCCTTATGTGCCACTATGAGTACCTCCCATCTGAATTTGTGCAGCAGACATTGCATACAAACAAAGATGACCTATATGACTTACAAATCGACCAGGCCCTCTCTGTGTATAGTCGTGACATAATCTGTGAAATGGCACTGTTCCACATGATGAAGGCATCATTGACTGAACCAGATAACCGGCACAGACCTGCGAAATATAGAGGTCCGCCAAACAAACAACTTGGACATTGATAGAATGGAAGTTCTTCTGTTATAATATACTTGTTCAGTGCCATGTGGTGGAACCAAGGCAACATGTGTACCATCAGTGGCTCCTACCACATGTTGGATGTGTGCCAAACCTTAGAAGTCAGACTTCACATGTGCGAATTCCTCACGTCGAGGAAATAGGATGTAGCTGTCCAGGTGTTTTAACATTGCTGAAAGTACACCCTTCAATAAAAAACTGAACATAGCCAGGGACATCCCAGCAAATAGGGCCAATTTATTTTGGAAGGACCCTGTGGCCTGGAATTGCAAAACTGCCATGACTTGTGATTTGGGTGGTATGCTATTTGGATGGCGAATGGCAGGCATCAGATCTGGCTCCGACTGATGACAGAGATCCAAAATTGTTTGCTGATTCAGATGGTAGATCTTTTTTCCATGGCCTGAAGGTCTGGCACTGGACAGTAGACAAGATGATGTCTGATCCTTCCACTCCCTGGGTACCTATGTAGGACCAGTAATGAGTTTAGCCGTCACTCAATGTGTCCCTTGCTAGATACGTTAGGCATACCAATGACAAACTTTGACAAGGCATGTCATAAGTTGAGGACATGATACACAGTCACACCACCACTGTCAATGACATAGAAGCAACATGTTTCCCCCTTGCTTTGCCACAAATGTGCACACGTCATCTATCTGGACAGCAAGAATTTGTGCATAATACTTGCCACTCAACTGTAACTTTATGACCCAAGACTTAAATTACCTTGGGGGATTGTGGCTGGGCCACAAAGCAAGTTGCCATATGTGCCGGGCAATGTACCAAAATGGTGTCCAAATCGAATGACCCACATTATAGGACAATACATGCACTTAGCATTGGTATTAACAGCATTTTTGGAGTTGTAACACATTTTTCTTAGCCATATACTGCATTTCATGCCTCTAAAATGGCGACTGCCTGATATACTCCTCGGAACATTAAGAACCGCCCGTGACCACCGGCGGCAGTCGTCATGGCGGGAGGCTGTTGCTACCACAGCGGACACAGCCATAGGCTAATGTTGTTGCCCTTTGCGGTCACAGCCAATGGCTGTGTCCGTCGGAGGTAACGGCCATGAATGTGGCAGATGTGACTGCCAAGTTCTGAAGAATCACTCACTTGACTCCTGACACTGTTGCCAACAAGACATCCACAACCTGAATTGCTGTGTACCGCCTCTGGGAGCAACCATGCTACAGCCAACAGGTGATAGGGCTCCTGCCTGTTTTTGACTCATCCTAGTTTTGCTTTAATGAAATTGAAGTTAGTAGTTAATTTTGTACCTTCTGTATTTTGAGCATATGGATTCAAGGTTTTTACAGGAAGGTCCTTGGTAGCAAATACGTTCAATGGCTGTCAGCGATTTCTTTATATCAATATGTTTGTTGTATAATGAAGTAGAGGTTTTGAGTTTTTATCTCATAGTGCTTCACTGAGGAACAAATCTCCACATCCTCCATAGGGGTTGAAAAGAACATGGTCCCTTTAGTTTCTAGAGTTTTTTTTTTTTTTTTTAAATTAGGCTTTACAGGACCAGGGATACCTGCTTCCTGACAAATCTGACTCCTGTAAGCTATGGGCCTGACTACAAGTTTGGCGGTTGAAAAACCCAACAACCAGGGTTGAAAAACCCAACAACCAGACCTGTGGTGAGGAGACCCCTGTCGAGGTGGTGGTCTCCCCACTGGCCATATTACAACATTCCTACTGGATGTTGGTTCTGACCCGTCAGCCCAGTAGGAAAGGTGCAGCAGCATTGTTCCTGGCTCATAATTGATCCGGCGGCAATGCTGCTGCATGCAGTTTGCACCAGCACCCTTGAAATGCGCACTGGTTTCACCCCCATGAAAAGGCTGGTGAACAAGATTGTAATCAGCAGGATGGTTACCTGGCTGATTACAATCAGGACTACCAGAAGCTCATCAGAGATCCTGGCGGAGACAGTGGTAGATTGGCAGGTCTGCCTAACAACCTCATAATGTGGTGGTCGGACTGCAACAGCCACGCGGTCCGGCCGCCACTGCGAGGTTGGTAGTCTTCGGATTGCCAGCCTTATAATAAGGCCCTATGTCATTTTCATTGAAAGATTCAGATTTACCAGTGGAGAGATTTTAAGGACCCTTTGGAAACTTTAGATCCATTTTGTACCAATTACAGACCTGAATAAGTTATTTTTTTATTTTCTGTGTCATATAGATGAAGGCAACTAAGTATACATTGATGAAATGATCTGACCAACACTTAGATCCAATATGTATGTTTTCAATTAAACACTACGCAGTCCAAATCTGATCTAATATATGACCTTTCATATCTGTAGAACCAATAATCTTTTGTAAATTCATGGATGAAAGAAGTTCACAATATTCCTTTAACTTTCTCTCAGTTCAGTCACCTGCCTAGTGAATAAACTGTCCATTGATGATTAGTTTGATATAAAATAAAAGTGAACACCTTAGATCAAAAGAGAAAAGGTACTCAGGAGTTCTGGAGAGCGATAAGTAATTAAAATATAAATTACAATAAAGGGGGAGAGAGACACATAAAAGAACAGTCTATTCATATCTCTCATAAATGGAGAAAGTTCTGTGGGCACAAAGAGATGATGTTTCACAATAGTTGCTACTACACCACAACATTTACCCCCAGGTCTGTTTTGTTTAAAAGCATGTCAAAGTCAGGTTTATTCGCATAGTTAGTTAAAACCAGTGCCAGCTATAAAATCAATACACATACTTCCAGACAACCTAAACAAAGCAAAATAACCCTCATTATTTAACATAAAAGTGCTAGGAAATTATAGGAACAATCCAATCCTATAGATATTAACCTAGAAACATATTCACAAAAACTGAACTGTTAATGTGCGCTGAGACCTGTAAACAAAACACTCGATTTCAGCTTGTAAGGCACCAGAGCTTACTTTATACAACAAGGATCCTTAGATGGGCAATGTTATGAGCCAACTGAGTCCTTTCCTCCCTAGAGGCTGGTCCTTAAGTCCAGGCAAGATCAATTTGCCCGTTTAAGGTGCGTCTGAAGAACAATCTATATAAGTACTACTGGGGGATTGTTGTCTATTTTAAAACAAGGGGTTCTCTTACTAGCTCTACTACAAGGGACTAATAAAACCTTTCAAACGCTCAACTTTTCTTAAAATCCCCACAGCCCACTTTTCAAAATATCTGTTAATGACTACCCACTAGCATGATTGCACTGAATAGGAGCTCTTGGCTTAAACCTGACCTTGCTCAGTCTTTTTAGACATTTCTTTAAAAAACAGCATTAAAAACTTTACACCCCTACAGTCCACAGGAATTGAGGAACCACTTAGCCATGTGATCACTGCTTCTCTACATGAGTGAATGTTCAGTTTCCCAAAAATTTGTTTCAAGTATCTTTTCCTGTGTTCTGCTGGTGCCGAACACACACAAAAAACATGTTCTAGTGACTTTTGCTTGTACACGCAAAGATGACAAGATTGAGTTTGCGGCTAAAGTTTCCAGTCTCCATCATACAGATGTATCATACTGAAGCATGTACTGGTGTTTCAGAACTTGAGAAAACTGTATTGATAGGTATACCTGGGCTTGCAAAGTTTTATATGACAATATTATTGTTGAAGCATGCCGTCTTAGTGCAAGTGCATTTTCATCTGTTCAAAATGAGAAGAACCATGTTAAGGCATTGCTATGCGGTTGAACGCCGCTTTCCCCAAGCTTATGGCCCATGCCACTTGCAGGTCTAGTTCCTTGATTGCCTGATTTAAATGATGGCCCCATGATCCTTTTAGGTTGCTACACTGTTGCTCCTCAAATTCCACCCAGCATAGATTGCTGATGGAGCCAGCATTAGCAGCTCAAAGTTACCAACTTTGAATTAGGCACACTTGCGCTGGAATGCTTAACTATTCAACCCAAATTCTAAGCGTACCTGTGCTGGTGAAGCCGATTTTGGTATCTGAAACACTGCTTTATAGGCCTTTGTTTGAATTTGGTTAAAGGAGGCTAATTCCTTGCCCCGCATGATTTCTGCCCCATAAGTATTTGTTGGAATTTAGCGAGTCAACATTACCGACAGCGGACGGCTAACTGAAGGACAACTCCGCTTTTGCCTGAGAAGTGACAAGATGAGGTTCAAAAGTCATTTGATGATCCACTGTGAATGCCAGATACTTATATGAAGGCTCTACCTCCACCTGTTTTCCTTTAGCAAAGCAAGCGTATGACTTGGATTTTGAAACAAACAGCCAAACCACCTGTGTTTTATTCAAGTTTCAAAACCTTGCTCGTCCAGATAACTGGTTTGGGCGGTAATACTGCACTGTAAGCTGACTGGAGTTTGACTCAGTAAGACAATATCATCCACATATTTTAAACAATGTATTGCTTCAGAGGCCAGAGAGGGTAGATGGCTATTTTCTAGCAGAAGGGCACCAGCCAAGTCCTTAAGATATAAATTAAACAGCGTTGGAGCTAAGTCACATCCTTGTTTAAAGCCGTTTGTTGTGTGAACTTTGTTCGTAACTTGACCACTCTCTAATTTTTACTTGCACCCAGGGCCTGAATGTAATTCATTGATTGCTTTCAGTAGGCCACTTGGGAGACCCCAGTCTTCCAGTTTTTACCACAGTCGAGCTTGGGGGGGCACGGTCGAAGGCCTACTTGAGATCAATGAAACACGCAAATAGCAGACATTTCCTATGTTTCGCCTTCTTGGCTAGAAGGGATAGTGCTGTTAAGTTTGTTAGTGTCCCCATGCCAGCTCTAAATCCTGTCTGACTTCATGGTATGAACTGTTTATCTTCCCATCTGTTAAGTGGTGGAGAAGAAAGGATGCATAGAGCTTTGCTTCAAAGTCAATTAAAGCTGTAAGCTTGTAGTTTAGAGGAGAGGCGGGATTATCACTCTTGTAAATCAGATGGAAGATGATTCCCTTCCATGAGTCTCGCAGTCACATTGTGCGGTAAAGATCATTAATTCCTTTCAACAGTTTTAAGTCCACGATGATGTGGGTGTGCTCGTGTTTATTTGGAGGCATGCGAATTTCCAACTTCACTTCAAAGCCAAAGTTAGCTGGAGCCAGGCTTGTTTTGCATTTCCATGTGGCCAACAGGACTTTACTCTTGACCTCTTGAGCTGGTACTGAGTACATTGTGTGCATGTGCACATCCTAGGTGGCTGCATCAATACCTACATTAAGTTGTCTTGACTTTCTCAATGACAGCCCGTTCACCAGCTGCCAGAACATTTTATTATTCTGCAGTTTGCTGGACATGAGGAGCTTAGTCCACAAATCCTCTTGGTAGCACAGTTTTTCTCACTAGCCACTTTTCTTGTATTGCGATTTCATTTTATAGAGCCTGGATTTTTCTGGCTTCTTACCGAGTCGTAACTCCTTTACCACTTTTCTTGTTTCTTGTATAACTTGGACTTATAAGTTGCACAGCTCTCTCTTGTACCATGGTTGACTTTCATGACCTCCATTTTTATTTGCCCCATTTAGTGACAGTAAAGGTTGGTTATTTGTGGGAAATTTTGTCAGCAGAGAGTCACATAAATGCAACCAAGCCGTTTCCCGCTCGCCTGGTTCAGTTTCAAGTTTTTCCTGCCTTTCTAGATCACTCTTGACAACTTTGATGGATCCCGCACATCGATAAACCTCTCAGATCACTTTCTCTATTCCAGGGCCGTGCCATTTAGAGTTTTTTGTATTATGGGTTACTGGGCACCGAATCTGGTATTTGTTGAGCAAAACTGCTGTAATTCGAACTGAATCCGGATGGATTTCGGAAAGTGGACACTCTCTAAGTGGAAAAGTATTTGGTAGGAGGTGATTTGAGACAGAGCTACTTCACTAATTAACATGAAGTCAATTGTTGGACTTTGTTTGCCACTTAAGAAAGTAATTGAAGGGGGTGAAACCTCCTTTGAGTGGCCGGTCAGATGCCTCAGTCTGAGATGTTTAAACCTCTTTCCAAGATTCATTCTGCTATGTTTTGAACCCCCCTTTTGTGTTGGCTTTGCCTAGGTCTACATTAAATTCTCCAGAAATAATAAAAATTGCATGCTTGTACTTCTTCTGGAGAATGTAAATGATTTTAAAGAACATTAACATGGTTTCTCTTTTTTGAACTTTGTTGGGATTAATGTATAATTGATAAGCAGCAATACCATATAAGGGAAACATGCGTTCTTGGGCACCTGCTTGATTGGCAGCATCCAGCTAACTCCAAAGTCAGTTTGTTCAATGGCCCAGTTGTGTTTGGTGGAACAGAAGATTGAAAGACCACCTTTAGGGTGTTAGAATTTCAGAGACTTTGTTGCTGGATACCCAACTTAGCCTGTAATTTGGGTTGGCTCTGTGCGCCAAGTTTCCTGAGTCAAAATGATGTAGTAAATCTGGAGAAACACAGTTGCCTCCACATCTAGTAGTTGGTTCTCCAGTCAATGAGTGTTGCAAGAACAGATGTTTATGCTATCGTTCCCTGCTGCTAAACTGTGGGGTAAGTGGTGTCGGGACCAGTTATTGGCTTGACCCTTTAAAGGACAAAACTTGGTCTGATTGTTGAGAGGCGATGAGCCGACATACACTTGCTGGTTCAAGCACTGACGGAGTATACTTGAACACTTCACGATTGTTAGGTTTTCTAATCTACTCAGGATGTTGTCAATGCCTACCGCTCCTCTTAAGACTGAGCTCCTCGTAGTTTTTAATGGGAGCAGTGGGCTGGGTGTAGCGGGGAGGTTTGAGGAAAAGATGTCTTGATTTACCAAAATTTGGGCTAAAATTTCTGAGGAGGCCCAGGATGTTAATTTTGCCTCTCTATCACTTCTGTCAAGATGTGGTGTAAACTCCACCAACCGCAAGTCTGCAGACGTGATGCATGCTAGGGACTACATTTCATTTATGAGTTTGAAAATGGTTCGTCTGTTTAAGATGTAGAATTACCTCATCAAGTTATAATAGGGAATTAACAATAATGTGTTGTCTCCTGTGCCCCCTCTTGGTTGCTACTTCGCAGGGTGTTGATACCTTGAAAGAGCAGCCACTTTTAGTTGCTTGTCTTTGTCCGACCTAGAGTGTTGCACCGGCCCAGAGGCCCACATTAGAATTCTTGCTTGTTGAGGTTGATTATTCGTCCAACTTGATTCTGCAGTGAATGGAACATGGACCTGCTGGACTCTTTGGCCATCAGAGTGAAGGTTATAATACTCCTGCTCCAGAGGATGATTTTATGCTTCTTCCCGTTGAAGCTGACTGTCTCTCCAACTCATACATTCTTTTGGACTTCTTTTATTCAATGAATTATTTTGTGGATTCATATCCTTGGGTGCCAATATTGTAGTCTGATCTTTGGTGGTTCCCTTTGTTTTGGCTCTGTAATCCTCCTCTTGTTTTCCCATTTCCAAATTTGTAGCCGGTGGACTACCCATTGACCTAAAAACAGAATCGTGATTTTTTTTTAACTGGACAAAGTTTTTTTCACGCTCACTGGCCCAGATTTACGACAAAGTGGCACAGCAGGGTGCTGTGCCAAAAATAGCAGAGCCGCACTGTGCCACTTATGAAATGCAGGGATGCACCATGTTTACAGGAATACGGCACACCCCTGTGTTCTCCCCTGTGCTGAATTAAGTTGCCTGCTCCAACACTAGCTTCCTTGCACCACAGTGCAAGGGTGTCTGCGTTGAGGAGATGGATTGTTTATGTGCAGGAAGGTGGCCCTTCCTGCACATAAACAAACTACAATGGCGATTTGGCACTTCTGTTTGTGCTGCAAAATGCAGCATGCATAGTAGTACCAAAGCATCATTTTGAAATGATTGTTTATGTGTAGGAATATCCAGCTTTGAGCCACATTTGCCTTCTTTCTTTGTTGCCCCAACCAGCATTGTTGCTGATCCATAACGCCTGATGGAAGCATTCATCTTTAATAGACTGTGGGACAGACATAGTCGATGTCTTGTAGCCCCTGGAAGGGTCGCAAAGCTGGAGGTCCTATAAGGTGGGTCAAAGTAGTGTATTTGCATGTCCTGAGCACCAGCTTGAGCCCTAACTGAAGACATTGTGGCCTATCTTTCCCTGCTGTATGAACTGTGAGTGCTGATATCTTCTTGACCATCCCATAACAATGGTGATGAGCAGAGCAAACCCTCCTTGCTCTTCCTCGATTTGAGACATGCTTCAGGAATCTGACCACCCCCCCTCACCCACTGGAGGGGGACCTCCTAGTGCAGCTTCCTGCTCCAGGGGAAGCCGGGATTCCCAGGCTCCGACTACTAAAGAAGACATTCAGCTTTTGCCCACTGAATTCAGCAGGGATCTTACTTCACTCCTGCAAGATTTCACCAGGGCTCTCACTAACCATGATCACTCCTTATGTTATGTCAGACTGACTCTCACCTCACAAAAGTGGACTTGACAGTGGCAGACAATGCTCTTGAAAACATAGATAGAAAGTCTCACATAGAGAAGATGGAATGGAGGCAATCTGCACTCCACAACAAGATTGATGATCTTGAGAATCGCTTGAGATGTAATAGCATCTGGATCAGGTGACTTGCATAACTAGAGGCCCATGTCTAGGCTCTTTTGACGCATCTCTTAGAACTGCCTGATATGGAGCTGGTCCTCCTCAACAGCACTTATAGGGTGTTCTCTACATTTTAACAACAGAAGCTGGTGCCTGACACCGTTACCAAAGGGCACTATTTTTGCCTGAAACAAGAACCAATTGTATTTTGAGGTGATAACATCTATTTTTATCAAGACATATCTGCCAAAGCATTGGCTCACCTTAAAGACTTCAAGTACATCACACAGCATTTGCAGCACTACTAGATCTCCTATCACTAGGGCTACCCATGCTGCATCCACCTCACTTTCCAGGACAAGAGGATTGCCACCCGTAAGCCTCATGAGGCTTGCAACCCTCTTCTGATGCAGAACTCTCTCATGAGCCCTGAGACCTTACATTGGTGGATGGGTGGGGCGGTTGGCATTTCCAACCTTCACGACAGGTGAAGAATAAGGCACAAAAACAACAGCGACAAGCGGACAGAGATTGTCGCACACCTTCCTTGAATGAAGACACTCCGCCTTAGCCTCCTTCTTGGAGAAAGTGGGTCCATGGACACCCTGCCTTATTAGCAATCAGCTAACATGTTTTATACCTCCTGGGGTTCATGGGTTTTTCCAGGAGCCTGCCCCTTTCCTGTTGCACTGTACTGGTTTTTCACTACGACTCTTCATATTGATTCTTTCTAGTGTGAAGGTCTATTGACCTCCTTGACCGTCAGTGGCCGGGTTAACCACTAGATGCTCAAATCCCCATCTGTGTTACTGTTGTTATTGTCATTTAGTATTTGTTTGTTTTTATTGACACGTGCACCATGATCCGGTTTGATGACGTGGGGTGGGCAAACTATGAACACTACATTTTCTACATGGGTGGGGATCACTTACCTACATTTCCATGACTACTCTACAAATCACTTCCCTCAATGTACAAGTATTGACTACCTTGCTCAAACGCAGGGCACTGACTAATTGGCTGTGCCACAAAGAGGTAGACGTAGCACTCCTACAGGAGACGCATCTCCTCCAAATCGATACAAAACATCTCTACTCCTATTGGTACACTACAAAATTTTACTCATCCTATAATCGTAAGTTATTTGAGGTGGCTATTCCCCAACGACGAGACCTTTCCTTTAAATTGGACAGCACCTGCAGAGATCAGGAGGTTTGACAGGTGGGGCTGCATCGCATGTTTGGTTCTACCTGGATGACTATGGCTTCTGTATATGGCCCTACGGGGATAGGGAAGAGTTGTACTCTGACCTTTTCCCGAGGCAGTCTCACTTTGCATGGGGTGATGTAATAAAAGGAGGGGACTTTAATAGCTCACTGGACTCCCAACTTCACCCCTGACAGAGTGAACCTCAGACACCTACAGCTTTAACCCAGGGGATCCTAGATTTGGCTATCATAGACACCTGGTAACACTACCACCTTCAGGAGTGTGACTACATGTTTTAGTCTAACGTCCACAAGATATACTCTCAACTCAGTTATTTCTTGGTCTCCAAGTCCCTACTTACCAGGCTTATGGATACTAAAATAGACGTGTTGATCCTATCCGACCATGCCCCAGTGTGTTTAACATTGGGCTCAAAGTCCCACAGCGACCATTTCCAAGACCATAGGTCATCAATAAAGTCACACTTCCAAACTCAATCCTTTGTGACTGCACTCGCATTAAAGATGTCATTGAGTCCTTTAGGATGCTGTGAAAATGGCCTTCCAAGGAGAGCTTATTTCCCATACAACAACATTTGAACGAATGACTAAACTCTGAAAGCAGGAATTGAAAATACAGTTACAACAAGTGTAGGCGAGACACAGAAAGGGAGGCTCTCATAGGACCTTATGGGATTTGCAACAAGTCGGGGGCGAACTTAAGCACATTTTAATGAAAGGTGCTGTTTGGAAGGAAATCCCTGAAGGATGAGTGCTTGATACACTTGGAAGAGCTAAGGTTATCCCTAGAGCTGCTTAAACCAAGTGTAGTAACAAAGCAGCTGATTCTAAACTAATTTGGCATGCAAGTGTACTTAACTGAGGTAAGCAATGATCAGCACAGATTTGTTTTGACCAGGTTCAGTCTAAGCTCGGGATAAAAGAAACCCCTAGTTCGGTATGGCATACATAGGATGGACTACTCAGTGGAAGAGAAAGGAGGTACTTCAAAGATTCACTATTTGCATAACCCCAGAGGCCTGCCCCGTACATGGCTGTTGACACACATTTAGCTTTATATACTGTCAATAGTCCCCATGGGTTTTTTCCAAGCTTACAGGCAAAGCAACGCGACACTGTAATAGTTTTCCTGGAAGTGTAACCTGTTAGTCTTAATTGCCGTCAACCATGACCCATCCCAGTCAAACATGATCCCCAGGTATGAAAACAAATTAACATAATCAATTCTAGTGCCTTTTATCATAAGACCATGAGAACTCTATAGCGTTTTCCCACCCCTAATGGAAAATGTCTTGCTTTTATTTACTAGTAACCCTCGTTCCTCCATATAGGATACAAATCATGTTAATAACGGCTGTGGTGCTCAAGGTGTATGTGCAATGAGCACCGCATTGTCAGCATAGAACAGGGTGGGGATAGGACGATGTCCTACTTGGGGCAAGCTTTTACAGTTAGCACGTAACGTACAGCCCAAACTATTAATATATACGGAACAAAGAAAATGAGCCAAAACACATCCTTGCCTTACCCCCCTCTCTCTATTAAATGATTGGGCGCATTCACCCAGTATTTCATACCGCACTCTGGCCCTACAACCCTGATACATTTGCCTGAGGAACTGTATGATCACCAGATCCACCCTAAGGTTGATCATAATAATTCACAATTTACTGTGAATTATATAGTCAAACGCAGCTGACAAATGAACAAAAGCCAGGCATAATCTCCCTTGTTTGATAATACAATATTTCTCGATCAGAATCTTTAAATTGAGGTCCTGCTCAATGGTCTCCACTCCAGCACGAAACCTATAATGTAGATCAGATTGGACGTTCTTCTCCTGAGCCCAGTTCTGCAATCTTTCCCAAACAATACAACCAGCCATTTTCACCATAGAATCTAATAAGAAGATTGGCAGATTGCTGGTTGAGCTATGCCTATCCCCCTTTTTGAAGATAGGCACGATAAGAGATTCCATCTAATACTCTAGTAAACCAATTTTACCACATGCATTTAGCACTTGAGTGAGCAGTGGTCCACAGAGGCTGATATTAGCATTAAACAAGTCTATATGGGTAAGCTCAGGCCCCGGCACCTTACCACCTTTGCTTGCGTGTACAGCTGTAATGACTTCCTCCAAAGTAAATTCTAGATTATTTGGAAAGTTGACTGAGGCACGGGAACAGCCACCAAGGGCCTCATCGTCCACTGAACTTAACCGATCAAAAGGACAAGAATAAATGACCGAGAAATGCAAGATGCAATCAGCTCCACTAAATGCAATTTCCAGGTGTGGTCCATCATCTGGCCTAAAATAAGGGGAATTAATTAAATGCCAAAATGAGGCTGAATCTTTACTAAGGCTGGTTTCTTGTAGTTTATCCCACAGTTCTTCTTACCGCACTTTCCTCTTCTGACTTAGGACACAGTTATAGTTTTTCCTGGCAGTCCAGATTTCATGAAGGCTGTTTTCTATATACTATGGGTCTTAGTACAGGATCCGCCAAACCACCCCTTTTTCTCATTATTATTCTCCTGGGAACCAACATCTCTCCTTAATGCCCCTAGCAATGCTATGGAAACTTTCTATGATGTCCTCAGGGCTGGGAACCCATATCCAAACATTTCTCAAAAGCCTGTTTATTACAACAAATCAGCATTTTTTAAAACTCCTGGGAATCAGTCTGGGCCATTGCAAGGTATACCCAGTTTGCCTTGTAACATCAATATCACCCAGTATGCAATGATTTGACTGTGCCACCTGGGCTGACCAATCCTTGGACAATAGATCCAAGTCGATACTTAAACGGTAATGGTCACTATATGCAATAGTGTGGGTGGTAAGATTTCCAACCCTTGCAGCATGCCTATTTGTTATTAATATGTAATCTATCACCAAATGTTTCCCTTGTCCATTAAATGTGTATGTAAATGGAACTGACGGGTAGCAAATCGCATTACAAAAAGCCAAATCAGTATTAAAAAGAAACTCATTGAATTGGTCACCATAGAGGGAGTGTGTAAAGTGTGAAGGCACATCAATCCCTTGTTCACTTGGGCCACAGATCTTAACGGAATCCTTAGTACATAATTCAACATTAAAATCCCAACCACACAAAATTATCACATCCTTCTAAATATCATTCCTAATGGTTTCAAGATCCTTTTTAGTTGACTCAGGACTGAATTGACCTCCGTCTTTAGGATATTGTTATACAAATGTAGCTGAAGATTCAGTAGTAACAATCTGGTACAAGGGTAATGGAGCCACCATGGTTATACTGGAAGCCTTCAAAGAATTTGAAATATAAATACAAGTTCCCCCCTTCGCTCTCCCTGAATTCGATGGCACCGCAAGAGTATGAAAGTCTATAACCATTTAAATCAATTGGGTTTACTGCCCAAGTCTCTTGAAAACAGAGTATGTGAAAGCCATTTGCAAAATCACCCCAATTTGCTATTACCAGTTCAGTCAGCAAACCTGCCACATTCCAGAGTGCTACCCTTATCTTCACTGTGCTATATATAACCCTAGTAGCAGGAAGAGCTTGTATTCCAATTCATGCTGCTAGACGTCTGTATATCAAGTTTCACCACAGCAATTTACCTCTCCAGACTTTTTGTTCTAGATGGAAATCCAAAATCGATGAGAGCACTACCTGCCCAGTGTGTTGTTGTGCAGAGGAGACTCCTTCCCACTTCTTTTTTTTTTCCCTTGGGTATGTAAGACCGAGGAAGTGTTAGCTCCTTCTGATTTGTAGACTGTTTGGAGTCAGACAGTGTGCAGTAACACTTATGCTGCTATGTGTTGAGAAAAACCTATTGCTTGCACACTTGCCAAAGTATCAGAGCCAGTAGTAGTGGCAGGCTGGATAGTTTTGGACTTAATATCTATCCGTGTATGGTCTCTGAGAATTACATACCAACTTTGGTGAAAGCCCTACAGGCCATACACCCATCATTTTATTCATTAACAGTTAAATACTTTTTTTAATCTACTTTGTTTTTTTTATAATGTATATGCTGCACAATACTATGTATATTGATTATAAACAGATTATTATTCTTACATTTATTATATCAACTTTGTATTGCTATGTTTGCCCTGTGCACTTTTATGGTTTTCTAAAACTGAATGAAGAATTTTGACTGACTGATATAACAGCAAAGTCCCTCCTCTTCTTACTTCTCTTTTCAAGGACCTCTATCGGTGGGGTAGGTTGGAGATCTCCTTGTTGGGCAGGCTTACTAGCCTGAAAATTAATTCCATGCCTGCCTCTTGTATGTTCTCCAAACCCTCCCTCTTGCCATCATCAAAGCGACTCGTGTACAAATTTGCACCAATTTGTAGCAAGGGGATTACTATGTAGACCTGTAGCAGAGGGAGGCTTGGTTTTTCCGGACATCCTCACATAGATCCTTGCTGCACAATTCCACACCTCCCTTGACTGGAACTATGACCCTGAGAGCAAACCCAGGGTTTATATAGAACAAGCTTTCTCCTCAATTCCTCTGTTGGGGCTTCCGTGGCTCCCCAGGATCGGGGCTCCCCAACCACTGCCACTGACATCTACACTTATGGCACACATAAGGGAGGTGCAGCAGTGATGGCCATTTCCCACTCATCCCTTTCTGCTTACCCCCTTGACATACAACTCAGACATTCCTCCGGGCATGGCCAAGCCTGGCTCATTTAGTTGGGCCCAGGGTTAATCACCTGTGATGCATGACTTCTATGATGATGGGGACATGTGGTCACGGGAGGACCTGACTGATAAATTTGCTCAGACAACACAGGACACCTATAGGCTGAGTCAGGCACTCCGCTGGGCATGGAGACTCCCGGAATGCCAAGCTCTACTACTAGATGAAATTCTCATTGAGACCTTATACCTCAGTAATACCTGCTGCAGGGGCATATCATGGTTTTACCAGTAGATCTTGAATCTTGCTCCCCACAAAAAGAATGCATATGTGCAGCAATGGGAGACAGAGTTAGACGCTGAGATTTCTGGTGACACGTGCAGTGCCATATGGTATAGAGCTGCTAAATCCTCGATCTGCCTTCACTACAAAGAGAACACCTATAAAATACTAACGCATTGGTACCTCACACCAGTTATTTTTGCAAAGATATTTGATTTCCAGCTTATGTTGGAAGGGATGTGGCCAGTGTGCCACACTCCTACACACTTGGTGGTCTTGTTTGGAAATTCACACAATCTGAGTCAAAGACCCCCACCCAATACAAGCCACTGGAATGTCTCACTGCCACATGATTTACTCATGATCCTCTTAGGGGACCCAGCAGCAGATAGGCTCTTCCCCACAACTACTCCACAATGGAGCTTGTTTTCCCACCTGTTATTAGCAGCACAATTGAGTGTGGCCCGATGTGGAAGCAACTGCAAGCCTCTTCATTGAACATATGGGGAGGAAAGATCTGGGGCCAGATGTATCAAAGACCCGGTTTGCTTTTCTTAAATAGCGAATTTTAAGAAATCGCTATTTGTGAAATGCAAAATGGGATGTAAGAAAATAGCGAATCCCTAATAGCGATTTCTTAAAATACGCAATTGCTATTACGGAGTCGCTGTTAGGGAATGGGACTCCATTTATCCATCCCTATTGGCCTGAAGGTCCATAGATGCAAATCGTTTTGCATTTCCTAATTTGTGCATTCCTGTTAGGAATTTTCAAATTTGGTAATGCAAATCCAAGGGTGCTGGGGCCTAAGGCCCCCTTTGATGCACCCCCCCCCCAAAGAAATTGTGCACATGTAAAGTGCACATATGCCCTAGGGGCATGTGTGCTGTACATGCCACTTTTAAAAATACATTTTCAATGATTTTTTTTAAATTGCACAAGGTTACCACCAAATTTAAATTTGTGGTAATTGCATTTCCTAAATGCCCAGTTGGCATTTAGGAAATGCATGATACATGTGCTTTGGAAATTGCAAATAGGACTTTCCTATTTGCGATTTCCTATTTAGGGAATCGCAATTTGCCTGTTGCAGGGCCTGGAGCACCTCTTTGAGGTGGAGCAGGTATTCCTCCCAGCTGGAACTGTAGATGGCAATGTCATCTAAGTAAGCTGTACAGAATGCATCCTTGCCAGCTAGGACCCCATTAACCAACCGTTGGAAGGTAGCGGGGGCATTTTTCAACCCAAAGGGTAATGTCCCTCAGGAGTGGAAAAAGTGGATCTCTCTTTGGCCCCATCAGTCAAGGCGATCTGCCAGTACCCTGATGTGAGGTCAAAGGTACTGATGAATTTGGTAGTGCCTAGCCTGTCTACGAGCTCATCCTCTTAGGGGATGGGGTGAGCGTCTGTATTTGTGACAGAGTTGGGACCCGGTAGTCCACGCAGAACCTAAGTTCTGGGTTGGCACCGGGGGCGGCAGCCTTGGGAGCCAGCACCACAGGGCTGGACCAGGGACTGCTGGACTTCTCAATCACCCCAAGAGCCAGCATCCTGGCAACTTCCTCCTTGATGCTAGCCTTCACCCTGTCTGAGAACCTGTAAATTGTATTCTTTACAGAGGGACTGCCTCCTGTGTCAATATCATGGACACACAAGTGTGTGAGTCAAGGGGTGAGAGAAAGCAGGGAGGGGTACTGCTCCAGCAACTGGTAGCAGTCCCCTTGCTGGTCCAGGGTCAGGGAGTCAGATAGATTGACACCCTCCACTGACCCATCACCTTCCTTGGCAGAGAGGAGGTCGGGGAGAGGTTCACTCTCCTCCTCCACACCCGCATCTGTCACCAGAAGCATGCTGACCTCTGTCCTTTCAAAATGAGGCCTTATTCAGTTCACATGGAGCACCCTTAGGGGTTTCCTAGGGGACTGGAGGCCCGCTAAGTAAGTGGCCTCCCCTTTACCCTCCTTGATTTCAAATGGGCCAGTCCAGCGGTCATGGAGAGCTCTGGGCTCTACTGGCTCCTTTACACAAATCTTGTCTCCAGGCTGACCAGGGTGGCCTTCCGGTCATACCAGCGTTTCATGACCTTTTGACTGGCCTTGAGGTTGCTCTTGGCCTTCTCCAGAAGTGTTGCATCTGGTTGTGGAGGGCTAGCATGTACCTAACCACATCCTGAGGTGGTGCCTTGAGAGCTTTCGCCCACCCCTCTTTTACAGTGCTTAAGGGTCCCCTGACAGGGTACCCATAGAGAGTGGACTGAACCCTTCCCCCTTCTGGGGCACCGCTTTGTAAGCAAAGAGAAGACATGGCAAGAGGATGTCCCACTTATGCATCATGGTCTCAGGGAGGCCTGTGATCATGCCTTTCAAGGTCTTATTAAATCTCTCCACAAGACCATTGGATTGAGGATGATAGGGTGTGGTGAACTTATAGGTCACCCCACACGCAACCCACATGGACTTCATGTATGCAGACATGAAGTTTGTGCCTCTGTCAGACACAATTTACTTTGGGAATCCCACATGTGTAAATATCCCCATCAGAATGCTGGTCTCCACCGGTTCAGTCACCGTCCTCAGAGGGATTGCCTTTGGGTAGCGGGTGGCATGGTTCACCAAAACCAGGATAAACCAGTTGCCTAGGGCAGTTTTGGGGTCCAAATGACCAGTGACGTCGATGCCCACCCTTCCAAAGGGGTGCCAGTGACGAGGAATGGGATCAGGGGACCTTGACCCCTTTCCCTGTTTTCCCACTGGCCTAGCAGGTAGGACAGGACCTACCGAAGGCATCTGAGGCTGTCCGCATTCATGGCCAATACAAGTGGGCTTACAAGCCTGGCAAAGGTGTTGTCTTGCCCTAAATGCCCTTCAAGGGTGATGTCATGAGCCAAGCCCAATAAGAAGGCCCTGTAACACTGGGGCACCACCAGCACATATGTTGCCCCAGCCTCTGGTACCTTCGGCTCACTATAAAGAAGATCATTCTCCCAATATATAAAGTGATCACCAGAGCTTCACCTGCTGCTTGAGCTGCGGCCTGTTGCCTCAAACCCTCAAGAGTGGGCCACTCTTGCGCTTTGCAGAATTCTTCCCTGGTGGGCCCACCAGCAACTTGCCAGACAGCAAGCTCAGACAGGTCACCTAGGGCAGAAGTGTCTTCCCCGGTTGGCTTAGGGCCTCCTCAGGAGCCCCGTCAAATACCGCTGGAACCTCTGGGATCGGTTTCCCACGCCCCTTGCCCCTCTCCTTGGCAGCTGACTGGGCCATTCTTCCAGGCCCCAGATGCCCTTGACTCCCCTCCCGGGCACCCATGGACCTTGTGGTCATGCAGACCCACTCAGGCAACCCCAACATTTCCAAGTGAGACCTTAGATCTACTTCCTTTCAAGTAGTGTGCTCCAGGTCATTGCCTAACAGACAATCCATAGGCGTGGCAGGACTCACAGCTTCTTTCACATTACCAGAGACCCCCCCACACTCAAAGAGAACCAGAGCTACTGGTAGGTGGCTCTTGTGATTTTTGGGGACTATGACTTGGTGGAATGTATTTGGGAGGACCTGCTCTGCTGACACCAGCTGACCTTTGACAGTGGTCCTGCTGGCTCCTTGGTTATGCAGAGCCTCCACCCGTTGCCCATTGATGGTGACCCACTGCCTACACTACTAAGTTTTGGCAAACATGTGGGCTTTTAGCACCATCTCTGCATCCCCTAGGGACAGACTGGGACTGGTTATCGCTATTTCCCTTGGGAATTATTTTGGGGGCCTTTTGAGAACTCCTTATTTTTAAGGTTTTCTGCCCCCTCTTTTTTCTGGAGGGAACCCTGACCACCTTTGTGGGTTTCCCCCACATATACCTTTTTGAACACTCTGTTGCTAGCCCAGAGGTCTGCCTCCTCAGCAGGCTTCCTGGGGTCAATCAGCTTTCATCAATCAGGTGCTGGTGCAATTCTATAAAGCAAATACTGACCATATCCTCTCTCAGGATCACATTATAAAACCCCACATAATCATTTACTTTACTGCCTGCACCAATCCATTCAGTGCCTTACTAGAAAAGTCTAAAAAGTTTACCCACGTTTGTGTGGAGAGTTTGGTTCTATCCCTGAATTTCTGGTGATACTTTTCAAGGGTCAGTCCAAATTAAAAAGTCTTTCATGAGTGGGTATGTGTTACTGTCCTTTGGTTCTAAGGTGAGAAGTGTGTCCCTCACAATTATTGATACATGTTTCCACAAACCTGCTCCCCATTGATCTTCAGAAACCGCATGGGCAACTTCATAGGCATCAAACCACTTGTCAGTGTCATCTCCCACCTCATACCTTGGCACCACATCTTAGGGCATATGCACCTTTTTGTCTCCAGTAGGTCCTGTATGTAGGCTGCCACCATCACTGCTGGACTCAGACTGCCTAGAATTGAGGTCCAGCTCTTTTAGACTCAGTTCATGAGCCAAGGCCCTCTCAGCTGCAGTGGCCTTTCATTTGGCTGGTCTCTCAGCCTCTCGTTCTGCTCTCTTCTCCTCTGCCTCCATGTTTAACCTGGCCATTTCCAGTTGAAACTCTCTCTCCTCCCTCCTTTCCTCTGCAGTCAGACTGTGACTTGAGGCACTGCTCCCTGGTTTAGCAAGGGGAACAGAACCAGGGCTGTCATCTCCTACTGCTGGTAGCGAATCCTCTGGAGAGCCATTCTCTGGTTCTTCCACTACAACATTCTCTTGTGAACGTGCTTCTGCCCAGGCCCTCAGCGGCTTTAGGTACTCCTCCTTCTTGGAGGTACCCCGGGTAGGTACTCCCATCCCCTTGCAGAACCCTTTCAGCTGGCTGACAGTGTATGCCTCCAGCTTGGCTAGGTCAAACTCTCCAGCTCCTCCTTGAGACCCAGTAAGAGACATGTTGTTTTAGGATTAGATTAAAATATCAAGCAGGGCAAATTGCAGCAAAAAAGAGAACAAATCCAATTGACCTTTAACTGTGGGTAGGTAGTGTACACATAGCAATTGTATGTCACAAACACAAGTCCTATCCCACCGCTGCCACCAATGTTAAATGGGTCACCATTTGGCAGAGGTATACACCTTTGTCTAAGTAGGGACCACAATCCTAGTCAGAGAAGTCACAATCCAAATTATCCTGCACCCATCCTCTTGTAGCTTGGCACTGAGCAGTCAGACTTTAACTTAAAAGGAAATGTTTAAAGTATTTGTGCAATAAATCATATAGTAACACAGTGGAAACACCACAAAACTACACCACACAAGGTTAGAAAAATATAAGATATTTATCTGATTAAATTAAGGTCAAACTGATAAAGATTCAATAAGTACAAGTTGAGATATCACTTTTGTACGTTTAAAGAGCGTCTTAAATCTTAGAAATCAACAGTTGTCTCTTGGTTTCACAAAGTACCTGGTTTGCATCAGAAACAACACGCACGGAGACTGCAGAGGAGGAGATGTGTGAAAAAATAGGAATTTCTGGTGCGGCACAGACGATGCATCGTTTCCACGCTGCAAGGGGCTTTGCGTTGATTTCTGGTGCACAGTCTTGGTTCCTCAGTGTGATGCTGGTTTCTCTTTGATGCTTGGATATCCTGGTTGTGGGGGGCAAAGACACAGACGTTGCTTCGATCCGGTAGGTGATGCGTCAAATTTTCTGTTGCATGGCAGACACTGTGTTGATTCTTCACTCAGGAAGTTGGGCTGCGTCATTCCAGTTCGGCTGTGCATCGATCCAGTAGGCTGTGCGTTGCATTTCTGGCCTCAAGGCAGACGCTTTGTCGATTCTTCACTCAAGAAGTCAGGTTGCATCGTTCCGTTTTGGCTGTGCGGTGATTTTTTTGTTGCATGGCAGGCTGTACGTCATTTCCGGCAGGCTGTGCATTGATTTTTGTGTACAAGGAGTTCCTTGAAAAGGGGAAGTCTTTTTGGCTGTGAGACTTCAGAAAACAGGAGGCAAGCACAATCCAAGGCCTTGGAGAACACTTCTCAGCAAAGCTAGAGGGCAGCAGGGCAACAGCAGGGCAGTAGTCCTTCTCAGCAAGCAGTCCAGATGAGTCCTTTGAGCATCCAGGCAGTTCCTCCTGACAGGTTGCAGGTTCAGGTCCAGAAGTGTCTGATTTGGTGGGGTCAGAGACCCAGTTTATATACCCCAAAATGCCTTTGAAGTGGGGGAGACTTCAAAGAGTGGTTTTGAAGTGCACAAGGTCCCCTTTCAGTACAGGTCTGTCTGCCAGGGTCCCAGTAGGGGTTTAGTAGTCCATTGTGTGAGGGCAGGCCACTAGCCTCTGAAATGTAAGTGTCAGGCCCTCCACCCTCCCAGCCCAGGAAGACCCATTCAATATGCAGATGAGTGCCGGTCTGACTGAGTATCCTGTATTTGTCTGGGTGAAATGCTCAAGGGAGCTGTCAACAAGCCCAGTCCAGGCGTGGATTGGAGACAGGCTGTAAGGCACAGATGGATTTTAAGTGCAGAGAAATGCTCACTTTCTAAAAGTGGTATTTCTAAAATAGTAATATAAAATCCAACCTCACCAATAAGCAGGATTTTGTATTACCATTCTGGTCATTTTAAATATGACCTGGTTACCCCTTTCTGATCAGAATTGACCACTCAACCAGTATATGAGGGTATCTCTAATATTATTCTATGAAAGGAGCAGGCCTCACAGAAGTGGAAAACGAATGAGAAGTTTTCCATTACCAGGACATATAAAACATACATGTGCATGTCCTGCCTTTAACCTACATAGCACCCTGCTCTGTGGGTTACCTAGGGCCTACCTTAGGGGTGACTTATATGTAGAAAATGGGGAGTTTTTAAGGCTTGGCAAATACTTTTAAATGCCAAGTCGAAGTGGGAGTGAAACTGCACTCACAGGCCTTGCAATGGCAGGCCTGAGACATGGTTAAGGGGCTACTTATGTGGGTGTCACAACAAGTGCTGCAGGCCTTCTAGTAGCTTTCAGTCTACAGGCCCTGGGCACATGTAATGCACTTTACTAGGGACTTACAAGTAGATCAAATATGCTAATTGGGTATGAACCAATTTTACCATGTTTAAGGGAGAGAGCATGTGCACTTTAGCACTGGTTAGCAGTGGTGAAGTGTGCAGAGTCCTAAAACCAGCAAAAACAGTGTCAGAAAAATAGAGGGAGGCAGGCAAAATGTTGGGGATGACCACCCTAAGGCTGTCAGTTTAACAGTCATCCACTAAAGTAGCCTTTTAAAACATGTCTCAGACCTACCCCTACAGCCTGCAGTGCAGTTTAAACTGCCATTTTGACCTGGCAAGGAAAACCTTTTGCTAGGCCTAAGCCTTACTTTTAATACTTATAAGCCACCCCTAAAGGCTCCTAGGGCAGGGTGCATGATATTTAAAAAGTAGGGCATGTATGTTTAAGTTTACATGTCCTGACAGTGAGAAATCTCTAAATTTGTTTTTTACAAGTGTAAGGCGTATCTCTTCCATAGGCTATGAAAGTGGGCTACCTTTACCAATTAATAAGTGGTAACGTCTGATTGGGAGCAGATAGAGAAATTATGTTTATACTCAAATGAATATTAATTTAAAATCCTTGTTAATGGTAAATTCAGATTTTAGATTACAGTATAGAAAATGCCACATTTAGAAAGTTGCCATGTTGCTGCCAAAACTTTCTGAGGCCTTTCTAGGAGTTTCCAGCTGCCTGGGCCTGTTATTGGTCTTCCATCTAGAATGTGTATTGGGCCCAGGCAGAGAACAATGGGCCAGGAGTGGGTCGGGAGAGGGTCTTCCTGTCAGGTTGGCTGGGGAAATAGCTGAATCGTAGCCTGATTAGATTTCAAAGTAACTTGCCTGGGGCACACATGCCTGCCCTGCCTTTTGTCACCCTAAACGGTTTGGAGGCAGGAGCAGGGGTGGGATGGAAGGGGATGAACTGAACAGAGCCAGCTTGGGGGTACTTCACGGGATTCCCCTTGCAAAGACTGGCAAAAGGTATAAATTGAGTCCTTCAGAAAATCTCAACAGAGCACTCCTGGACCTGTGGAAGATTTAGAAGAAGGACTGCCCTGCTGCCAGTAGGACTATTTACTGCTTGAAGGACTGCCTCACTGTTTGAAGAAGGGATATTGGGCCTGCTTTCCTTGATCCCAAACTATCCAGAATGACTCCAAGAGTTGGTTGGCTGACCTCCTATGTGAACTAAAGGGAAACACCATGCTTTCAAAGGACTCCCTGAGACCTCCCAGATGGCCAGCTGCAACGGGACTTGCCTGGACCTGTCTCAGTCTGCTGCTGGCCTCTGCCGGAGTGACTCCTGATCCCTAAGAGGTGCCCCCAGATGCTGGATTCTTGGCATCAGTGAGAGATCCTCCTGAAGAAAAAGGTGAAAATTGAAAAATCCAAAATTTGGGTACTTCACGACTGCAAATGGACCCGCTTGTGCCAAGACTCTGCCTCCCGCGTTGACCACCAATGCAAAGTTTCAGCAAGACCTGCACTTAGTGGAGACAGTGACCGTCCGAAACAATACAGCAAGACAAGTACCACAGTGATGGCTGTTCGCAGTGCTCAACCTGTTTTCACACCTAAAGCCTCCTCCTCACTCTGCCTTACAAAATGAACTGAACTCATCGCGCAGGACTTAAGAAGGAGAATTTTCAGCTGGACTAACCTGGTACCTCTATCTGGCCTGTGCTCCTTCGTTTTCGGTCTGAACTTGTGAACTTTCCTAAGTGCATCGCGACCCGATAGGTGTGAGTGCCACTTTGTGCATCTAGTGCTTTTTTCACCTAAAAATTTGAAATACAAGATGTCCGGTTCTACTGATTGCGTTTGGTTTATTTTGGTGTTATTTATTACAATGTACTCTCTTTTCTAAATTGGTTTCAGGTTTTTGTTGTGTTATGGTTTCATTTTATTACTATTTGTGTGCTGCATAAATGCTTTGCACATTGCCTTTAAGTTAAGCTTTATTGCTTTGTGCCAAGCTGCCATAGGGTTAAGCCCAGGTTAATTAAGTCACTTTTATGGTTCACCCTGACAGGGATCGTTGTTGTTACCTGAGTGGAGCTTCCACCTCTCTGAACTAACAACCCAAGTTCTTACATTTAGTAATATTATTAAAGAAATGCAGCAGTACTAAATGACACACACACACATATATGCATACCTTTGATAATTGTAGGTTTGACAGCTAAAATGGCACATAGGGTATTCTAAATCCTGATCTTACCCATGCCATAAGGTTGTCAGTGTGACTCTTCTGAGATGTGCTGTTTCGTTTCTTTTCCCAGATTTGGAAATCCAGGCAAGCACAAACTTGCAGCATATTTGGTCCAGCAGCATGCTATTCAGATCTCAGACCTATCTGACCTCAGCCTTCTACAAGCATGGGTTTATATAGAAGTCTACTCCACTTCCTCTATGTATAAATAACCTTGAGGTGTTTTCATTGGTTCAGATACAATTGAACTCACCCTTTATATCAGAAAATCAGATTAAAGATGATGTCATTTCTGACATTTTTAGAAAGTTTGAAATGTATCAGTTTCACTTTGACCGATGGAAAACCTCTAGATGACATAATGCAATTCAAGCTAAATACATAACCTCATGTTATCTTTTCATGTTCAATGTTTAACTGACAGTTACCTCTGTTTTGCATCAATACTTTGAACATATGCCAGAGTCCCAGGATGATTTTCATACCAAAATACAGTCCCTGCGCTTACCACGGTTCTGGACATTGGCAGACAACAAGGGCTCCAATAACCTTGGATTGCATCCAAAACAAATCCTCGCTCGGTCCTCATAATTCAAAAAAGAGTTTGGACTGTGCAGGGAATACTCTAGTTGGTGCATGTGACTTCTGAATTACTGAACTTTCTAATACTGTTAATCTTTCAATCATATAACTTGGTCGGTTAGTGTAAACAAATTTTCCATAAATCACACTTTACAGTAGCACAAGGTTAGTGCTTTATATGTTAATACTTTATATGTTTATTTTGTTTATAGGAATTAATAAGAACACATCAACAGGGTAATCAGTCAAGGAGAGTGAGGGATAATGGGAAAGAGGGAAGTAGGAGACATTCATTATATATCAGTCAATGTATTTACATGACTGTCCAGTTGAAACAGGCATGCACTTAGTAGATATCAGAGGAGATGGTATGAGATCTCTGGCTGCAGTGCCCACTCGCCGGTGGCCCAGGAAACGTGAGGAGGGGGCCCGGTTATGACACCAGGGGCCCATCTGGTGTGATAATGGGGCTGTCTGGCCTCTCGTGGCACCCCCTTGTGTAGCCTCCATGCTCAGGTGGCTGCCTGTGGATGGTCGAGGGCACCACAATCTCTCAGTGACTATTCAGGGCTCTGCTTCACCCCAAGGTTGAGTAGGAACCAGTTAGAGGACACAAACAGACTTAAAACCAGTGGAGCTGGGGGGATGAGGGGGTGCCCACACTAGTAAATAGAGACTTCAGTAGGCAGGGTCCCTCCGCGTTGATCATGTCATCTCTAAGGTGGCCTCTCCCATCATCCTGGTGTGCCGCCCACCCCTTCTTGCCTCCCAGAGGCAGCACTCACCACTTGGCAGATCAGCAGGCCTAGTCTACAGGGCACCAGGTCTGGTGGGGGCCCACGATGTTCCTTTCCTGAGCTGCAGGGTTGGGGCATAGCCTCAGGCTGCAGCAGACTGGCGTTTGTCACCTTTTCAGGCTCCCCAGTATAAGACACTTCAGGACCAAGCACTTACTAATGCAATGTATGTATGTGTCTGGCAGCCACATTGTGACGGTCTGATCTCTTCAGGCTATGCTCCATGATAGAATGCACAATCTGAGCCCTCGTGCTCAAAAGCATTCTTTGCCCCAGTTCTAGTGAGAATTTCAAATTTTGCTCCCTGGTGGCCTGGTTGTGGGGCAAGTAGCAGCAGCATTGGAAAGAAGTGACCTCTTCTTCATGGAATGGTATGTGGCTAGTCTGCCATTATGAGTCTGTACCTGTACTGACCCTGTTTGCATGAGCTCATCTCCGACTTGAATCTGTGAGAATCATTGTGTTTGTTTCCTCTCTATCTGTGTATCTCTGCACCTATGTGTCTGTGTAAAATACTACATATTTTGTAAATTTTTGGTTGTTGCTTATTATTCCCTTTCTATCCAAAAGGATATGAATTATACATGTGGAGACAGTAAGTTGTTGTATGGTGAACAATCTTTCAATGTAGAATGCCATTTACTAATGTATTTGTGTGTGCACTGATTTTTAACATGCAGTAGTAAGCTTATTCTCATTAACCTATCACTTCAAATAAACATTCTGCTTCTATGTGCTATCCCAGACTCTTGCACTAACATACCACATATATGTTATAGATGGCTGTGTATTGGTGGTATGTGCAATGTGTATATGAGTGAACCAGGCTAATGGAGGACTTAAGGTTCCATTTTGGAAGACCCTGACCTGTTCCTGGGCCCAAGATGGGGGTCAGCACATTTTCCAAGACAGTGAGTGCCTATTGCTAGTATTCCTGAAACCAGAACGAGGAGACCAAGACACTGAAATGGTAAAGGTGTAGTCAGAGTTCCTTTAGAAATTTGATTAAGTCCTCTTACTAGGAGGAGATTCTGATTAGTATTTCTGAGCAGGCCCATTTGATAGATGACAGGGGAAGCGTGGGACAGAACTCTCTGTTGTTCAAGCGATAGGGACCCTTAGGTGAAAAAGCATTTTGTCTTTCCCTTGATCACTCCTCAGTGTGACTGATGGCAGCCAGGTCAGAAATCTCACAAGTCTCTGTGCTTTGGTTGAGGGTGCTGTAGCCTGGAGACTAAACTACTGTAAAGAGTACCATTCTGCACAATGGCAGCCTGGGGAGGACACGTGAAGGGAGAAACACCACCAAATCAGTTCTGAAAGTCCAGACATTGTATCCACATATCCTATCAATTTTGACTGTGTAAAATTGGGAGCCACTGCCCACTTGTTCCAGTTCCAAAATCTCATTACCCAAGGAAGGGAGTATTCTGCAGAGTACTCTGAGAACTGCTGTTGAACTAGAGCTAGTGCCTGTTTGACAGTTAGCTTCCCAAAGGTAAGGGAACATCATCTGAAATTTTGCCTGGAAGGAGGAAACTTTTCTCCTGACTTGAGTTTCATTGAAGGCTACCTACCTGCTGAGAGAAGACACCAGCCAATCCTCCAGGATATGTGACTCCAGGAAGAGCCAGAAGCAGTGTGACCTCAGCGGTGTAAAGGATAATCCTTGTTGGAAGGCTGGAGAGAGTGATCTGCTCAGGAGAATGTGAATGCAGGCTCTCCAAGTTAATTGTTCCATTCAGCAGAGCTGCTTCAGTGGACTGCAGCTGCATCAACCAAATATGCATAAGTGGACTGTGAAGCTGAATCAACAAAGTGTGTCTGAGCAGACTGTGCTGGTACATCAAAGAAGTATGTCTGAGAGGACCGTGCCACTTTATCAATGAACTGTGTCTGTGCAGGGTTGTGTTGCCTTAGGCACGGGGCCAACGCAGACCTGGACCTCTGACCCTCTAGCCCAAACTCCCCCATCTCACTGGAAGCTTCTTATTGTCAGCCCAGGCCTCCATCTACACCAGAGCTGCAGGCCTGCACAGACTTTTGAAGGTGGCTTCCACTGCTGCGTACCGTATTGCAGACTGAAGGCCTGATTCAGAGTGTGGCGGTCCTTTGACTGCCACACTCACTGTGGCTGTCAGGCCGCCCCGGTTGTGGCGGTCTGACTGCCACATGAAAACGTTGGCAGGAAGCCCCGCCAACCTACCACGGTCTCTGCCGGGATCTTCAAACCTGATAGGCTGACAGTGGTGGAGGTCGGACTCAGCCAGGGCAGCGCTGAAGTCAGCGCCACCCTACGGATTACGACCTGGCTCTCCACCAGCCTTTTCATGGTGCTGGAACCGCCATGAAATGGCTGGCAGAGAACAGGTGCAGGGAGCCACAGGGGGTCCCCTGCACTTCCCATGTACTTGTTACCGTTCTGGACTCTGTAGTCCTAAGTGAAGTGAAACTGCCCCCTCACATTACAAGGCCTAGCGCAGGTCAGTACCAATCCTTGAAGATTACCTTCTGTGACAGACTACCTCAGATTCTATTCTCAAATAATAGCTGCTGGGCCTTTTCCCCCCAGTGCTGAGCCCTTTTTTGGCTATTTGGGGTATTTCACGCTTAGGCCTTCATAACGTTTTGTCCACATAAGCTATCCATGCCAAATTTGCGTCCTTTTTTTCCAACATCCTAGGGATTCCAAAGGTACCCAGAGTTTCTGGGTTCCCCTGGAGGAGACCAAGAAATTAGCCAAAATACACCTAAACATTTTTTTTCTTAAAAAAAATGGGAAAAAAGGGCTGCCGAAGGAGGCTTGTGGTTTTTTCCCTGAAAATGGCACCAACAAAGGGTTTGCGGTGCTAAAATCACCATCTTCCCATCTCTCAGGAACAGGCAGAGTTGAATCAGAAAACCACATTTTTCAACACAATTTTGGCATTTTGCTTGGACATATGTCATTTTTACTTTTTTGGTGCTTTCAGCCTCCTTCCAGTTAGTGACAGGAATGGGTGTGAAACCAATACTGGATCCTGGACAGCTAAGCATTTCTGAAAAGTAGACAGAATTCTGAATTCAGCAAGGGGTCATTTGTGTAGATCCTACAAGGTTTTCTTACAGAAAATAACAGCTGAAATAAACAAATATAGAAATTGAGCTGAAAAAAACAGCCATTTTTCTCCACGTTTTACTCTGTAACTTTTTCCTGCAATGTCAGAGTTTTTAAAGCAATATACCGTTACATGTGCTGGACTCTTCCGGTTGCGGGGATATATAGGGCTTGTAGGTTCATCAAGATCCCTAGGTCCCCAGAGCCAATATATGAGCTGCACCTTGCAATGGGTTTTCATTCTATTCCGGGTATACAGCAATTCATTCGCTGAAATATAAAGAGTGAAACATAGGTATCAAGAAAACCTTTGTATTTCCAAAATGGCCACAAGATAAGGTGTTGAGAAGCAGGGGTTATTTGCACATCTCTGCATTCCGGGGTGCCCATACTAACATGTGCATTATAGGCCATTTCTCAAATAGATGTCTTTTTTACACACTGTCTTACATTTGGAAGGGAAAAATGTAGAGATAAACAAGGGGCAAGAACACTTGTTGTGCTATTCTGTGCTCCCCCAAGTCTCCCTATAAAAATGGTACCTCACTTGCGTGGGTAGGCCTAATGCTCGTGACAGGAAAGGCAATATGGACACATTACATTTTTATACTGAAATCTGACGTGTTTTTTGCAAAGTGCCTAGCTGTAGATTATAGCCTCTAGCTCAGCCGGCACCTAGGGAAACCTACCAAACCTGCGCATTTTTGAAAACTAGACACCTAGGGGAATCCAGGATGGGCTGACTTGTGGGGCTCTCATCAGGTTCTGTTACCCAGAATCCTTTGCAAACCTCAAAATGTGGCCAAAAAAACACTTTTTCCTCGCATTACGGTGACAGAAAGTTCTGCAATCTGAGAGGAGTCACAATTTTTTTTCCACCCAGCGTTCCCCCAAGTCTCCCGATAAAAATGGTACCTCACTTGTGTGGGTAGGCCTAGCACCTGCGACAGGAAATGCCACAAAACACAATGTGAACACATCACATTTTCCTAAATAAAACAGAGCTGTTTTTTGCAACGTGCCTAGCTGTGGATTTTGGCCTCTAGCTCAGCTGGCACCTAGGTACACCTACCAAACCTGCACATTTTTTAAAACTAGACATCTAGGGGAATCCAGGATTGGCTGACTTGTGGGACTCTCACCATGTTCTGTTACCCAGAATCCTTTGCAACCCTCAAAATGTGGCCAAAAAAACACTTTTTCCTCACATTACGGTGACAGAAAGTTCTGGACTCTGAGAGGAGCCACAAATTTTCTTTAACCCAGCGTTACCCCAAGTCTCCCGATAAAAATGGTACCTCACTTGCGTGGGTAGGCCTAGTGCCCGCGATAGGAATAGATCACACAATGGTCAATGTTGGTCCTTACATGAAGCAACTGTGGACCCTGGAGTGATCCATTCCTGACGCAGGCACTAGCTATAGGCACTCAAGTGGGGTAGTGTTTTTATCAGGACAGGTGAGGAATCACTAGGTGGTAGGAATTTTGTGGAGCCCAGCATATTCCTGTAGTTTGTGTGACAGAAATGCAAGACAAATTGAGTTTTTATTCATCATTTCAGATTTGCAGGGTATTCTGGGTAAGAAAACTTTGGGGAATCCGCACAATTTACGCCTCTGTGGACTACCCCGGATGTCTAGTTTCCAGAAATGTTTGGGTTTAGTATGTTTCCCTATATGGCCACCAAACCCAGGATTAAAAACACAGGTGCCTGCCTTACAAAACCAGTTTGTTTTGTGATAGATAATTCTGATGTCTCTATAATACGATTTGGGCGGTGGAATTTGGTGCTGAACTAAATTGGGGAGCTCCGAAGAGAGCACTCTCTCTCTGTGCTTGCCACCGCATTTACCGGTTCCCTGGGTTGGGCTAACCCACTATTGCCCCCTTGAACAGACTGTGCTTGCGAAGGGACAGCAGGACTGTCCCCATCACCTCCCTCATAATTTAATGGAAGAGGAGTTATCCAAGGGGACTTCTCCGACTGAAGAATCACTCCCAGAGTCTGCGCCATTGTCCCATCCCTCAGATGCTGTCTCAGTATCTGCTGTGTCAGTCTCTGATCCTATGTCAGAGCTGTCCTCTAGAACCCGGGTGACGGCGTCAGCAGCAGTCATCCATCAAGATGCCATCTCTGCTATTAGCTAAACTGTTGCTCTAAAACACTAGCCTACGTAGACAGTCACAAAATTGCTGGTGTGTGTGTGATACGTGCAACAATAGGGGCCACCGTACCTGCTCTTCGTCCCTCAATCAGCATGTTCTTTCTAAACACTAAAAAAACACCTTGTCACATACCATCCGTCACAGTCTAAAGCACCTCCTGCGCCCAGTCCAACAATCATTGTTAGTGCTCCCACTCCCATGTCCTCCTCCTCAGATTCCCTCATTACCCTCCAGCAAAAGTGCCTTTCATCTCTCCATAGCCACCACCCATCCCGCGCGTACATTTCATTTGTATTATAGCGTAGGAAATGGCACACTTTACTAATGTACTCAGCTATTTACATAAAATACAGATTTTCTCTTTGCAGTAGGCATATAAACCTTCCGCGATTCTCTATGGCACTAAAACTGCCACTAGAGAAAAATCTGATCCTTTTGTAGCAGAAACATAATCACAAGCCTAACTTGACGTTTTTTATTGCTGCCTAAAAGCTACAGTTGAAATGTGTCAGATTAAGTATGTGAATTGCTTTGAAGAGGCAAGCTGCAACTACAAGACAACTGGTGGCAAATTTGATATATATATAATATGTGGGTCTGGTTTTCCTGGGGGCGATTACATTGACAAAAGTGATATATAGATCTATACATATATATATATATATATATATATATATATATATATATATATATATATATCATATGTAGATATATATATATATATATCATATGTAGATAGATATATCTATCTACATGGATTTATCTATAGATAGATCTATATATATATCTATCTACATGGATTTATCTATAGATATCTCTCTCTCTCTCTCTCTCTCTCTCTCTCTATATATATATATATATATATATATATAGATCTATCTATAGACTATAGATAGATCTCTCTCTCTCTCTCTCTCTCTCTCTCTATATATATATATATATATATATATTTGTAGTTGTATGGTTTCCTTGGGGGCCAAAATGGCCCCCAGGGAAACCCTAAACTACAAAAAAAAGTATTGCCCCCACAGGGGGTCGCCCTGCCCACGGGCGACCCCCTCTCAAATTATTTATTTTTTAATTTTTATTAATCCCTGCGGGGGCGTGATCGAGCGCGATTGCGCTTGATCGCGCCCCCCAGGGGCCACCTTCCTTGTTATTGAAAAAAAAATGCCCCGGGGACAGCCGGCCCGTTTCCAAGGGCCCCCCCCAAGTGAAATCCCTGGTGTCTAGTGGTGTTTCCTGGCCCTCGATCGCAGAGTCTCCCCTTTCATATGAGGCCTTCCCGAACGTGGGGAAGGCCGCTTGGGGCCGTTTTCCCCATTGGAGCAGGAGGCCCGCTGACGTCACAAAGGGGCAGGTGGGGGGCGGGGGGAGACACGGAAAAGCTTCTGTGTCTCCCGGGTAGTGGGAAAACAAAAAATCCTCGGGTGATTTTCTTACCCCCTCCCTGGTGTCGGCCACCGGTCGTGACCCGCACCAGGGAGGTAGTGCGGGCGACGCCCGCACTCAAAGGGTTAAGGGGATGCAATTGAAGAGGTGAATTTGTAGGTCGCGGTCTCGCTAATCAATAAGTTTTAAGTTGTGTATCCCATTTGAAAAGTGCAGTGCAGGATTCGCCTTCTATTACATTTCGAAGAGGTAGGTCAATACGTGATGACTTAAGTCATAATATGATAATGAGTTCTGACAGCACTAATCAGATTGGGGTCCCCATACAGGGTTTTTACTGTTGCCAACGTTGTAAAGCTTGCAAGCATAGTGTTAACTGTACGGAGGTCACGTGGGGTGATGGGCACAACAAACGCCGAATTACAGGATTTTTCAATTGCAATACCGAATATTTTGTGTACTGTTTAAGATGTCCTTGTGATAGGATATATGTGGGCAGTACTATTCACAAAGCAAAAAAGAGAGTCCTTGAACATATGAGAGCCATCCGTAATAATGATTGCAATTACCCGGTAGCGAGGCACTTTCAAGAGGTACATCAAGGCAACGATAAATTATTGAGCTATCTGGTATGTGATCATGTTAAAAGCAGTATAAGAGGTGGCAATAGGCAAAAAACTTTACGGATTTTGGAATCTAAATATATTATCAGGTTCATGACACTCTCGCCTGGAGGGTTAAACTCCAGCGAGGAGATGTGTAGTCATCTAGGCTAATTATTATTTTTCTGGGTAAAAGATGACAGTTATGTAATATATTTTCTTTAGGTTTAGATAATTTTGTATGTATTTGCTTCTGTTGGTATTAGTAGTGATTTTTTCCACCTGTAGGGTTTTTGTTAAATCAATTTTGGGGTTAAGTAGGAGCATTAGATGTATAAAACACGGCATTTAAGATGTGACTATCTGAAAAATATGATATTTATTTGGTATATGCACTTTAATAACAGTATGTTGGATATTTAGAGGACATCAATAAATAAATAATGTAATGCTATATAGGCCAAACAAATATTAAGAGAAGGAATATCATTATAATGTGTAAGTTATATTATGTATATAAGACCAGCCTAATATGGCCGCCATGTTACTCAAGGTATTCTATGTATGTGTTGTGTTTGATATATATATATATTTTTTTTTTTGTAGTTGTATGGCTTCCTTGGGGGCCAAAATGACCCCCAGGGAAACCCTAAACTACAAAAAAAAAGTATTGCCCCCATAGGGGGTCGCCCTGCCCACGGGCGACCCCCTCTCAAATTATTTATTTTTTAATTATTTTATTTTTAATAATCCCTGGGGGGGGGCGTGATCGAGCGCGATCGCGCCCCCCCAGGGGCCACCTTCCTTGTTATTGAAAAAAAATGCCCTGGGGACAGCCGGCCCCTTTCCAAGGGCCCCCCCCAAGTGAAATCCCTGGTGTCTAGTGGTGTTTCCTGGCCCTCGATCGCAGAGTCTCCCCTTTCATACGAGGCCTTCCCGAACGTGGGGAAGGCCGCTTGGGGCCGTTTCCCCATTGGAGCAGGAGGCCTGCTGACGTCACAAAGGGGCGGGTGGGGGACAGGGGAGACACGGAAAAGCTTCTGTGTCTCCCGGGTAGTGGGAAAACAAAAAATCCTCGGGTGATTTTCTTACCCCCTCCCTGGTGTCGGCCACCGGTCGTCACCCGCACCAGGGAGGTAGTGCGGGCGACGCCCGCACTCAAAGGGTTAAGGGGATGCAATTGAAGAGGTGAATTTGTAGGTCGCGGTCTCGCTAATCAATAAGTTTTAAGTTGTGTATCTGAGAATTAGGCCCATCGTGCATGGCATTGCCGCTGCTTAGTGAGTGGGTTTAATTCATGTTGTTTTATTCAGCAGGGACTTTTAATGTTTAATGTTTAATGTGCTTTTTTATTTTATGTTCCTAATAATACATTTCTTGAAATAAAAATATACTTACTGCAAGTAAGTATGGTACAGTAACGATGCAGTAGCGGAATCTTTCTTTCAAATAACTGTAAACATTGTTCTATTGTTCTATTATATTAGTCAGTAGTACGATTTCTAGTGAAAACATATTTTTCTGTGTCAACGGCATAATATGTCTGCAGCAATGTGGGGTTTTGTGTCAGCTATTGCTAATATTCTATTAAATGGACCACTTCATAGATGGAATGGTTAGTGGTTGGTTTTACATTTTGTGGGCAAATAGTGTTTGAACAGAGGACAGTGATGCATGTTAGAAGTGTGTTTTCACATTTTGATTACACAAATGATGTGCCATTCATTGAGACAAACCAAAGAGGAGGAAGTCTTACTGAGAAAATCATTTTATAGGTTTTCTTTTCCATTAGAAGAAATCACAGTGCACAGAAATTATGGAAGTCTCATGAATTTTGGGGAAAACCTTGCTATATTTACAAATTATTGAATGTTTCAGATTAACAAAATTTTTTATTGAAGGTTAATTGTGATATTGTTTGTCAAATGAGCGATAATCTCTGTGTTGGGAAGCATCCTGAAGCACGACTTCCGAACAACGAAGTCGTGGAAAACGAAAGCGGAACAACGCTTTTGTTAACCACGACTTCCTTGTTCGGGGCCTTAATCATGCATGTGCTGAACCACGCACATGCGTGGTTAAGGCACAGAAGAAGGAACTCGGCTGAGGAGGATGACGCAATCAAGGAGGAGGTAAGTGGGGCTGGGACTGGGGCTGTTTTAAGGGCAGGGGGAGGGTGGGTTGGGGCATTTTTTGTTTTTGGGGCAGGGGTGGAGGGTCAGGGTATTTTTAGTTTTTTGGGGTGGGGGGCTCGGGTGATTAAGGTTTAGGGGCGGGGTAGGGGAATCAGGGCGTTTTTAGTTTCAGGGGTGGGGGTCGGGGTATTTTTAATTTTTGGGGGTGGGGGTTGGGGTGGTTTAGATTTAGGGGCGGGGGAGGGGAGGTCAGGGTATTTTTAGTATCAGGGGCGGGGTGGGGTATTTTTACTTTTCGGGAGTCGGGGTTGGGGTAGTTTAGGTTTTAGGGGCGGGGTGGGGGTCGGGGTATTTTTACTTTTTGGGAGTGGGGGTTGGGGTAGTTTAGGTTTTAGGGGCAGGTGTGGGGGGTCGAGGTATTTTTAGTTTTGGGGGTCGGTGGTTTAGGGGAGGGGGTTGGGTTATTTTTTAGTTTTGGGGTGGTTTAGGTTTAGTGGTTGGAGAAGGGGGATCGTGGTATTTTTAGTATTAGGGGCGGGTGGGGTATTTTTACTTTTTGGGAGTGGGGGTTGGGGTAGTTTAGGTTTTAGGGGTGGGACTTGGGGTGGTTTTAGGTTTTAGGGGCAGGGTGAGGGGGTTGCAGTAATTTTAGGGGTGTTGGGTTGGGGTGGTTTTAGGGGTGGGGGTGGCGGGGTCGCAGTCATTTGTAGGGTTGGGGGTCCAGCGGGGACACATGCTGGAACCATGCATGCCGTTCACTAATGCCTTTTCCAGGAATGCCTTTAAACCAAAAAGTCATTGTTAAGGCATTCGTGGTAAAGGCATTAGTGGTAACAACGCAGCCGCTGTTCCGACCTCGTTGTTCAGGTATGCGTTGCTCCTGCATGCATTGTTCCGACGTATATTCCTCTGTGTTAGGTTGCATACAGAATAGCAACTGATGCAGTTGATAATGCAGTGTATATTTGAGCAATTATCTTCAAATACCAATATATTGAATGCAGTACATTATTGTGCAGAAATTTAGTGTATATATGCCCCTTAGCCCCAACCTTTGTTTAACTTTTCTTCTGAAAAATAATTATTTTCATGTAAAAGATGTGAGTGTTCTTATTGAAACTGCTATTATTTCAGTGTGGATTTTAACGCTAGTCCCAGCAAACTCCTTTTTGAAGTTTTGTTTAATGTTTCTTTATCTTCCAATGAAATAGTTAAATTTATATTTTGTGGTGGTAACACGTAATAATGGGGGAGTTCTCTTGTTTCTTGCCATTTTATTTAATTGATTGATTTATTTATCATATAAGATGGAGGTTCTTTTAAGACCACAATATCAAGTTGTGTCTGCTACTTAAAGATGTAAATAACGTTTTTCTGATTTCTGTGAACTCTAGGTGCATCATTGCCACTACACTGTTTGATTAGACTTGTAAAGTTGACCTTTTTGGGTTACTTTAGAAGTGTCATATATAAAGCTAAATAGGAGTTATAGTCAAATTGAGGAATGCATCAAAGTGATTGTGATTAAAGTTTGTAGGAGCCCCTTCCCCCACAGTTTCTAGGCTGCTACTACCTTGCAATTACAGAATTATCAATATAATTACTTGAAAATGTGCAAATATCTGTTTTGAAAACTTTCCACAGTATCTGGAGCAATTCCAATCTAAACACCTTAGTTTTAAAGCATGTTGTTTGATAAGATGGCACATGGAGCAGGAAATATGGCTGCAATTGTGAATTAGTATCTGTGAGCTCCTGGGAGTTGGGACACATAAGTGTATATCTGTGAATGCTAATGAGTGGGTAAGGTCTAGTCTCTGTGTTTGCATTTGAGTAGCTGCTTTAGAGTGAGTGTGTGTCTCTAGAAAAGTGTGTTGTTGGTTTCGCAGTGTGCTTTTATGCGATTCCCTGTTTTTGTGTAAGGCAGGTGGACTACATTTAGTTTATTTTGTATATTCAGATGACACTTTTATAAATACAGACAGACAAACTACTTATACAAGGCAAATGTAGGAAGGCAAATTGTTTCAATAAAAATGTTAATGTGTCAGTAAAAACAAAAAGTAAAAAGAAACAAAGTCATCCAAACTAAGAAAACATTAAAAAACATTGAGGAGGCTGGTGATCCCACCAGTCCTGTGTGGTCACACCCTGATATTTATAAAATGTCTAATAGGATACCTCTCTGGTGGATTGGGTGGTAAAAGGTGATATTGGTGTCGGTGCTACAGAAGCATATGCAGCAATAGTACTGAGCCCTACCCCAGCAATTATTTGACATTAATAATTATGCATCAAACAAAGCCACAGTTTGGAAAGAGTTTGAGAAGCCCTCAAAGCTTTGCTAGGCGATGGGGGTCCTAATTTAAAAAAAAGCACAGAGGTAAAGACCCAATGAAGAGACAAACTAACAAAAGAGAAGATAAAATAGATAAGTATTGTATTTCCTCAGTGAGTAAATTAAGGAATGAGCTCAAGAAGATTAAAAGAAGGAAGAAGATAAGTATCAGATGATATATTAACAGGTACTGAGAAGAATACTACATTGGGGAGATATTTTTCCTTTAAAGGTAAAACTGGAACTCAAATCAAATTGAAAATATTAAGAATAAAGAGAATATTGATTTAGTAGAAGGTTCAGATATATTTGCAAAAAGTTTTCTGAAAATATTATTAGTGTCTGAATCTATATCAAGGAACATACGAGCTACCCACGACTGATATAGAACAGTTTTTGGAAAGGAGAGATTATTTAGGCTCAAACAAAATAATATCTAATGATTAGTAGAGTAAATAAGTAATGCAATATATATTTGTCATCAGCATAAGCTCCAGGTTAGGATGAGTTGATAATGCTTTATGCCCCCCTAGTTCCAGAGCTGAAATATTGCTTGAAATGAAACAATGAGGGAAAAATCCACAATGCTTGTTTAAGTAATGGAGGTTAATACCTTTATTGAAACCGGGTAGGCATTCAGTATGCTATGGGTCTTAGCAGCCTTAACCTTGCTGAATATGCAATACACACTTTTTTAATTAAAATCTAGTCAGCATGTTTGCCAAGTTAATTCACAATCTGTTCATTGCAAAATAAACTAGGTTTTATCCCTAGTAGACTTCTAACTTCAAATACTTTTTTGATGCCATTGGAATACATCAAAAACTAACTGCTCAACCTTTGGTTTCCTGGATATAGAAGCTTTTGTTCTGATGATCTTAGCAATCCTCCCAAACGTCTTAGAGATCATGCATAATCTCCCCACATCACCAGGGTACTCCTCAACCTATATCAAGGCTCCACTGCATAATTAGTGCTGGGTAGGATCTGCTAGCACTGTGCCACTGAGTACTGAACACAGGACTCGACAATCATGTCTTTTGCTAGCCTGGTACATGTGTTATCTATCAACATTTTTCTGTTGATCAGGCAATATTCACACATATCAGGTTATCGTACAAATAAGATCAAAACTAAAGGATTCTTAATCTGTGCACAGAAAAGTGCTGCATTTTGGGAATTGTAGCAAACAAATTAGATTCCAGAGTATCCAGGTGAATTGTCAGGCCACAGAAATGTTAACTACAGCCAACTGTAAGCAATATATTTGGTTGTAGACGCATTTATAACTATAGGCCATTGGGCAGATACATTTGATACACATGGCCATTATGCCATTTTAGCAAAATGTTTGTTTTCATTTAAATATTTACCATATAATCACCATTAACTTTTTTTAATCTAAAGCGGATTCTAAGTCTGTCATTTGGGCAGGTAACACCCTCGGAGTAGCTAGAAATAAAGTATGTGCTCCTGTTGCTCAAAGTGGGAGAACCTTGCTCAAAATCGAACTGTATTATTTGTTGTCCTCTGATCTGTTCCTCCGTGGTGTGGTCATTGACCACCCTAAGAATCGCTCCCTGCACCACTGCCTCTGCTCCAAGTGCCTGTGTTTTCTGGACTCCTTTTTTGTCCCGCTCCCCTCGGCTCCCCTCAGCCCCTGCTGCTGTGTCCCCGCCCCCTCCCTCCACTTCAGACCTCTTTTTCCCACCACTGCGTCCCTGCCCCCCTGCTCTCCCATTCGCTGTTCCCCACCCTCCTCCCTGCCGCCACTCCCTCCCACCTCCCCTCATATGGCAGCCACAGCACGGTTACGAGAGCAACCCTTGACCCTGCTTGAGTCAGGTCGCTCCCTGCACTGCTGCCTCTGCTCCAAGTGTCTGTGTTTTCTGGACTCCTTTTTTTCCCATTCCCTCGGCTCCCCTCGGCCCTGCGTCCCCGCCACCCTTCCTCCACTTCAGACCTCTTTTTCCCACCGCTGTGTCCCTGTGGCCCACCCCCCTGCTCTCCCATTCGCTGCTCCCCTCCCTCCTCCCTCCTTCCTGCTGCCACTCCCTCCCACCTCCCCTCAAATGGCAGCCACGGCGCGCCAAAGGCGCGCCTTTGGCAAGCCCTTCAGCACCCGTCCGCGCCCAGACCACGCCCAGACAGCGCCCAGCACCAGTCCCCCTGGCCCCCGCCACCCCCCGCACCACCAATCACCGCTACACAGCCAATGACCTCCACACCCTCAATCCAGGACACTCCTCCATCTGCTTCCAGTCCACTCCGAAGCACACCAAAGGACCCTTCTCCTGCAGACCCTGCAACTTCACCTGCACCCTAACCACCAAGCTCTGATACAGAGCCGCAGACAACCACCTCAGCTGCATTCTGCTCAACACCCGCTCCGTCCACAAGCACGCAATCGAACTCTGGGACCTACTGACCTCATCATCACCTGACGTCGCATTTCTCACCGAAACCTGGATGAATTCGGCCTCGGAACCAGACATAGCCATAGCCATACCTGAAGGCTACAAGATCACTAGAAGAGACCGCACCAACAAACCAGGAGGAGGAATCGCCATAGTCCACAAAAGCACCATCAGAGTATCCACCAGCTCCAACGATACCGTCAACTCCGCCGAGCACCTCCATTTCAAAATCCATGTCAACGCCAAGACCACCCTCAGAGGAACACTGGTCTACAGACCCCCGGGCCCTCGACCTCACTTCTGCGACAACATCGCCGACATCATCAGCGCCCAAGCCCTCACCTCAACTGACTACATCCTCCTCGGCGACCTGAACTCCTACCTAGAAAATAACTACGATATCAACACCACCAACCTACTCGACAACCCCTCCAACCTCGGTCTCAAGCAACTTGTCACGTCGCCCACCCACACCGCAGGACACACACTCAACACCATCTTCTCAGCCAGCAACCACGTCTCCTTCAGCCACACCACCGAACTTCACTGGACCGACCATCGTTGCATCCATTTCTCCTTCCAGAAGCCGGTCACTCACCACCTCACCACTGAACCCCCCTGCGGCTATTGGAACAGAATCTCGACATAACAGCTGATCTCCTACCTCACCCAGGCACCTCCTCCTAAGACCCGGGACCCCAACACAGCCGCCACCAACCTGCATCAATGGATAGACGACAGCGCCAACACCCTGGCGCCACTCAAATAACTCTCGGACATCCACCACAGATCCAAGGCCAGCTGGTTCACCCCCGACCTACAGGCCTCCAAAAGGGAATGCCGGAGAATGGAGAAGACCTGGTGCCTTGTACCTACCGAATCCAACCACATTGCTCTCAAGACTGCCATCCGCAAACATCACCAGCTGATACTCACCACCAAAAGAACCTACTACGAAAGCCGCATAGACACCAACGCTCACAACAACAGAGAGCTCCTTGGCATCCTCAAAGAACTCTCCAACCCCAGGCCCTGCTCCTACGAACCCCCTCCATCACAGGAGCTCTGCAAATCCCTCGCCACTTACTTCTGTCGAAAGATCGAAGACATCCACAACAGCTTCAAACCCCAGACCCACCAGCCAACCACAGACAGCCACGAATCCAACGCACCAAGCAACATCAACCCTCTATGCGCCTGGACCCACGTCAACAATGAAGACACCATCAACACCATGGCCTCCATCCACTCCGGCTCCCCCTCGAACCCCCGCCCACACCAGATTTTCAACAAAACCAGCGACATCATCGCCCCCCACCTCCGCGCCATCATCAACAGCTCCTTCGAGACAGCCACCTTCCCGGAGAGCTGGAAACACGCTGATGTCAACGCCCTGTTGAAGAAACCCAAGGCGGACCCGGGTGACCCCAAAAACTTCCGGCCCATCTCTCTCCTCCCCTTCCCAGCGAAGGTCATTGAGAAAATCGTGAACAGCCAACTATCCCGCTTCCTGGAAGACAGCAAAGCGCTCGATACTTCCCAATCCGGATTTCACAAGAACCAAAGCACTGAGACCGCACTCATTGCTGCCACAGATGACATCAGGACCATGCTCGATGAGGGCAAAATAGTGGCGCTCATCCTCCTGTACCTCTCCGCAGCCTTCAACACTGTTTGTCACCACACCCTTCGAACGTGCCTCCACAACGCCGGGATCCACGGCAAGGCCCTCGAGTGTATCTCTTCATTCCTCTCCGGCAGAACCCAGAGAGTCCGCCTTCCGCCTTACATGTCCGAATCCTCCAAAACCATCTGTGGCGTCCCCCAGGGATCCTCCCTCAGCCCAACACTTTTCAACGTTTACATGGCTCCTCTCGCCAACATCGCACAATACCACCACATCAACATAGTATCCTACGCAGACGACACCCAGCTGATCATCTCCCTCACGAAAGACCCTACAACTGCAAGAAACAACCTCCACAATGGACTTCACGCCATCGCCAACTGGATTGAATCAAGCTGCCTCAAGTTAAACACAGACAAAACAGAGATCCTCATCTTCGGCAGCAACCCCTCTGCTTGGAACGACTCCTGGTGGCCTACCTCCCTAGGAGACGCACACACACCCACCACCCAAGTACGAAACCTGGAAATCATCCTGCACTCAGCACTCAGCATGACTTAGCAGGTCAACGCAGTCTCCTCTTCCTGCTACAACACCCTTCGCATGCTCCGCAAGATTTTTAAGTGGATTCCCGTCGAAACCAGAAAGACAGTCACCTACGCCCTGGTCAGCAGCCGACTAGACTACGGCAACGCACTCTATGCAGGAACCACAGCCAAACTACAAACGAAAATGCAACATATCCAAAACGCATCCGCCTGACCCATCCTCGACATCCCATTCTGTGACCACATCTCTGCCTACCTCAGAAACCTACACTGGCTACCCGTATAGAAGAGGATTACCTTCAAACTACTCACCCACGCACACAAAGCCCTCCACAACACAGGTCCGGCCTACCTCAACAACAGTCTCAGCTTCCACACCTCCATCCGCCAGCTCTGCTCCGCCAGCCTCGCCTCCGTCCCTGCATTCGCCACACCACCACCGGAGGAAGATCCTTCTCTCACCTTGCCGCCAAGACCTGGAACTCCCTACCGCTCCACCTACGCCAGACCCATTACCTCCTGACTTTCAGGAAACGCCTCAAGACATGGCTATTCGAACAGTAGCTCCCCCTCTCCCTCCCCCCCCAGTGCCTTGAGATCCTGATGGGTGAGTAGCGCACTTTATAAATTACGTGATTGATTGATTGATTATTGCTCAAGGTAGGAGAACCTTGCTCTAAATCGAACTGTATTATTTGTTGTCCTCTGATCTGTTCCTCCGTGGTGTGGTCATTGACCACCCCAAGAATAATTTTTACTGAAAATGTAAACAAAATGACTGGGAAGAACAGGTTTATTGGTTTTGCTGTGAAATCCCATGGGCAATGTTTTAAAAAATCAAATGTCGGATTATGAGAGCTCTCTGGCAAGGTGAAGTTCTGTGAGTACAGCAATTAAAACAGCGTAAACGCATAGCTGTATGCTGGTAAAATGTTGAGAAAATGCTGCAATTTTAGCTAGATTTGTAACAACACAGTGCATTTTTGCTGTTCACCGATTAGAGAATTATAATCTCTGAGCCTTTCTGTGAGAAACCAATATTTGAAACAACATTTAAAGTGACATGTTAATTGAAAATAATTATACAAAGGCAGAGCTGGTTGTTACTGCGCTTCCCAAGGTTCCTGTGAAATTAATATCGTAGAACTCTTTAGGCAACTATGTTTGGTAAACAACCGCCTTGCCCCCTCACCGCACTGTCTATTTTGGCACTGGCGGGGTTGTGGAAGAAAGGGATGAACTCCCTGTCAATTGAACAACTGGAGCCTATAAATAGATTATTTTTTCTCACTCCTGTTAAATCGTTTCAATTTTGTTCACCCCTACAATAGGCATAAACTCGATTTCAACAAATGACAAATAATACAGAGAAGATTTTCTTTCCAGAAGGAGATTGGATTTCTTCTAGGACTACTTCAACGCGAGTTGCATGAAGGGTGCAGAATAATGAAGAAAAAGTTGATTATTCCGACTGGAAGGATTAGCAAGGAAGTAGCTACTTCAGCTACATCATTCACTTGACTAATACAAATCATTATGGGGCAACCAAGCCAAATGAGTGCAACTTCAAAAGCATAGTCTAGTCTTGTGTGTAATGGATTTGGTCTGAGTAGTGGACATGGGGACGCTATCAAGAGACCTACTTCCTATATTCACTTCACAGGTCACTTGGTGCAAGGAAGGTGACTATAAGAAGCATTACATTTAGAATTTTTATCCTATTCTGGTCCCTAAATCATGCCCTTACGTTTAATATAATTATGTATTTATAAAGTGTACATTCACCTCAATAAGTTTCCTAGTATTAAATAATGGTGTTAACAGTTTATGGTTATCTAACGCAATGGTACTCATCTTATTGATTTTAGAAGAATGAAATGCTGAGTTAGACCTGGTATTTAAACATTTGACAGGCTGAAAACATTTTCCCAATATTAATCAATAGAGCATCCAGACAGGGCTCTTATAAAAGTACAGCTCTGTCCAGACATTGAGTTTATCATGTGTGATTACTGCATCATACTGTGTCTGAGCGCAATTTCTTCTGCCACCTTCTGGAGTTAGCCCTAATATCTTGCTCTCACTGCCCCTAGTGAGGCAAGTGTACAGTAGAAGTAATTTGGTTATTCAGCAATAGAGCAACTATCTATTAGAACCCATAACAGCGGTGGTAATCTATAATACGCACACAGGATACTCCTCTATCACAACTTTGTGTCCCAGACACGAGGGAATAGGCCTTGTTTCCTACTGTCTTTTTTCCTTTATCTGCAGACTATGAGCTCAAAATAGGCTGAATGCAGGTAACAAGTGCAATAAAAATAAAACTTGTGAGGAACCCTAACAAACTGGGCAATTCACTAGAGTGGGCAGACATCGGCACAACTACAATCATTATAATGTGGACTAGTGGGTAGATTTTAGGCATTCCATTAACTAATGTGACATCTAACCCCACCTTTATCACTTTAACAAAATATGCTCATAATAAAGGCTGCATTAAAATCTGGGCTTAAGCACCAACACAGTATCATTACTCCGTAGGCAGCCTTCTTTGTGCCTTCCCATCAAAACCACCCCCACATCAAGTGTGATTTAGTGGGCAAGTTGGAAATTGTGGAAAGTGACTAAGGCAGTGTTTCACAAACTGTAGGTCAGTCACAAGTGGATTTTCAGTGGGTCACAAAAGTCCAAGCAATAAATAAAGAAGCCTTTAAAATCTGTATTTGTCTTGTCATATTTGTTGCTGTGTTTCAAAGAGAGATGTCAACTGTCGGGCTATGTCTTCTGTCATGTTGCTGAATGTATTTTGTAACATGGGATTGGTGTTTACAAGCTCCTCTTACTTTTTAGCCAGAGAAAGAAAAGTAAAGGGAATTATGTGACAATCTTGCTGGGGTACAGATATGTGGAAGGAAAGACTATAGGAAGTCATTTTTTGTACCACAACAAACGTTAAATACTGTACCTATGCAGTAGTTGGGAAAGCAAAAATGAAGCAAATATTTTTCTTATTATGAAGTGTGATGGAAATAAAGACTTTATTAAGATCAAAACAAATAAATACACTTTACTAAGGAGTGCACACTTGTTAAATAATCAGTGAAACTCAATTTCTACTCATTATGCAATATAGTTGTATCTGTGCAAAATTTAGTGAGCAAAATTTTGGTCTGTAAATGACAGAGTGATTTAGTGGGCAAGTTGGAAATTGTGGAACCAGGAGGAATAGCTTTTAATCCCGGTCTCTGAAGGTGACTAAGGCAGTGTTTCACAAACTGTAGGTCAGTCACAAGTGGATTTTCAGTGGGTCACAAAAGTCCAAGCAATAAATAAAGAAGCCTTTAAAATCTGTATTTGTCTTGTCATATTTGTTGCTGTGTTTCAAAGAGAGATGTCAACTGTTGGGTTATGTCTTGTGCCATGTTGCTGAATTTATTTTGTAACATGGGATTGGTGTTTACAAACTCCTCTTACTTTTTAGCCAGAGAAAGAAAAGTAAAGGGAATTATGTGACAATCTTGCTGGGATACAGGTATGTGGAAGGAAAGACTATAGGAAGTCATTTTTTGTACCTCAACAAACGGTAAATACTGTACCTATGCAGTAGTTGGGAAAGCAAAAATGAAGCACGTTTTTTTCTTATTATGCAGTGTGATGTAAATAAAGATTTTATTAAGATCAAAACAAATAAATACACTTTACTAAGGGGTGCACACATGTTAAATAATCAGTGAAACTCGATTTCTACTCATTATGCAATATAGTTGTATCTTTGCAAAATTTAGTGAGCAAAATGTTTGGTCTGTAAATGACAGAGCGCTAAAAGACTGTGCTTTAGTTATAGTAAAAAATCATGTCCATTAAAGCTAGGTGGGTCTCAAAAGTTTGCCATTTTAAAAATTGGGTCGTGGTTCTAAAATGAACTAAGGTTAGTGGGCTTGGACAACCATTATTATTTGCCATTGGTTCTATGTCTATTTTTGCAAGATTGGAACAAATTGGAATCATGCTTAAAGCTTGTAGAAGTGTATGAAAAGAACACACACACACACACTCATTGGATAGTTAATCTTTGAAGACTGTAACCAGTTTGTTGGTGTACTCACCAAAATGTAGCACGAAAGTCTAGAGCCTGGGAACAAGTAATCTTTTATTGCAGTTTTGGTTCTCCCACCTCACCAGATTGTGTCACCTTGTGTCACATGTGGCCAGATGTATTAACATGTTTACAGTCACCAACAGTCGAATTTTCAGTTTGGGACAAAAGAATATTTTTCACTTTGCCCTAAACCCATTTTAGAAGTTGGTAAAATGTTATTGATTCCTAAAGTGGGTTTGCGGCTCCATATCGATTTAGTTTGTGGAACGGCATAGACATCTCTTCCAAATACCAAATTGTTATGAGATGTATCAATGCTTTTCAATTGATAGCCAGTTGTGAAACATTGAAAACTTGCTGACTCACAAGTTGGGTTAGTAACCTCTAAGGAAATGCCTCTTTTTGCATATACTCCCCTACATTTTTGGACTGATGCTGCTGGTTTTTGACTCTGAGAGTGCACTGAGGCCTGCTAACTAGACCTCAGCTCTAGTGTTCTGACCCTATCCAAACTGCATGTTGAACTGGATACACCCAATTGGCAAGGAATGTCTTAGAACTCCCTAGTACATATTAACAGGGTACCCACAGCATGTAAGGCAGAGTGTCTACTCAGGGCTGCAGCACTGTTTGTTACCCTGTGTGTGACCAAATGCAAAGTGTCCCCCAGCCTACCACTGCAGACTGGAAGGACATTGTTTTCACTGCCAGGTCGATTTTGACATTCACACCAATTCAAAGCCACCCTAACCCTTAACACTATATGTAAGCCTCCCCTAAGGAAGCCCTAAAGAGCCCAATGTCAAGGAGCTGTATTATGTTAAGTAAGTCCCATTGGCTAACACAGGGTTACTAGTTGGCATCCCTACTCAGCTAAATCCTGAATGGGACTACCTAACTTGGTCATGTAAGGTATCAAATTAATTGTGGCATTAAACTCGACATGATACCCAGGTTGAATTTGATGCCATTATTAAAGGTAAGCAATTTCTAGAAAATTGCCACTCTGTGCTTCAGTAGCCCAGGGGCCTTACAAAGGCTGTGGCACATAGTCAGTTTTATGACCGCCTGGGGAGTCACGTGAAAGGCTCCCCAGAACAGAAACATAGGCATTTGCTGCAAAAAAAGATATCAGCTCCTCCCACAGTCTGGCCACAAATGGTGTTAGCCCAAAAGGTGACCTTCAAAGATGAAGCTGCCTGTGAGGGAAGTAGTGCAAACACCCCTGAGAAGGATGCTTTTTGTTCCTGCAGACAAAGTGGAGACAGGGTCGAAGAGGAAAAACTTGCCACCAAACAGGTTCTACCTTGGGCGTGAGCCCTCTGGTAGCCACACCTCAAAGGTGAGCTACTAAGCTCCTAACAACCAAAGAAGGGTTGTGCCATCTTGAAAGGGGCAAGAATGTGGCACTCTGGCATAGCCAGGTGGAATACATCACAGCAACTTTGTCATTAGGTAGGAGGGAGCCCAGTAGCCCATTGGGTATTGTTTGCATGTTTCCCTCAGGGCACTTTCCTGAGATAAATATGGTACCCCTGGCACTGGGACCCTCAGATCACGCTAGAGAGGACTGAAAAAGTACTGCCCAGCTGCCCTTGGACTCGCACAAAGAAAGGCTCTACAATCAGAAGGACTGCACCTGCTGCATTTTGGGCTAGCAAGATTGGACTCTGCCTGCGGCTCCTGACTTGGGGAAAAGTTGATTCACAACCTATAGCAGTAACTCCAAGGACCAGTCAGCTGATCTCCTGGAACCAGCTCCAGGGACACATGAGCTAAATTGCCCAAACAGACAAGTTGGTAGCCACTGCACACGTTTTGCCACTACCAATCACAGGGGGCACCCATGAAGACAAATCCAAGATAGCCAAAGTTGCACTCAAGTCTTACTGATCTGGGAGTGCTATCCAAGTCCGGATTCATCACACCCAAGGGACACTAACCCCCGCCTAAGGATTTTGCCTCAACTGTGGTGCTGGCTGACCAGTAGCCCAGCATCAGCTGGCCTGCTACTGCAATGTACAGGACTTTGAGGGACCCTGATCTCAGTGGCCAAGTTTGCCCCCACTTCACCTGTGCACCAAGGAGCACCCACAAAGATGCCCCCGACGACCACACCACAACCAGAACAGCCATTGAGCACCTTTTGCCTGAAACCTACCTGACCGGACCCAAGACGGTATTTGAAAGTGTACTGCACAGTAAGGCCGCACAGCCATATCATATAGTACACCCTATTTCTCAAATAACCCATTTGCAAAAGGGAAGGTTGCCAATGGGATCCTTTCCCTTTGGTAAAGTAAAAAAAAAAAAGGTTTGTTGGGAAGTAGACAGTGGTACAATGGGCCACTGCAAACTCTCAAACAAACTTTTCCAAAAAAGAGAAAGTTAAACACAGCCCCATTTTATTTAGGTAAAATAGGCTGAAGTAAAAATAATATTACATCTTTATTTAAAAAGCAGTCGGAGACATGGAGGCTTGCTGGCCCTTGTGGACCACCTTTCCTATGATTATGTCCAATTGTATTGAGTTGAAATTCGTGAAATACCTAATGAATATTATTGAGGTAGATTTAATTATGACTCATTCGGATTTGGAATTAGGTAGATTGGTCAGGTTGCGAAATTCCACACCTCTAGGAAAAATGCTGGTTGCAAATTGCAACCTGTTTATGTGCCCTGTTTAATAGTATACCTCGCCCATAGTTATCCCAATGCCTTTGCTCCTCCATCCTTCTTTTGGGGAGAAGCTTGAGGCAGGCTCAATAACAAATCTGAGCACCAGGGACGCACACTGTTTTCAATCAGGCTTGTTTAGGATTTTATTTTAATGGCTAAAAGGGGACTGTTGGCTGGTACCAGCTATCTGGACCACCGCTGTCGCTGGAAAAATAACCATCATAACACAGTGATTACTCTCAATCTTAGTACTTGCTATTTACTCGTAATAACTATTACCATGCAGGAACAGGCGAGAACGTGTTCCATGATCACACCATTTGTCAGTAAGCATTTGGGAACTCCATTTGGAATCTAGCAAATGAAACAAGCACTATCCAACCCACCGATTCCCTAATGATGCTTTAAGGATTTCAAAGAGTCCATGAGAATAATTTTGATTACTTAAATAATACTTCAGATTTTAGAGCAGTCAGTGACCAGAGCTTTGTCAAACATACCAATGGGTTCACCCATTGTCAAATGTCTCCGATTGCTCTGATGACTGAACATCGAGGAAAAGAGTTGCTACTCTTTCCTAGTCCTTGTTTACTAGCACACTAATTCTGAAAGCTAGGTACACCCCTGAAAAGAACACCACACAACCTAATTTTGCAAAGTGTATTACAAATCAATCACAGTCTGTGGGATAAACAATCAGTCCATGCAAAGTCTTTGCTCTTGCACTATACATACAATAAAACAATTAATATATTTTGTTTCCCGTAACAGCTAGACACTGGGCAGACACCACAATAAGGGATGATCCTGCAGAAAATGAACCATACTATTGAAAATTAAAGTGGCTCAGTCGCACAACATGTAATGCAAATGTAATAACAGATGAAAATTCCTACATTTATTACTAAACGCAGCAGTCAGCTCCACGTTATTACCCAGTACAGCATAACTAACCAGTGAAAACAATTCTTAGTGTCTTACATTTATCATTTTATAGAGGGTTGACAGATAGGACAATTTTGGTGATGGCCACTAGGCCTATTCAGTGCGATTTGATCAGAGTACATTGATTTAACCCTTTGTGTCCTGATTCAGGTTAAATACTGCAGTTTATATAAAACAGGACAAACAGTATGGCATAAATGATGTAGGCAGATGAGTGGAAAATAATATGTTTTTTTATTACCATTGTTTATGAAGAGGAGTGCCAAGGTGGTCCTATCTCTCAGGAGTCAAATTCGCACTTAACACTGGCAATAGAGAGTGTCATAGACGACCGCCGCCCGCCATGCGGTTACCGCCGAATGACCGCCCCGCGGTCAAAAGGCCGCCCGCCGGCCCAGCAGGAAAGCCCCTGCAACGAGGGAGCCGGCTCCGAATGGAGCCGGCGGAGTTGCAGGGGTGCGACGGGTGCAGTGGCACCCGTCGCGTTTTTCACTGTCTGCACAGCAGACAGTGAAAATCTGTATGGGGCCCTGTGAGGGGGCCCCTGCACTGCCCATGCCAGTGGCATGGGCAGTGCAGGGGCCCCCAGGGGCCCCACGACACCCGTTCCCGCCATCCTGGTTCTGGCGGTGAAAACCGCCAGAAACAGGCTGGCGGGAAGGGGATCGGAATCCCCATGGCGGCGCTGGAGGATTCCCTGGGCCAGGGGAAAACCGGCAGCCTGTTGGCGGTGCTTCCGTGGTCCCCGGCCCTGGCGGTCATGGACCGCCAGGGTCGGAATGACCCCCATAGTCCTGAGAGAGACATTGTTGTGAGCAGTGCAGGGGCACTCCTGTGGCCATTAGCACTTCCTTTCTGCTAGCCTTTTCAGGCTGGCAGAAAGGGGACTTGCCCTTGTGATCAGCATGGTGACATTGAACTCAGCCCTGCTGTGGATGACCATGAGTCAGACCGCCGTCAGCACGTCGGGAACCATGTTCTTGGAGGGGACGGCGGTGTCCTGGCAGTCTGACTGCCAGCATCATAATGTGTTGGTAAGACCGCCTGGAGTGCGCGCAGTCTGACTGCCACCATGAGACCCCAATCCTTGTAATGGGGTCTTTAGACTCCTGAAGTACCACTACAATAACACTACTAATTAAAACTCAGACATATTTTACATTGTAGCCTGGTGATTTACTAAACCTGTTGGAGTGAGTGGGATGAAAAGTCATAGGTTTGAGATGTGAAGTAGATAAAATGAAAGTCATTAAGAAGAGTGAAGGAAATACCATTGATATACAATGCCACGTAGTCAAGAGAGCATTAACTTAACCCAAATATAATGAGCACTGGCAAAGCCAAGTAGTCTGGCATTGGCTGCCAGCCTTTTGACTTTGTCAATTCTTGTTTTGTTTTGTCATGGTTTTTTCAAAATGTTATTGTTGGAGAAGCTGCCGGGCCCTCATCAATCTAAAACTCATTGAGTAAAGGAAAAAATACTTTTTGAGCCAAAAAAGCACACGTTACCAGGTTAGTCCCTGCACTAAAGGGAACTACTTTACATGTGTATGTTCTCCTTGTGAAAGGAAGCGTGTTGTACCTCACACTAAAGTTAAACAATGGCTGAAGCATACTATGGGTGGAAGAAAAATGTGAATGACACAAGAATAGTCTTATGGATAAAGTCTTGCAGAAAACAACTGTAGGTAATCATGTTCTACACAAAATACTAAGAAAGCCAAAAGGGCAATCTAAGACCCAACCTAAAAATGCCAGTCCATCTGGTGTGAGCTGCCAGCCTCTTGCCTTTGCTAATATGTTTTGTAATGCTTTTGTAAATCTTTATTACAAATACATAAGGAAGGTTGCAAAGATAGCTAGATAGGCGTGCAAAACAGATAAGTAAGTAGATAGATAGATAGATAGATAGATAGATAGATAGATAGATAGATAGACAGAGATTGAAAACAGCAAAGCACAGATTCAAATAGTAGTAAAAATAATAGTTAAATATCTACTTAAGAATGACATACAAGAAAACCAAAAGTAAGCTAGAAAGACATACAAGCAGGACATACAGACTGAATTGGTTTATAGGTATAGATGTAGTCCTCAATTAAAATACATACAAGAGTTCAGTTATAACTGCATTTTATTACATGCATTCTAAAAAGAGAAGTACTTTATAAAGCATAGATTCAAATTAAATGGAAATTATCTGGAATACTCTGAAATAGCAGCAGTCAGATACAAAAGGCAGCTCCAAAAGGCCTTTACAACATTATTAGCAGGAGGCATAAACTGATAAAGCTGAAACATGCCCTGTGTTGTGAAGATATGCTAGAAAGGGTCCTGCTTTAAGTTGGAGGAACAAAGGCCACACTAAAGTACTAATTGAGCACAAATAAAAACAATGGCATTGAAAGTTATTATCTTGTGTGTGGATGTGTTCCCTACGAAAGACCAAAATGCGTTTACTTGAAATGAAGTCAGCTAGTGGCTGAAGAAGGCTGACCCCCTGTCCCATGCTGTATGTTGTTGTGGTTGTAAGTAAAATGTGAATGAATCAACATGAAAGTCCTTTTAAGTAATTATAATATACATATAATGTTTGTAAAAGCAAAAGGTCTTGACTGTCGCCAGACCTAAAATAAGTTACCTAATGGGTGCATATAATGTGTAGTACATGTATCTCTTTTAAAAACCTCCTTGCTAAATACCCACTCAGCATTGAATACATTGACTGACATCCCACGTGATGCGCGTTTTCTAATGTAAAGAATCAATTAGAGCCACAAGACCCACTCATGCAAATGTTTGTTAGAAATGGGGTCTTTGGTTGGCAGTCAGGTTACCCCCTGTCCAAGCAAGGACCCTCACTCTCGTCGGGGTAAGTCACACACAATCCAAATTATCCTGAGCCCACCCAGCTTGGCACTGAGCAGTCAGACTTAACTTAGAAGGCAATGTGTAAAGTATTTGTGCAATAAATCATACAATAACACAATATAGCACCACAAAAATACACCACACAGTGTTTAGAAAAATATGTAATATTTATCTGGATATTTGCAGGTCAAAACGATCAAAGATGCAATAAGTAAATGTAGAGATATCACTGAAAAGTGATATAAAGTGTCTTAAGACTTTTAAAAGTCTCTTTTTAACACAAAGTACCAGGTTCGCGTGAAAAATCTCTGCAATGGGCCACAGAGGAGGAGAAGCGTGGAAACACAGGGGGTGTGCGTCGATTTCTCTGGCCGCAGATGGTGATGCGTCGTTTAGTTTCCATGCAGGGGCGGCTGTGCGTCGATTTCTGGTGCTCAGTCGTGGATCCTCTTCGGGTTGTGGGGTTTTCAGACGCCCGGGGTCTGTGCGTAGATTCCTGGGCTTGTGGAGCGGAGTCACAAGTGCTGCGTCGTTCCGGTGGGCGTTGCGTGGAAGTTTCTTCTGCACAGCAGGCACTGCATCAATTCTCCCTCTGGAAGTCGGGCCGCGTCATCCCAGATCGGCTGTGCTTCGATCCGGTGGGCCGTGCGTCAAAGTTCCGGTCTCAACGCAGGCGCTGCGTCGATCTTCTCCTTGCAAAGTCAGACTGCGTCGTTCTGCTTCAGCGTGCAGTGAATTTCTCACCGCGGGGCAGGCTGTGCGTCATTTTGAGCAAACTGTGCATTGAATTTTCGATGCACAAGGAGTCCAGTTGCAAGAGAGAAGTTTTTTTGGTCCTGAAACTTCAGGGAACAGGAGGCAAGCTCTATCCTTTTCTTTGGAGAGCACTTCTTCACCACAGCAGGGGAGCAGCAAGGTAGCAGGGCAACAGCAAGGCAGCAGTCCTTCACAGAAAGCAGTCAGGTGAGTCCTTTGGGCAGCCAGGTAGTTCTTCTTGGCAGGATGCTGGTTCTGGTTTCAAGTTTCTTCTCCAGGAAGTGTCTGAGTTGGAAGGGGCAAAGGCCCTGCTTATATACCCAAATATGCCTTTGAAGTGGGGAGGACTTCAAAGAGTGGCTTAGAAGTGCACCAGGTCCCCTTTCAGTTCAATCCTGTCTGCCAGGGTCCCAGTAGGGGGTTTGGCAGTCCTTTGTGTGAGAGCAGGCCCTCTACCCTCCCAGCCCAGGAAGACCCATTCAAAATGCAGATGTATGCAAGTGAGGCTGAGTATCCTGTGTTTGGGGTGTGTCTGAGTGAATGCACAAGGAGCTGTCAAATAAACCCAGCCAGACTTGGATTGTAAGGCACAGAAAGATTTAAGTGCAAAGAAATGCTCACTTTCTAAAAGTGACATTTCTAAAATAGTAATATTAAATTCAACTTCACCAGTCAGCAGGATTTTATATCACCATTCTCGCCATACTAAATATGACCTTTCTACTCCTTTCAGATCAGCAGCTACCACTCAAACAATATATGAGGACAGCCCCAATGTTAGCCTATGAAGGGAGCAGGCCTCACAGCAGTGTAAAAACAAATTTGGGAGTTTTACACTACCAGGACATGTAAACTACATAGGTACATGTCCGGCCTTTTGCCTACATAGCACCCTGCCATATGGGTTACCTAGGGCATACCTGAGGGGTGTCTTATATGTAGAAAAAGGGGAGTTTTAGGCTTGGAAAGTACTTTTAAATGCCAAGTCGAATTGGCAGTGAAACTGCACACACAGGCCTTGCAATGGCAGGCCTGAGACAAGGTTAAGGGGCTACTTAAGTGGGTGGCACAACCAGTGCTGCTGGCCCACTAGTAGCATTTAATCTACAGGCCCTGGGCACATATAGTGCACAGTACTAGGGACTTACAAGTAAATTAAATAGTCCATTTGGGTATGATCCAAAGTTACCATGTTTAAAGGGAGAGAACATATGCACTTTAGCACGAGTTTGCAGTGGTAAAGTGCGCAGAGTCTAAAAACCAGCAAAAACAGTGTCCAAATAGTGGAGGGAGGCAGGCAGAAAGTTAGGGGTGAACACCCTAAGGCTGTCAGGTCTAACAATGTTGAAATGATAATTTTGATTTATTGAATACTCGGAGATCAAAGGGTTTTTCTCTGGTTGTAATATGTGATGCCACACTCCAAGCAATAAACCTATTACCTTTGAATGCGGTGCACACATGTGAGCTTATTGCTGTTAACTTTCAGGCAAATGCAATTTGAGCCTTAGCTTGAAATAGTACAATTTTATTTGTGTTATATTTTAATTAGGTGGATTTTTACCTGAGAAGTGTTCCTCTCTGGCTTCATGAGTTCTGGAGCTTTGACTTTGAAAAATGCTGAGAGTTAATTTACTGGACACAAAACATAAGAATGTAGTAATGCAAGGTGAAATTCATCTTAAATACTTTTACGGGAATTAAAATGTAATACTTGATCCGCAAGTCTGCTTTGGCATTTCTTTTCGCTGAACCAACATATAGTGCCCATTTTCAGTTACACCATTACTGGGCAGAAGGGGCACCCTTAGTAGGATGCCATGCAGCCCCCAACAGGAATTTGTGCCTCCAACAGTTATTGGCAATTTCCACTCATAGCTCTAATCACAGGCCCTTATCCTTACACAGGTAAACATTTCACCAAGCAAAAGGAAGTGGAAAAGACAGGGCTCACAGTCAAGTGCCAAATTACCTTCATTGCTTCAGCTGGTCAGGGCCCTATCTGCAGCGTGGATGATTGGGATGTGCTACACTAAAAATAAATGCACTCACAAGTTTGGTCTGGTTATACGAGTTCCAGTAGAGTCTGAGTGACAAACACCACTCACAGGCCATGTCCCTCTAAAACCATGAAGTATTTGGAATGCTATGGAATGCACACAGAGTAATTATAAGAGAGTTACACACAGAATTCTGATGTTCTTAAAAATATAATTGATTTATTAAGCAATTGCTTCAGGAAATATCGGGACTAGCCATACAATTTCTATTGGATCTCATATAGTATTGGATCTCTGTTAATGATTTGCCAAACACTTGCTCCCATAAGCATTAAGATTCACTGGAGATGCATAATTTATGCTTGAGTGAAATCCACCAGACTGGCACGAGAAAACGGGAGTACAATTTGTGCACAAGTATACTTGGTTAGAAGTATGGGTTACGTGTGAATAATGTTGGCTTTAAATAGAAAACATGTTTTCCTCCAAGCAGACATTGTTTGCCTAAGGCAGCTAGGAATAAAAAATAAAATTGCATACTTCTAAACATTTGCACAAGTGCAGAATATGTTTGAAAATCACTTGATCCTCAAGCAAATATCTGTGGATCTCCTCTTTTTTCAAGTTTAAAAATAAAGTTTATTAATAGTTAATACAATAATCAAAGTATATAAATACAATTGATAATATGCGTAAATAGTACAATAACAGTTCAATTACATGAGAAAATACTCTCTTGAGAAACACAACTTTCATATTAATGTGTTGAAAAGTAACTACATATGCACTATATATATATATATATATATATATATATTTGTGTATATATATATATATATATATATGTATATATAGCTGTATTTTAATATATAGGTAAGTACATTAAATGTAATTGAAAACAATTTATGGAGGTTTAGAAACGTCTTCATTTCTAGGAAAATGATTACTTGAAGAGTAAGCCAACGAGTTTAGGGAATTTGTTATGGGTATCCGTAGCATATCTTGTTTAATAGCAAGGGATAAGGGGGAAACATGAGCTATATCTATTCTATGGTTATAACATACACCATACCACCAAGCTTGAAAGGATAATTTAGAAGAATCTTTTCAAGATTTAGTAATTTGTTGAAAAGCAACAGCTAATAATAAATCTAAAATTAAGATATTTCATTTTTGATAGTGAGACCACTTCTTTGCAAGACTGCCTAAAAATATATTTGTAAAACCTAAGGTGACCTACCTATTGTCTTTTAAGTTTGACTGCTTCATTATCTGAAATATGAGTTTCCTGTAAAAGGGCAACATCAGCTTTTAATTTTAAAATATGCGTTAAAACTCTTTGACGGTTTATTGGAGATCCTAAACCTTTAACTTTCCAGGACATATATCTAATTGTCATTTTAATATTATAATATAGCCATAAAATTCTGAATATAAACCAACTATATATTTCGAAAAATTTAACCAAAAGAAACATAATGATGTACAGAAGAAAAAGAGAATAAATATGAACAAGAAAGAGTAAAGAAAGGAAAAGGGTAAGAGGAAAAAATAGAAAAAGAAAAGAAGAAGAGAAATAACATACCATATTATAGGAAGAAACATTAAAAATACAAATAAACATAACAAGCTAATAGAAACATACCTACAAGACAAAACAAAGTGAGTGTGGTTAAACCACAAAAGGAAGACTACGCAACCTTCACTCCATGACCGCAGACACGAAAGGGAAGTGAGACTGGGCCACACAATTTGCTACCACAGAAAACGGGTACTTTAATGAAGTAAAATCTAAAAAGAGAAGAAAATAGGGAAGATCAATTCCCTAAGATAATAAGTCATTCTTAACATTATATAAACCAAAATGAGAACATCTATAATTTTAAGAACATTATAATAGTGAAGTCTTTGTTACTTTGGAAGTATCCATTTTTCACCTCTACAGGTGTCAATAAATTTACGCAGTAATGCTGGGTCTTCATATGTTGTAGTTTTATTACTGTAGGCCACCTTAAACAAACAGGGATTAAAGAGACCATATCGAGCATTAAGGGTTTTTAGTGCTGGATGCATATCCAGAAATGGTTTTCGTTTGTCCCCTGTTGACTGTGCATAGAAGAGATTGGAGCCTAACCATGTGATGCAACCTTGAACACTTGCTGCTCTGAGAACCTTCAACAGGTCCAAATACTCAAACAAATAAAGGATTATTCCTGTTTGTTTCTTTGACTTCCAAGCCATATGGGAAGGATGACCAACTCTGTGTGCTCTTTGTATATTTAAAGCTGGAGAAGTAGGCAGATCTGGAATTTTGGGCAAAAATGATTGAAAGAAAGATGATTATTCTGATCCTTCAGTCTCTCAGGCAGACCATAAATATGGAGATTATTTCTTCTATTCTGATTTTCCATATCCTCTGCATGTTTCTTCAACATAGCAACTTCAGATTGTAAAGATTTAATCAATGCAACTGAATCTTCAAGCACTTCCACCTTTTGTTCCATATGAGAGACTCTGTTCTCCACATGCGACCATTTATCATCCAAACTTTGCAATTGTTTATTAGTATCCTCCAGAAAAGATTTAAGAGCTCTTATTTCCTCAAGAAGTAACTCCATAGATATGGTATCAACTGCTTTAATGGGAGACAGAGCGTCTTTCTTAGCTCTTTTATTAGTTGACCTAGATGCTGTTACTAGAAGCTTGGAAGATAATTTATTAATAACAAATGAGGAAGAAGCAGGTTTTGAATGTATAGTATCATGGTTGGTAACTCCTGTGCTTTCCATACGTGATAATAGGGAAAATGAGTTAGATAAAGCAATATTCTTCAAGTTTTTATTATGTTGTACTTTACTGTTAGTCAATTGAAGATTTCTCGATCTGCCCATAAGCAATATATAAAGTTTTGAACAATATGAGGGAAACAGTAGAGTATACCAAATATGACTTCACCTCAGAAAAAGTAGATTAAAATATGGGGCAATACTAGATATATTCTGACTGGAATTAGGATATAATAAGCAGAAGAGCATAGAAAAATGATTTTGTCCATAAGGAACATCTCTGACAACGATTAAAACAATAAATAAATAAATAATTTTGAGGTGAAAACAAAATGGGGGTAGCAGTCGATTCCTCATGCGACCCCCATGATTTCCAATGAAATTATGCCATAATAATGCTCTTAAGAGTCATCCGTTGGGGGGGGGGGCGCTTCAATCCATACATGTTCCCCTAAGATTTGCTGCTTTCAGCTTCAAAGAGAAATACCACAAACAACAAGCCAGCCGCTTCACCTCCCACTGTGGTCATGCAGATCACGGAAAAACAGCTATCTTCTCTCAGCACCAAGCCATGCCCCCGTGGATCTCCTCTTTCATTGCTTCACTTTCTGCTGGGTGCTTTAAAATGAGCATTAGCAAGCCTCTAAATTGTAGGTAAATATTAAATGCATTTTCAGATGTCCAGATATACAATATCATTAATTAACCCTTTAAAGCCAATCTGGCATAGTTTTCAATTGTTAATTTAAAAAACAATGATTGAACAGGTGTATACTAAACCACGAAAAGCATGAATTTTGAGTACGTTTCTACATTCATACCAACTTTGGTGCAAAGCTCTTTAAATTCTTTTTCTGAAACAATGAGTAAAGTTTCCTATGGGAGCTAAAAAGGGAAAACACATCTTGTATTCTCCTGCTTCACTTTTCTGGCCCTTCACAGAACTGCACAAAAGTTAACATGCCATTGTTTAGCTGCATATGCTAAATGAGTGCCAGATTTTTGTAAATCCATCAGTAGAGACACGGAAAAATGACTTTTCAATGGAAAGTACAGCTGTAAGAATGCACTAACCTTACAGTCCATCTAGCACAAATAATATATCGACCTTTCTCTAGACCGTCTGACAGGTTTACACAGAAAATATTTTGGCTGGAATCGGTACCTGGTGTAGAGAGAGAGATATAATGTGAGCGAGAAAAAAAATTATACTGGATACTGTCTCTCTGTCTGGATGCAGTGCTTGACATGGTCTGCACCAAGGAGCATTGCTATCTAAAGAAAAGCTTTTCGTGATTTTATCGCTCTAACTCCAGTGCCTAATTTCTAATATTGTGTATGAAATAATTGAAAGAGTGAGCCCCATATAAGCACTACCCCTGCAAATAGACTGTTGTAAACTGATGCCAGTGACAGCACCCCCACAAGGTGTGCCTCTGGTGTTTGGGCTCAATACACGACTGTAGGAAAGTACCATCTTGCCTGGCATGTTACCCCCATTTTTCACTGTATATATGTTGTTTTAGTTGTATGTGTCACTGGGACCCTGGTAACCCAGGGCACCAGTGCTCATAAGTGTGCCTGAATGTGTTACCTGTGTAGTGACTAACTGTCTCACTGAGGCTCTGCTAATCAGAACCTCAGTGGTTATGCTCTCTCATTTCTTTCCAAATTGTCACTAACAGGCTAGTGACCAATTTTACCAATTTACATTGGCTTACCGGAACACCCTTATAATTCCCTAGTATATGGTACTGAGGTACCCAGGGTATTGGGGTTCCAGGAGATCCCTATGGGCTGCAGCATTTCTTTTGCCACCCATAGGGAGCTCTGACAATTCTTACACAGGCCTGCCACTGCAGCCTGAGTGAAATAACGTCCACGTTATTTCACAGCCATTTTACACTGCACTTAAGTAACTTATAAGTCACCTATATGTCTAACCTTTACCTGGTAAAGGTTAGGTGCAAAGTTACTTAGTGTGAGGGCACCCTGGCACTAGTCAAGGTGCCCCCACATTGTTCAGGGCCAATTCCCCGGACTTTGTGAGTGCGGGGACACCATTACACGCGTGCACTACATATAGGTCACTACCTATATGTAGCTTCACAATGGTAACTCCGAATATGGCCATGTAACATGTCTATGATCATGGAATTGCCCCCTCTATGCCATCCTGGCATAGTTGGCACAATCCCATGATCCCAGTGGTCTGTAGCACAGACCCTGGTACTGCCAAACTGCCCTTCCTGGGGTTTCACTGCAGCTGCTGCTGCTGCCAACCCCTCAGACAGGCATCTGCCCTCCTGGGGTCCAGCCAGGCCTGGCCCAGGATGGCAAAACAAAGAACTTCCTCTGAGAGAGGGTGTTACACCCTCTCCCTTTGGAAAATGGTGTGAAGGCAGGGGAGGAGTAGCCTCCCCCAGCCTCTGGAAATGCTTTCTTGGGCACAGATGTGCCCAATTCTGCATAAGCCAGTATTCACCGGTTCAGGGGACCCCCTAGCCCTTCTCTGGCGCGAAACTGGACAAAGGAAAGGGGAGTGACCACTCCCCTGACCTGCACCTCCCCTGGGAGGTGTCCAGAGCTCCTCCAGTGTGCTCCAGACCTCTGCCATCTTGGAAACAGAGGTGCTGCTGGCACACTGGACTGCTCTGAGTGGCCAGTGCCACCAGGTGACGTCAGAGACTCCTTGTGATAGGCTCCTTCAGGTGTTGCTAGCCTATCCTCTCTCCTAAGTAGCCAAACCCTCTTTTCTGGCTATTTAGGGTCTCTGTCTCTGGGGAAACTTTTGATAACGAATGCAAGAGCTCATCCGAGTTCCTCTACATCTCTCTCTTCACCTTCTGCCAAGGAATCGACTGCTGACCGCGCTGGAAGCCTGCAAAACTGCAACATAGTAGCAAAGACGACTACTGCAACTCTGTAACGCTGATCCTGCCGCCTTCTCGACTGTTTTCCTGGTGGTGCATGCTGTGGGGGTAGTCTGCCTCCTCTCTGCACTAGAAGGTCCGAAGAAATCTCCTGTGGGTCGACGGAATCTTCCCCCTGCAACCGCAGGCACCAAAAAGCTGCATTACCGGTCCCTTGGGTCTCCTCTCAGCACGACGAGCGAGGTCCCTCGAATCCAGCAACTCTGTCCAAGTGGCCCCCACAGTCCAGTGACTCTTCAGTCCAAGTTTGGTGGAGGTAAGTCCTTGCCTCACCTCGCTAGACTGCATTGCTGGGAACTCCGACTTTTGCAGCTACTCCGGCCTCCGTGCACTTCCGGCGGAAATCCTTTGTGCACAGTCCAGCCTGGGTCCACGGCACTCTAACCTGCATTGCACGACCTCCTAAGTTGTTCTCCGGCGACGTGGGACTTCTTTGTGCGACTACGGGTGAGCACCGTTTCACGCATCCTCGTAGTGCCTGTTTCTGGCACTTCCCAGGGTGCTACCTGCTGCTAAGAGGGCTCCTTGTCTTGCTCGACGTCCCCTCTACCTCCTGGTCTAATTTGCGACCTCCTGATCCCTCCTGGGCCACCGAAGCGTCCAAAAACAATAACCGCATGATTTGCAGCTAGCAAGGCTTGTTGGCGTTCTTTCGGCGGGAAAACACTTCTGCACGACTCTACAAGGCGAGTGGGATCCGTCCTCCAAAGGGGAAGTCTCTAGCCCTTTGCGTTCCTGCAGAAACCGCAGCTTCTTCTGTCCAGTATAAGCTTCTTTGCACCCGCAGCTGGCATTTCCTGGACATCTGCCCATCTCCGACTTGCTTGTGACTTTTGGACTTGGTCCCCTTGTTCCACAGGTACCCCAGATTGGAAATCCAGCGTTGTTGCATTGTTGGTTTGTGTCTTTCCTGCCTTATTCCCCTATCACGACCTCTTTGTCCTTTGGGGAACTTTAGTGCACTTTGCACTCACTTTTCAGGGTCTTGGGGAGGGTTATTTTTCTAACTCTCACTATTTTCTAATAGTCCCAGCGACCCTCTACAAGGTCACATAGGTTTGGGGTCCATTCGTGGTTCGCATTCCACTTTTGGAGTATATGGTTTGTGTTGCCCCTATCCCTATGTGTCCCCATTGCATCCTATTGTAACTATACATTGTTTGCACTGTTTTCTAAGACTATACTGCATATTTTTGCTATTGTGTATATATATCTTGTGTATATTTCCTATCCACTCACTGAGGGTACACTCTAAGATACTTTGGCATATTGTCATAAAAATAAAGTACCTTTATTTTTAGTATAACTGTGTATTGTGTTTTCTTATGATATTGTGCATATGACACTAAGTGGTACTGTAGTAGCTTCACACGTCTCCTAGTTCAGCCTAAGCTGCTCTGCTAAGCTACCATTATCTATCAGCCTAAGCTGCTAGACACCCTATACACTAATAAGGGATAACTGGGCCTGGTGCAAGGTGCAAGTACCCCTTGGTACTCACTACAAGCCAGTCCAGCCTCCTACATTGGTTGTGCAGCGGTGGGATAAGTGCTTTGAGACTACTTACCACTCTTGTCATTGTACTTTTCATAAGAGAAAAATATACAAAACAAGGTCAGTGTATATACACATAGCCAAAAAGTTTAGCATTTCCTCTTTTCACTCTTTTATAAGTGCTGAAAAGTACTTCTAAACTTTCTAAAAAGTTCTAAAAAGTTTTTAAAGTTTTTTTCTCTGTCTTTCTAAAAGCTCTGACAAACTTTTTTCTCTTTTTCTATCACTTTAACTCTCTCTAAAAATGTCTGGCACAGGCCAAAATGTTGACCTGTCTAAGATTGCATATGATCACCTTAGCTGGAAAGGAGCAAGGAGTCTCTGCATAGAGAGAGGTTTGAGTGTAGGGAAGAATCCTTCCTTGGAACTGTTACTTAACATGCTTAGAGAACAAGATAAGGCTAAAAGTGCCCCATCTGTTGAAAAAGTAGCTAATGGTTCTCAATCTGATCCAGGGACTCCCCCAGTTAAAGGTTCAGGAAAGAAACTTCTTAGCCTTCCCATTACAAGACAGTCTAGCATAGTTGGTACTGAGGTGGAGTCACATCATACAGATGATGTGCTCTCACATTACACTGTCAGCCAAGCTGTTAGGGTGCCCTCTGTAAGGGACAGGTCTCCTTCTGTTCATTCCCATCATACCTCTGTATCTAGAAATGTCCCTCCCACCAACCCTGATGACAGATTGTTAGAAAGGGAACTCAATAAGTTGAGGGTGGAACAAACCAGACTGAAGCTTAAAAAGCAACAGCTGGATTTGGATAGACAGTCTTTAGAATTAGAGAAGGAAAGACAGAAGTTGGGTTTAGAAACCCATGGTGGCAGCAGCAGTATTCCCCATAGTCATCCTGCAAAAGAGCATGATTCCAGGAATCTGCACAAGATAGTTCCCCCTTATAAGGAGGGGGATGACATTAACAAGTGGTTTGCTGCACTTGAGAGGGCCTGTGTTGTACAGGATGTCCCTCAAAGGCAGTGGGCTGCTATCCTATGGCTATCATTTAGTGGAAAAGGTAGGGATAGGCTCCTTACTGTGAAAGAAAGTGATGCCAATAATTTTACAGTACTTAAGAATGCACTCCTGGATGGTTATGGCTTAACCACTGAACAGTACAGGATAAAGTTCAGAGAGACCAAAAAGGAGTCTTCACAAGACTGGGTTGATTTCATTGACCATTCAGTGAAGGCCTTGGAGGGGTGGTTACATGGCAGTAAAGTTACTGATTATGACAGCCTGTATAACTTGATCCTGAGAGAGCATATTCTTAATAATTGTGTGTCTGATTTGTTGCACCAGTACTTGGTGGACTCTGATCTGACCTCTCCACAAGAATTGGGAAAGAAGGCAGACAAATGGGTCAGAACAAGGGTGAACGGAAAAGTTCATACGGGGGTGACAAAGATGGCAACAAAAAGAAGGATGGTAAGTCTTCTGACAAGGGTGGGGACAAATCTAAAAATGAGTCTTCATCAGGCCCACAAAAACACTCTGGTTGGGGTGGTGGGTCCAAATCCTCCTTTAATCAAAACAAAGAAAAGAAACCATGGTGCTATTTATGTAAAGTAAAAGGCCATTGGACAACAGATCCCAGTTGTCCAAAGAAAAGCACCAAGCCTCCTAACACTGCAACCCCTACTGCTACCCCTAGTGTCCCTACTAATAGCAGTGGTGGTGGGAGCAAACCTACTAATAGCCAATCCAAGGGAGTAGCTGGGCTCACTATTGGTAACTTAGTTGGGGTTGGCCTTGTTAGGGAGGCCACAGAGGCTGTGTTAGTCTCTGAGGGGGCTATTGATTTAGCCACCTTAGTTGCTTGTCCCCTTAATATGGATAAGTACAAGCAGCTATCCCTAATAAATGGTGTTGAGGTTCAGGCCTACAGGGTCACTGGAGCCAGTGTGACTATGGTCATAGAGAAACTGGTCCACCTTGAACAACACCTACTTGGTCACCAGTACCAAGTAACCGATGCTCACAACAACACACTTCGCCACCCCATGGCTGTTGTTAATCTCAACTGGGGGGGGGGGGGTTACTGGTCCAAAGAAAGTTGTGGTAGCCACAGATTTACCTGTAGACTGTCTACTAGGAAATGATTTGGAGACATCAGCTTGGTCAGATGTGGAGTTGGAGGCCCATGCAGCAATGCTGGGCATCCCAGGGCATATTTTTGCTTTGACAAGGGCTCAGGCCAAAAAGCAAAAAGGACAGGGAAGCTTGGATCCTGGAACAATGGACCAAGTGCTCCCTAAAGCTAGGGCTGGTAGAAGCAAACCTCTTCCTACTATCCCTCCCTCTACAGTGGATTCAACTTCTGAGGAAGAAGAATTCCCTCCCTGTGCAGAACCTACACCATAGGAGCTGGAAGCAGACACTGCTGAGCTTTTGGGTGAAGGGGGGCCTGCCAGGGAGGAGCTGAGTGTGGCACAGCAAACCTGTCCCACATTAGAGGGTCTAAGACAGCAAGCTGTCAAACAAGCTAATGGGGATGTCAGTGACTCTCACAGAGTTTACTGGGAGGACAACCTCTTGTACACTGAGCATAGGGATCCTAAACCTGGAGCTGCCAGGAGATTAGTGATTCCTCAGGAGTACAGAAAGTTCCTCCTAACTCTTGCCCACGACATTCCCATAGCTGGGCACCTGGGTCAAATGAAAACTTGGGACAGACTTGTTCCCTTGTTTCATTGGCCTAGGATGTCTGAGGACACAAAAGATTTTTGTAAGTCCTGTGAAACCTGTCAAGCCAGTGGCAAAACAGGTGGCACACCAAAGGCACCCCTTATTCCACTGCCTGTGGTTGGGGTTCCCTTTGAAAGGGTAGGGGTTGACATAGTTGGCCCCCTTGACCCTCCTACTGCTTCAGGCAATAGGTTTATCTTGGTGGTAGTGGACCATGCCACAAGATACCCTGAAGCAATTCCTTTAAGGACCACTACAGCACCTGCAGTGGCAAAGGCCCTCCTGGGAATATTTTCTAGGGTGGGCTTCCCAAAGGAAGTAGTATCAGACAGGGGAAGCAATTTCATGTCTGCATACTTAAAGGCCATGTGGAAGGAGTGTGGTGTAACTTACAAGTTCACAACACCCTATCATCCACAAACAAATGGACTGGTGGAGAGATTTAATAAAACTCTCAAAGGCATGATTATGGGTCTCCCTGAAAAACTCCGCAGGAGATGGGATATCCTTCTACCATGCCTCCTTTTTGCCTACAGGGAGGTACCCCAGAAAGGAGTGGGCTTCAGCCCCTTTGAACTTCTTTTTGGACACCCTGTTAGGGGTCCACTCACACTTGTAAAGGAGGGTTGGGAACAACCTTTAAAAGCTCCTAAGCAGGATATTGTGGATTATGTACTTGGCCTCAGATCAAGGATGGCTGAGTACATGAAAAAGGCCAGCAAAAACCTTCAGGCCAGCCAAGAGCTCCAGAAGCAATGGCATGATCAGAAGGCTGTTTTGGTTCAGTACCAACCAGGGCAGAAAGTGTGGGTCTTGGAGCCTGTGGCCCCAAGAGCACTCCAAGATAAATGGAGTGGACCCCACACAATTGTTGAAAAGAAGGGAGAAGTCACCTATTTAGTTGACTTAGGCACTGCCAGGAGTCCCCTTAGGGTGCTCCATGTCAACCGCCTGAAACACTACTATGACAGGGCTGATCTCACCCTGCTCATGGCAACTGATGAGGGACAGGAAGAAGACAGTGATCCTCTACCTGATCTCTTCTCTTCCACAGAACAAGATGCTCTTGTGGAAGGTGTAGTTTTGGCTGATTGTCTTACTGCTGAGCAGAAAGACCATTGCATAAATCTCCTAGATCAATTCTCTGAACTCTTCTCTACTGTGCCAGGTACCACTTCTTGGTGTGAGCACACTATAGATACTGGAGACAGTTTACCTGTCAAAAGTAGGATCTATAGGCAGCCTGACCATGTCAGGGACTGCATAAAGCAAGAGGTCCAGAAAATGTTAGATCTAGGAGTGGTTGAGCACTCTGAAAGTCCATGGGCTTCTCCTGTGGTACTTGTACCAAAACCCAATTTTAAAGATGGAAAGAAGGAAATGTGGTTTTGTGTAGACTATAGAGGTCTCAACTTGGTAACCAAAACTGATGCTCACCCTATACCCAGGGCAGATGAGCTCATAGTTACACTGGCATCTGCCAAGTATCTAAGCACTTTTGATTTGACTGCAGGGTATTGGCAGATCAAATTGTCAGAAGATGCTAAACCTAAAACTGCATTTTCAACCATTGGAGGACATTACCAGTTTACTGTAATGCCTTTTGGTTTGAAAAATGCACCTGCCACTTTTCAAAGGTTGGTGAACACAGTCCTGCAAGGGCTGGAAGCTTTCAGTGCAGCATATTTGGACGATATAGCTGTCTTTAGCTCCAGCTGGGATGATCACCTGGTCCACCTATGGAAAGTTTTGGAGGCCCTGCAAAAGGCAGGCCTCACTATCAAGGCTTAAAAGTGCCAGATAGGGCAGGGTAAGGTGGTTTATCTGGGACACCTTGTTGGTGGGGAACAGATTGCACCACTTCAGGGGAAAATCCAAACAATTATTGATTGGGTTCCCCCTACCACTCAGACTCAGGTGAGAGCCTTCCTAGGCCTCACTGGGTATTACAGGAGGTTCATTAAGAACTATGGCTCCATTGCAGCCCCTCTTAATGACCTCACATCCAAGAAAATGCCTAAAAAGGTATTATGGACAGCAAACTGTCAGAAAGCTTTTGAGGAGCTGAAGCAGGCCATGTGCTCTTCACCTGTCCTGAAAAGCCCTTGTTACTCTAAAAAATTCTATGTCCAAACTGATGCATCTGAATTAGGAGTAGGGGCAGTCCTATCACAACTTAATTCTGAGGGCGAGGATCAACCTGTTGCTTTTATTAGTAGGAGGTTGACCCCTAGAGAAAAGCGTTGGTCTGCCATAGAGAGGGAGGCCTTTGCTGTGGTCTGGGCTCTGAAGAAGTTGAGGCCATACCTGTTTGGCACTCACTTCATTGTTCAGACAGACCACAAACCTCTACTTTGGCTAAAACAAATGAAAGGTGAAAATCCTAAATTGTTGAGGTGGTCCATATCCCTACAGGGAATGGACTATACAGTGGAACATAGACCTGGGAGTAGCCACTCCAATGCAGATGGACTCTCCAGATATTTCCACTTAGACAATGAAGACTCATCAGGTCATGGCTAGTCTTATTGTCCTTCGTTTGGGGGGGGGGTTGTGTAGGAAAGTACCATCTTGCCTGGCATGTTACCCCCATTTTTCACTGTATATATGTTGTTTTAGTTGTATGTGTCACTGGGATCCTGGTAACCCAGGGCCCCAGTGCTCATAAGTGTGCCTGAATGTGTTACTTGTGTAGTGACTAACTGTCTCACTGAGGCTCTGCTAATCAGAACCTCAGTGGTTATGCTCTCTCATTTCTTTCCAAATTGTCACTAACAGGCTAGTGACCAATTTTACCAATTTACATTGGCTTACTGGAACACCCTTATAATTCCCTAGTATATGGTACTGAGGTACCCAGGGTATTGGGGTTCCAGGAGATCCCTATGGGCTGCAGCATTTCTTTTGCCACCCATAGGGAGCTCTGACAATTCTTACACAGGCCTGCCACTGCAGCCTGAATGAAATAACGTCCACGTTATTTCACAGCCATTTTACACTGCACTTAAGTAACTTATAAGTCACCTATATGTCTAACCTTTACCTGGTAAAGGTTAGGTGCAAAGTTACTTAGTGTGAGGGCACCCTGGCACTAGCCAAGGTGCCCCCACATTGTTCAGGGCCAATTCCCCGGACTTTGTGAGTGCGGGGACACCATTACACGTGTGCACTACATATAGGTCACTACCTATATGTAGCTTCACAATGGTAACTCCGAATATGGCCATGTAACATGTCTATGATCATGGAATTGCCCCCTCTATGCCATCCTGGCATAGTTGGCACAATCCCATGATCCCAGTGGTCTGTAGCACAGACCCTGGTACTGCCAAACTGCCCTTCCTGGGGTTTCACTGCAGCTGCTGCTGCTGCCAACCCCTCAGACAGGCATCTGCCCTCCTGGGGTCCAGCCAGGCCTGGCCCAGGATGGCAGAACAAAGAACTTCCTCTGAGAGAGGGTGTTACACCCTCTCCCTTTGGAAAATGGTGTGAAGGCAGGGGAGGAGTAGCCTCCCCCAGCCTCTGGAAATGCTTTCTTGGGCACAGATGTGCCCAATTCTGCATAAGCCAGTCTACACCGGTTCAGGGGACCCCTTAGCCCTGCTCTGGCGCGAAACTGGACAAAGGAAAGGGGAGTGACCACTCCCCTGACGACCTGCACCTCCCCTGGGAGGTGTCCAGAGCTCCTCCAGTGTGCTCCAGACCTCTGCCATCTTGGAAACAGAGGTGCTGCTGGCACACTGGACTGCTCTGAGTTCCCAGTGCCACCAGGTGACGTCAGAGACTCCTTGTGATAGGCTCCTTCAGGTGTTGCTAGCCTATCCTCTCTCCTAAGTAGCCAAACCCTCTTTTCTGGCTATTTAGGGTCTCTGTCTCTGGGGAAACTTTAGATAACGAATGCAAGAGCTCATCCGAGTTCCTCTGCATCTCTCTCTTCACCTTCTGCCAAGGAATCGACTGCTGACCGCGCTGGAAGCCTGCAAAACTGCAACATAGTAGCAAAGACGACTACTGCAACTCTGTAACGCTGATCCTGACGCCTTCTCGACTGTTTTCCTGGTGGTGCATGCTGTGGGGGTAGTCTGCCTCCTCTCTGCACTAGAAGCTCCGAAGAAATCTCCCGTGGGTCGACGGAATCTTCCCCCTGCAACCGCAGGCACCAAAAAGCTGCATTACCGGTCCCTTGGGTCTCCTCTCAGCACGACGAGCGAGGTCCCTCGAATCCAGCAACTCTGTCCAAGTGGCCCCCACAGTCCAGTGACTCTTCAGTCCAAGTTTGGTGGAGGTAAGTCCTTGCCTCACCTCGCTAGACTGCATTGCTGGGAACCGCGACTTTTGCAGCTACTCCGGCCTCCGTGCACTTCCGGCAGAAATCCTTTGTGCACAGTCCAGCCTGGGTCCACGGCACTCTAACCTGCATTGCACGACCTCCTAAGTTGTTCTCCGGCGACGTGGGACTTCTTTGTGCGACTACGGGTGAGCACCATTTCACGCATCCTTGTAGTGCCTGTTTCTGGCACTTCTCCGGGTGCTACCTGCTGCTAAGAGGGCTTCTTGTCTTGCTCGATGTCTCCTCTACTTCCTGGTCCAATTTGCGACCTCCTGGTCCCTTCTGGGCCACAGCAGCGTCCAAAAACGCTAACTGCACGATTTGCAGCTAGCAAGTCTTGTTGGCGTTCTTTTGGCGGGAAAATACTTCTGCACGACTCTACAAGGCGAGAGGGATCCGTCCTCCAAAGGGCAAGTCTCTAGCCCTTTGCATTCCTGCAGAAACCGCAGCTTATTCTGTCCAGTAGAAGCTTCTTTGCACCCGCAGCTGGCATTTCCTGGGCATCTGCCCATCTCCGACTTGCTTGTGACTTTTGGACTTGGTCCCCTTGTTCCACAGGTACCCCAGATTGGAAATCCAGCATTGTTGCATTGTTGGTTTGTGTCTTTCCTGCCTTATTCCCCTATCACGACCTCTTTGTCCTTTGGGGAACTTTAGTGCACTTTGCACTCACTTTTCAGGGTCTTGGGGAGGGTTATTTTTCTAACTCTCACTATTTTCTAATAGTCCCAGCGATCCTCGACAAGGTCACATAGTTTGGGGTCCATTCGTGGTTCGCATTCCACTTTTGGAGTATATGGTTTGTGTTGCCCCTATCCCTATGTGTCCCCATTGCATCCTATTGTAAGTATACATTGTTTGCACTGTTTTCTAAGACTGTACTGCATATTTTTGCTATTCTGTATATATATCTTGTGTATATTTCCTATCCTCTCACTGAGGGTACACTCTAAGATACTTTGGCATATTGTCATAAAAATAAAGTACCTTTATTTTTAGTATAACTGTGTATTGTGTTTTCTTATGATATTGTGCATATGACACTAAGTGGTACTGTAGTAGCTTCACACGTCTCCTAGTTCAGCCTAAGCTGCTCTGCTAAGCTACCATTATCTATCAGCCTAAGCTGCTAGACACCCTATACACTAATAAGGGATAACTGGGCCTGGTGCAAGGTGCAAGTACCCCTTGGTACTCACTACAAGCCAGTCCAGCCTCCTACAACGACTCCAAATCATGTGAGAGATGTCTCCTTATGCACCTGAAGGTGATCTGAGACTGTGAAATGAAGCAATACATTGCCAAACATAAAAAAAAGCCACACAAGTGCCACTTTAAGTTGAGCGCGCAGACCTGTTTCCCTCTCTTGAGGCTGATCTGCGACAAGTCCTCTTCGCAGTTGACGTAATCTAGTAAAGTGAAGTCCAAATCAAAGCAGAAACAAAAGATGATGAAATGGGACTCAACCTCCTCTCACCTGTATGTTCTAAAAGAGAAGTTGTGAGGATATCAAAGTGTCACCCAATCTCAATACACCCTGAGTTCCCCCGGCCCCCCAGTGATGCTGCAGCAAGTCAAGGCTTTTAAAAAGGCCATGCTGCACTCTTCTGGTTCACTCTGGTGCTCCTTCGAGGCACAGTGAGCTGCAGTGGCCTTCTGCCAGGTTCTCAGGACCATATAAGCACCTAGAACCGGCAATAGGTTCCACTCCTTTTGCCAGTTCCTTCCTTGTTGATGCCAGTGTCAATCTTGCTGGCATTGGGGGTGGATTGACTACCAACCCTAGTGTCAGACCCAAACTGAATCCTCCTGTACCCTGACTGAAGGTGTACCTTGACTCCATTCCAGTGCAACCACTTTTTGTACAATCTAATCTAGACAAAACCCACCCTCTATCATAGAGCCATCCTCAGTTTCTCCACCAGCGTATCTCTTGTGATGCAGACCACAGTTTGTCACTATTTAGTGGTAACAATATAGATGATGTGGATCGTTTATCCTCTCATTATGATGACAGTTTGTACATGGATTTTCAAGGCGGCTGTGTGCTTGATTCTTTCCCTGATACAGTGTTGATTTCTCCCTTTCAGCTGCCCATGAAAGTGAATGCTTTCTTTAGGGTTATGTACAAATTTTGGGCATGAGCATCTGTTTTCTGATGAGGCTTGGGCTTTGGGAGGATCTCCTTTCACAGCTACAAGGCAGGGTTTTGCACCTTAACCTGCTCATTTTGCACCTCCATGCACCAAGATTGAGCTGCTGTAGTTAAGCCTGTTTCATCTACAACCCAAGCTTGCAGATGTCAACCTCATTGCCAGGTGTCCGTCTACAAGGTCCATTTATACAGGGTGCTTGTGCAGATGTGGAGCCCAGTGTGGAGCCCACAGCACAGATTCCTCACAAGCCAAACTGTTGGATGTTCTGATTTGGTCCAGCACGGTCTGGCAGTGGGCATAATTAAAGGGTTTTTGTCATCCATTTGGCCTTTGCACATTTGTTTAGATCACCTCTTCTGATGTTGTTTGGTAAAGTTTGGACACACATGTTCCGTCTGTCATAGTTGGACTCTTTCTCTATTCAAGGCTACTGGTTTAAGGATGACAGTACTTATGTTTGTAGGCGACTATGCCAGTCCCACAACAAGTCGCAACTGTCGTCCCAACCCTCCAAGCACACAAGCAGCACCTCACCAAAAACTCAAACAGTAAAAGGTGATTTGTGGCAGCCTTTACGCGTGGACTCAAGAGTGTGACATCTCTGGGAGTGTCGTGGTTAAACGAAGAGTACCCATTTCTCACATTAACAGCATGCCTCAATCAAACACAGGCAATGAAGAAGATGCAGTAAGGTTTCAATAAGTTTGATTTAACAAAACTGCAATCTATGATAAGTTGCATGGGCTTCAATGATTAGTATAATGAATAATGCAAGAAACAGAATGGTAAAGACAGGAGTCATTAATACAAAGACCCCCACCCTCTTGCAATGACATGAAGTGACATGAGATATGAAATATGTCCTAATACCCGAGCATGATGAACCTAATTTCTAACCTACAAGAGAGCTAGGTGTGTTAAACCATAATCTGCCAATGCCATGTCCTTGAGAAGAGCTCCCCAACCCTCATTACCTTGGAATGAGGTCTCTAGCTCAGACTCTGTAGGGACACAGAGACTGGGTCAGCGTCAAGGCGACGTGCAGAATCGATAGCAGCGATGGCATCTGGTCGGAATCCCTCTGACTATCTGTTTAAGTGACGAGTATTTATACAGGTCTGCTTGGACCCCTGACGTAGGTCTGTTCCCAAAAAAAGATAACAAGACATGCTTGGGACGGTAATTTATATAAACAATTCCCTCAAAAGCGTGAAGAGGGAAAGTACCTCAAGTGAACACCTACAGTTTGTTTATCTTTGTCACTTGATATTGACGCCTTAGTGCGGGGGCACTGATAACGCAAACTAAAACATGGGCCTAACTAAAAACAAGGCAGCCATCTTAAAAGATTCAATTAAATAAAAGTGCTAAGACAGAGCAATCTAAGTAGGGTAAAAGTCACTAGGTGATGGTGGCACGAGTCTCCAAGCCAAAGGCTAAGCTGACTCCTGTATCCCAATAAAACAAACTAGCATTCACTACATCTCTAAAATTTATGATGGCACAGTCAGATCTTAATTTGGTCCCAGCATTCCTCATATGCACCGCCTTTGTGCCAATGCACTTCTTCTCATTGCATCATCTGACTCTCAAAACTGTCTTCCCCGTCACAATCGCTTCAGCTGGTTGTGTGAGTGAGATCCAAGTTCACTTAGTGTAGCACCACACACCACCTTTTTTTCAGACAGATTAGTGTTGAAGACAAGGGCTTCTCTTTTGACAGAAAAAGTGACTACTTTCCACCTTGGGCAATCCATTGCGCTCCCAATGTCCTTTGCTTTGCTGCACTCCTTAAAAGAGGAGGAAAGACTCCATTGGCTGGACCCCAAAAGAACCTTAAGCTTTTTACATCAATATCACCAATGAGAGTTTTGTGTGGTTCTTGGGGGCAAGGGAAGATAGGGAAGTGCAGGAAAGAACTTTGTCCAGGTGACTAGTTCTCTGCATTGAGATCTGCTGTGCACTGGCAAAGTAGCAGCTTCTGCAATGACTGAACGCTCACACCTCCAGGGTCACAGCCTCTATCTCTGAGGTGGCATGGGATGTGCCTGTTATTGACACCTGTCAAAATGCAACTTGGACTTCAGTGCAAGCATTTATGAAACACTACAGCCAGGTTTGACAGAAAGGGCATTTTCCCTGTTTGGTCCTGCAGGTTTTTTTGTCTGAGTGAATTCCACAGACCCTCCATCTTGGGAGGCACTGCTTTAGTATCAATTCTAAGGAATTTGTGGTTAGAAGTAACCATCAGAAGAACAAGTTACTTTCCTTTGTTAAGGCTTTTTCTAGTGCCCGTAGTGGCTACTCTGTCTAACCACAGGTTTCCTCACTGCCCTCACCCCTCTCTGTTGTGTGGAATGCTCTCTTTTTTTCTACCTTATAGGGTCCCAAATTAGAGAGCAGAATACTGGTACTAGTAATTGGTTTGTGCTCCATGTCAAAGGGTGTGGAAAGAGTCAAGTAAGAAACTAACGCTGATTGGCAGGGGTGGCGCTTATATGCATCTCCATTCCATTACTTCTGGGGCAAACTGAGGATTGTGCAGAGCCACTGTGAATCCACTCTGGTGCCTGGGGGATATTGTAAAGTGAGGAATCTACAGTTAGATACAAGATGCACCAGAAAGGGCATTACCCAAGGGAGAATAACTCGCTCATTAGTATTATAAAGTTCGCTATGCCAAGCAATAAGTTTCATGCCTAAGCTGATACCTTAATACCATACGTTTGTGAAGATAAATATTATTAGTGTCTGTGCAATTGTACGGATCCTTTTCATTTTCCTTGTGGAAACAGTGAACACAAATGTAACATTTTATAATAACATTTTATAATCCTCAAACAATGCCTCCAGAAAAATAGATTTAAAAAAAAAGTCTTACGAGTTTGGTTGCTGGAAACATCCGATCGCCAGACTCCTAACGAGGAGACTGCTACGGTGCTGGTGGTCTCCCCATTGGCCCCATGCGTCAGCATAGTTCTCAGCTCCTAATTGGGCAGGCGGCAATGCTGCCACATGCAGGTTGCACAAGGACCCTGGAAATATGGATTGTCTACACAGCAGACAGTGTGCATTTCAAGGGTGCTGGGCAGGTGGACCATTGCACTACCCATGCTATGGACATGGGCAGTGCCAGGTCCCCCCTGTGGCTCCCTGCACTTTTTCTCCACCAGCCTTTTCATGGCAGTCAGACATCCATAAAAGGCTGGCATAGAACAAGGTTGTAATCAGCAGGGCGGCACTCACTTCAGCGCCTCCCTGGCTGGTCACAACCAAGGCCGCCGTTATTCCGTTGGGTTCAGAGCCTGGCGGAGATACCGATTTTCTAACAGTCGGACCGCCAGGGTTTGTAATGTGGCAGTCTTGAGACCGCCAGCCTCGCAATCAGACCCTAAATCCTTCAATAGCAGTTATGTACTAGAATACTTCTCTGTATCCAGCTCAGTGTTCCACGTCAATAACAATATGAGGGTTCCAAAACTCTGACAACAGTCTTCTGGCTGCAGCAACTATGTATCTCAAGCAAAGATCTTTTGGACCAAGAGGACTTTATAAAGGTTTGATTCACAAAGTTAGCTTACAATTTTGATTAATTTAAACCTTTGAGTAAGTTGATTACTTGTGGATGTTCACAAAATCTGAGTGTGAGTTACTATTAAAACAAAACAAACATTATTGACTTCAGCACCGTACACTAGTACTGCAACACTCTCTCATAGTAAGTAATGGAATTAAAATAAAACCCTATAGGAAATAATGTCAAATTAAATTATTTGAAATCGATAACATTATAACTAAACATAAATTCATGTTAAAAATGCATAAAAATAATACATATTTATTATTTTATTCTAAAATATGTTATTAACCTATTTCATATCAAGAAATAGACATAGCAGTACTTAAAAAAAAAAAATCAAATAATTGCAATTACTTATACACATTACTTTCAATAATTATTAATGCAAATTCAAAATATAAAGGTTTTTAGGTTGATTTTTTTTTATTAGAAGTTCAGAAATTACCTATAACTTTAATTTCATATCTGCTAGTTCACTGATCATCTACACGCCTAAATGTAATAATTAAATTACCCTGATTGAGCGAGGAATCATTTTGCTCCTGCAATTGATTTTGGCTCTTCTGTCTCAAAGTTGAGTTTGGATACTCAAAGACTATAGTTCTTATTTAGAACTCGGCTGATGGATTACTCCGTCACAATGGTGACGGATATCCCATCAGATGAAATCTCAGTCCCATAGAATATAATGGATTTAGATATCGGCCACTAGATATCCGTCACCTATGTGACAGTGTAACCCATCCGCCAAGTTCTAAATCCGGCCCTATGACCGGCTTGCCACAAAAGAATATGTTCACTTCCAACTGCGATTAAAGGAGCAGAGCTTGGTCCCCAAGTCTAAGAAAAACAAATTGACAAAAGTCATAAGCAAAAAGTGAGATTATCCCAAGCCAAAGACATTTGCTGTTTAAATAAAAGGAAATTGTGCTGCAGACATTTGGCCAGAATTTGTGGACCTCTGAGTGAGATTCTAAGGTTTGTCATCCCTTTTACTTGGTCTTCATACCCCAGTGCATGGGGCACTTTTTGGTTCCTTCTCTTGGGTTTGTGGTCCGTCCACCAGGTTTATGAATCCGGCTGTTATATAGTGGACCCAATAAGGGCCTATAAGTACTTAAGAGTTTTCAAACCCAGATTAGGTTTTGCGAACCCCAACATAAATGAATGAACATTTTAATAAAATCAATAATAATATTTCTATGATAAAAGAGTAAATGAAACTAAATTACCACTATGGGGGTTAGCTATTTTTGGCTGCAGGGCCAAGCCAAAGACAAACTACTGCAGGAATATAAAGACTTTCATGGAAGTTGAAGGCTGTATAATATCAAACATACATAACTTTAATGACAAAACTAGAGTTAAAGTCAAGATGTGATTAGGATTGGTTATAACACCTTAACATATGTTTTAAAAACCTCATAAATGTACTTATAAAATAACTTAACATAGTTAAAGTACCCTTATGGTTAGAAATAAAAAAATAATTAAGTGAAATTGTTCAGTTATTGTTACCACTGCCGTCCATAACCTTCAAAACATCCACACAACAATAATTTGCATGGTGATTCAAAGATCCTGCTTCCTATTTTAACTAAATTTGAATTCTGCAATCTGCCTCATCAAAGCATGCAAACTAGAATTACAGAAACACTTGCATCCACATGTATCTGTACAAATCATTAAAAGGAAATTAGAATTGTTTGCTCTAAAGGTCAAATAATTTTTAACAGAAATTAAAAACATTAATGGTCTAGAATGTGATATGATAATATTGAGGAGCAGCTAAATGCATGCAGTTTTGGTACTTCATGTACCCAGGGCCTGTAAGGCAAATGCTATTAGTGGGCCTGCAGTACTCATTGTGCCACTACTTACATAGCCTTTTAAACATGCCTCAGTCCTACCACTTCAGCCTGTGTTGTATTTTCAAACTGCTTTTTTGATCTGGCAAAACAAACCTTTTGCCAGGCCTAAACCTTTCTTTTAAAAAACATATGTCATTCCTAAGGGAAGCCCTAAAGAACTCATTGGGCAGGGTGCTACGTATTTAAAAGATGGTAATGTACTTTTTAACTCTTACATGGCATAGTAGTGAAAATATCCTAAATTCATGTTTCACTACTACATGGCCTGCCTCTCCCATAGGATAACATTGGGTTACCTTATTACATTTACTAAGTGATATCTTTCAATTGGTAGCAGATAGGAATGTCAAGCTTGGTTTCTAAAGAAGTGTAATTCAAAATACTCTTTAATTGTAAACTTGGATTTTAAGTCACAATTCTGAAAATTACACTTTTAGAAAGTTGCATTTTCTTGTCCCAATCACTTGGTGCCTGTAGCCTGTATGGGTCACATGACTGGGTGTAGCTGGCAGTTGATCTTTATGTATCGCTCCCAGACAGTGAGACAAAGAGGGACTAAGTATTGGCAGGATGCACCATATCTGTCAGGATGAGGGGTAGGGGCTGTTACCTACCATCCTGCACATCACAAAGACTATCCCTGATCACACTCCCAAAGGGTTTCAAACTAATATTTTGGGTCCGTAGACACGCTGGGGCCAGGGCAGGGAGGAAGGAAATCCCAGACACCTCTGTAGGGGGAAACTCCAGAAGCTTCTCTCACTTCATAGCTAGCACCAGTTAAAAATATTGGACTCTCAGTCATAGTACACATGTGGACCTGTGGAAGACATAAAAGGAGGACTACTCCGCTGCTGTGCTACAAGGACTGCCACGATGCTGCCATGCTGCCTGAGTGAGTAGGACTGGACCTGCATCTTGAATCCAGGACGTCAAGAGTGACTTGAAGGGCTAGTTGGCTGACCTCCTGATTAAAGCCTTGGAGACGGAAAAGACTTCAACCACCCTGTATTCAGCACCTGGGCTCTGCATGCACTGAGTCTTAACTGCCTAAGTGGTACCACCCCAGTCCTGGATCCTTAGAAGTGGGCCTGAAGGTGCTCTGCCATCCCAACTCTGGTTCTAGCAGAACCGGTGCTGTGCACTGCAGCGCCTGCAGCTCTGCATCAGAACCACCTTGGTGTGATTCATCTGTGATGCAGGATCTCACAGCTCCTTGGAACTGCCTTTGTGCAACTCATTCTCAACACAGGACTGCGCATTGCAGCCTTGCAGCTCCTCAGAACAGCTGCTGTGTGATGCATCCTTGACTCTGGACTTTGCAATGCAGCCTCACAGCTCCTTGGAGCCACCTCTGTCCACTGCATCCTCAAGGTGGGCCTCACAACACCCCACAACCACGATTTAAAGTATTTTGTTCAGCAGGCCTAACTTGGTCCCTGTATCCAGCTCACTCTCCATTACAGTTGGCTTAAGCTTGTGACATTGTTCTGATCCAACACAATCAGATAACCACAGTTGGCACTTTGTGCTTTTAAGCGCTATGGCTACTTAAATATTTAAAATTGCATATCTTTGGTTCTAAATTTTACTCTTATTTTTTCTAAATTTGTGTGAGATTTTTTGTATGCTGTGTTGTCACTATATTACTGTTTGAAGTGCTGCATAAATACTTTATACGTCTCCTCAACATTAAGGCTGACTGCTTTTGTGCAACGCTACCGGGGAGTTAAGCACAGGTTAATATAAGTTTACTTGTGTTTCACCCTGACAAGGATTGTGTTAACTGCTTGAGTAGGGCCTTCACCTCCTCAACCAGAATCCAAGGGCCTGATTTAGAACTTGGCAGAAGGGAATACTCCATCACAAACGTGACAGATATCCCGCCCCCCATATTACAATCCCATTATAGCCTATGAGGATTGGAATATGGCGGAGGGGATATCCGTCGCATTGGTGACAGAGTATTCCACCCTTCAAGTTCTAAATCAGGCCCCAAATGTCTTACATGGACCATTTAAAACAATACTGCATGCTTGACATTACACATTGGTACCACCATTTGGTCCCCAGCTTGATATTCTACATATTTCGACAGCAGCAGGAGAATAATCTTACCTCTTTGTTCCCTAAAAGGTGAAGTTCCACCCAACAGTTTTTGTGGCATTTAGTGACCTACAATAAAAAATCTCAGAATATGTTGTTTCTTCCAATGATCAGTCTCTCACTATTTGCCATTCTTAACATCTGAAAGTTAACACTTGACAACCACTTAAATGTACTCGCTAGCTTTTATCTGGCGCAGTTCTATTGCAATAACGGCAGATGATGCTTTGTTTATGTGGTTGCACTGGCAGACTGTTGCACACATCCAAGTGTTAACCTTCACTATTTATGTTAGAAAGAAAAAGTCAGACGTTACACTGAGAAAAAAAGAAATGCCTGGATAATTCAGCGATTTTGTATTTGTTGCACTCCATTACTCAGAAAATGTGTTAAAACGACCCACCCTTTGTCCAAATTATTGAAACTTGTTAGAAATGGGGTCTTTGGTTGGCAGTGAGGTTACCCCCTGTCCAAACAAGGACCCTCACTCTAGTCAGGGTAAAGGAGAATCACCCTCAGTTAACCACCGCTCACCCCCTTGGTAGTTTGGCACAAGCAGGCACGCTTAACTTCAGAATCTAGATGTAAAGTATTTGTACCAACACACACAGTAACTCAGTGAAAACACTACAAAATGACACAACACAGGTTTAGAAAAATAGAAAATATTTATCTAAACAAAACAAGACCAAAATGAAAAACATCCACCATACACAAGTCAAGTTATTAATTTTAAAAGCACTGCTAGCGTTAAAAAGTACCTGGGTAGCGTCAAAATAACACGCATGGGCGAGTGTGTGTCGGAAAAGGTTAGCGATGTGTAGATTTCTCACCCACAAGCGAGACTGTACGTAATTTCTCCTCTCCGCAGGAGAGCAATGCGTTGATCTGGGAAAGCACTCAGATTCGGGCAGGCTTTGCATCGTTTTTCCACACCCAGCGAGGTTTGCGTCAAAAAATCCGTGCTATGTGGGCTGCAATGTTATCAGCCTCCATCAGCGGGTGTTGCGCATCGTTTCTCCAGCTGCATGCATCGATCTTCCAGACGCGATGCCGGTGGAGCGTCGATTTCTGCTGTGAAGCTGGCAACGCCTCGTTTTTCAGCCGCATCTCGGAAGGTGCATCGATATTTTCCCCACACAGCGGTCTGTGCGTGGATTTTCAATCTTGGTCTGCCAGCTTCACCTGTCAAGGCTCCAGGAACTGGATAGGGCGCTACTTGGCAGGGCAGGAGTCTCAGCAGAGAGTTCAGGTGCTGGTAGGAGAAGTCTTTGATGGCCCTGAGACTTCAACAACAGGAGGGAAGCTCAGGACAGGCCCTTGGAGATTTCCTCACAAGCAGGAATGCACAATAAAGTCCAGTCTTTGTGCCCTTGCACAGGCAGAAACAGCAACTGCAGGATAGCTCCACAAAACACAGTCACAGGCAGGGCAGCACTTCTCCTCAGCTCTTCAGCTCTTCTCCAGGCAGAGGTTCCTCTTGATGTCCAGAAGTGATCTAAAGCCTTTGGTTTGGGGTTCTCTTCTTATACCCATTTTGGTCTTTGAAGTAGGCCTACTTCAAAGGAAAGTTTGTAAAATCCTGCCTTGCTCAGGTCAGGCCCCAGACACACACCAGGGGGTTGGAGACTGCATTTTGTGAGGGCAGGCACAGCCATTTCAGGTGTAAGTGACCACTCCTCCCCTCTCTCTTTGCACAGATGGATCATCAGGATATGCAGGCTACACCCCAGCCCCCTTTGTGTCACTGTCTAGAGAGAGGTGCACACAGCCCCACTGTCAAACTGACACAGACAGGGAATCCACAAACAGGCAGAGTCACAGAATGGTTTAAGCAAGAAAATGCCCACTTTCTAAAAGTGGCATTTTCAAACACACAATCTCAAAACCAACTTTACTGAAAGATGTATTTTTAAATTGTGAGTTCAGAGACCCCAAACTCCACATCTCTAACTGTTCCCAAAGGGAATCTATGCTTTAATCATTTTTAGAGGCAGACCCCATGTTAACCTATGAGAGAGAGAGGCCTTGCAACAGTTTAAAACGAATTTGGTAGTATATCACTGTCAGGACATATAGAACACATTAGTATATGTCCCATCTTAAACCTACACTGCACCCTGCCCATGGGGCTACCTAGGGACTACTTTAGGGGTGTCTTACATGTAAGAAAAGGGAAGGTTTAGGCCTGGCAAGTGGGTACACTTGCCAAGTTGAATTGGCAGTTAAAATATGCACACACTGACACTTTAGTGGCAGGCCTGAGCCATGTTTACAGGGCTACTAATGTAGGTTGCACAACCAGTGCTGCAGGCCCACTAATAGCATTTGATTTACAGGCCGTGGGCACCTCTAGTGCACTGTACTAGGGAATTACCAGTAAACAAAATATGCCAATCATGGAATACAATTACACATACATTTTACATTGGAGCACTTGCACTTTAGCACTGGATAGCAGCGGTAAAGTACCCAGAGTAACAAAAACAGCAAAAACAGAGTCCAGCACACATCAACAACCTGGTAAACAGAGCCCAAAAGTTAGGGGGGACCACACCAAGGATGCCAGGTCTAACAAATCTCTTGACAAATCCATATATTATCAGATTCTTTATGTGGTGCATGATTTTTTTTATTTTTGGGACTTTTTGTAGTCGTTGACATTAGAATATATGCATTTGACATATGCCCACATTCTTAGTTAGTCACTGCTATGATATTGATAAATGCTTTCCCTGCATCTTTTTTGCATAGCGTATTAACCTATTGGATTCAACAAAGTCAAATACATTTTGATGCCAGCATCATAGCAGGAAGTCTGTGATGCTATTGCTGCCAGCATCAGACCTTTCAGTCAACTATAATTGTAGTCACAATCAGAAAAAGGGAGTTCGGTTCTTTGTGGTTCACAGGAATTATCTGTTTTATATTACACTTTACCAAAATGCGTTTTATGAATGTCTGGAACAAAGATACTGGGTATGCAACTATTGTATACATGAGAAATAGGTTTTGTGTTTTGCTTACATGGCCATGATGCACATTTTCTTTATGATTATGTTTAAAGCTTATTTTAAGAGAATGACTCCAGGCCTTTTGCTTAGTTAACTTTTTTTTTTTAAACCAGACTTTATTGATTTTAAATCAATCCAATAGTACATATACATTTTTATTTATTTAACATTACTACGTTTACCACCATGTATCTTAGTCACATGTATGCATTCTCTGGTTAGTGGTACTTAATTAGAATGTGATATAAACTCTTGTAGTAGCAAAATCCAACTCCCCCCCTGCCTAGTCCCTCCCTAACCCTTCTACCCGAGAGCTTTGATTCTGCATTGATATTTCTACTGCAGAGTAATTTGTCACGTTTGGTTAGTATTTATAGGCCTCTGGTAGTGTTCTAATATGTTATGGGTTTCTGTACAAGGTCAGAAGTGTGTTTCGATCTATGACTGAGTGTTGTATCCTATTATATTTTGTTGCTTGTTGCGTGGTCCTAGTTATTGTATATTAGGTGGGTTCTGCTGTGTGCAATCTGATCTGAATGTGTCCATTACTGTGTCCCAACCTTCTGACACTTCCGGGGGTCTAGTCCCTTTCTTCGCCTCTCTTTGAAGTAGTGTACCTTCTGCTGTTGCCCACTTAAGTAATTTGTTTTTCCAGGTTATTACTCTAGGGCCCTTAGGGTTTTTCCAATTGCTTGCTATTTCCCTTTTAGCTATTGTTAAGGCCAGGTCAAGGAATCTATCTGTTGCTTTGTATTTAGTTGAGTCAGTAAAGGCGTGTAGGAGGCAAATTTCCACAGAACACATCATGTTCTTATTCAGTAATTGGGATAATTTGTGGCAGATCTCAGTCCAGTAGGATGCCAGTATGGGGCATTCCCAAAACATGTGATTAAACTCTGCATCCACTAATCCACATCTTGGGCAGCACTCAGTGGATTTATTAAAGTATTTATTAATGCGGGCAGGTGTTAAATAAGCTTGGTGAAGGATATAAAAATTGATAAGTTTAAATCTAGCACTCCGCGAGGCCTTGGGAAGGTTCCCCAGTATATGTCCCCATTCTAATTCCGAGATTCTGCGATTGGAAGCTTTTTCCCATTGTTGTTTAAGGTAGGGTAGAGGGTCTGTAATATCTGCTCGGATTTAAGCATACAGCCTTGTTATTGCCTTGGTTTTGTTATTGGGAGATGTCAAGTATGTGCAAATTGCCTGTGTCGAGGGTTCGATGTCTTTCGTTCGCCAATGATTATATATGCTGACTTTTATGGTCCCGTACGTTAAAAAATGTTTTGTCGGAATGTCGTATTCCGCTCTGATGGCTTCAAATGACTTCAGTTTATTGTCCTTGAAGAGCAAGCGTACTGTAGTAATTCCAGCCTCTACCCAGTCACCCAATTCAAGTACAGACCTCTTCTTTGTTATTGCCTGTAATGCACAAATGGGGAGCTCTGCAGAATAGGGAGTTTTAGTTTTAATCTTGCATAAATATGTTTGCCAAAACTTGGTTAGTATTTTTAGTTCTGGACTGTCTTGTTTCTCGTCTCTAGGAGATCCCACCAGTATCTCAAAAAGCCTGGTCCCCTGTGGAATAGAAGCTTTTGTATTTGATGTTATCATCAAACTATTCGAGATCCAGATGCCAGCCACTGCAATTGTGCTGCAAGATAGTAGGATTCGAAATCTGGTGTTGCTAATCCCCCATCTGTTGACTGTCTTTGAAGCTTTATCAGGGCCACTCTTTTCCTGCCTTTACCCCATACAAATGAACTTACATTGTATTCAGGTCCCTAAAGAAGGATTTAGGAATCCAAATCGGGAGAGCAGTGAAATGATATAGCAATCTCGGCAGTACAATCATTTTGAGTATTGCAATTCGCTCTGTCACTGATAGTGGCAGTGTTTGCCAGAATGTCATGGAGGTTTTTATGGAACGGACTGCGCCGCCCAGATTGCCATCACGTATAGCCCTGGCCTTGTGATAAACTTTCCCTCCCAGGTATGAGAGCCCGTCAGGTATCCATCTTACCAGTCCCAGATTCAGGGGACGTAGCTGGTGGTTCATAAGAGTGAACAGGCCTGTTTTATCCCAATTTACTTTTAGGCCTGAGTGGTTTTCAAAATTATTTAGCATTTGTTGTACTAGGGGTAAGTCCCTTTGGATATCGTCCAAGAAAATTAGGAGGCTGTCCGCATATAGGGCTAAATGATGTCTATCGTTTCTGACAAGTATACCTGGTCCCCCTTGCCCTGCACTGGCCACAGTGGCCAGTGGTTCCATCGCCAATGCGAATAGAAGGGGGGAAGAGGGCAACCCTGTCTTATCCTGCGCTCCACTTTGGATCTATGCGATATTATGCGCCCCGTGCGGACTTTAGCTGAGGGGTCAGTATATAGTAATTTCACCCATGCTATGTATTCCGGTCCTATTCCGAGTTTGGACATAACTTTATAAAGGAAATCCCAATCTAAGCTATCAAAGGCTTTTTTGATGTCGACGGCTAGGATACCCGGGGTCCCAGTGGTGGGTGCTACGTTCCTCATAATGGCAATTAATCTGTGAATATTCCCGGCTGTATTACATCCTGGTATAAAACCTGCCTGGTCTGGGTGTACTAAAGTGGGCATCATTGGGAGAAGTCTGGATGCCAGGGCCTTGCTAAGGATTTTATAGTCGAGATTCAGCATAGAGAGGGGTCTATATGCTCCCACTCCTGTTGGGTCTTTGCCGGGCTTAAGAAGGGGGATTATGATTGCCTCCCGAGATGAATCAGGTAGAAGGCCTTGGTCTCTGGTGCATTAAAACAAAAATTCTAGTCTGGGTGAGAGGATCCCTGCAAAGGTTTTGTAAAACTCAGCGGGGAGGCCATCAGTTCCAGGTGTTTTTCCCCCTGCTAAACTCTTCATGGCTTCGCTGATCTCTTCTATTATGATGTTCTCCTCTAGCGTGCCTGTGGGTATTGGTTCCCAGGGTTTCAGGTTTAGTGTTGCTAAGTAGTTTTCGGTCAATTTTCTGTTTAAATTGAGTCTTTTTTGGTATAGTTTCTCATAAAAAGATAAGAACTGGGCATTAATCTGTTCTGGTTCATGCAACTGGATCCCTGTCATTGAGGTCAGCTTCATTATGGGGGGGATTTTTCAGATTGTGAGACCACCCAGGCAAGTAATTTTCCCGCTTTATCTCTTTCGCCATGCACTCTTGTGAGGTAGTTTTTATGGTCAAAGCATCCAAGGCGTTTAACACATTGTGCTACTTCTGATCTGAGCTCTTGTATTGGGGTTTGTAGTTGTGGGTTTCCAGGTCTATTCTTCTCAGCCTCTCTCAGTTTAGCCTCAGCCCGCTCAGTATCCCCCAGTAGGGTTCTACGGATTCCTACTGTTTCAGCTATACACTTTCCCCTTATAACCACCTTAAAAGTGTCCCATTCTATCAGAGCGTTAGATGCCGTAGTGTAGTTTTCTTCGAAATATAGTATTATACATTCGCGGAGTTCGGCTCGGAAGGGAGGGTCCTCCAATAATTCAGGTTTAAGTCTCCACGTGGGTATACGGGAGATGGAGGACCCCCATTTGAGAAATAACAGCATGGGATTATGGTCCGATATTGTGCGAAATAAATACTCCATATTTGATATAAGGCGTGTATATTTGGTGAGCATAAAAAGGAGTCTAATCGTACATGTAGTTCATGGAGGCTAGAAAAAAAGGAGTAGTCCCTGACACTGGGGTGTAATTTACGCCAGGCATCTGTGAGGCCCCAGTTCGCTTGCCAGGTAGAGAACTGCCGTGCCGTTCTCAGTAGTGGGGAATGTGGCAAGGGAGGGTGTGATCTGTCTGCATTAAGGTTGCTTACACAATTAAAATCACCTCCCACTATCACTGATGATTGTAAATATGACGCTAGCAAGCTGGATAGTCGTATGAAGAATTAACCTTGTTCTGTGTTGGGAGCATAAATATTGATCAGAGCTAACTCTCTCCCCTCCAGTCTGCCCTTGATCGCCACAAACCTCCCCTCGGGGTCTATGAGACTGTCTTTCATTTGGAAAGGGACCCCTGCCCGGATCCAGATCAGGGTGCCCCTCGAGTATGCCAAATATGTAGTGAAGAATGCCTGGCCATGCCATCTTTTCTGCAGAGCCTTGCCCTCTGCCGACGTTAAGTGGGTTTCCTGTAGCATGGCTATGTGAATACCCCTCCTTTGCAAGTATGACGATATCTTATATCTCTTGACCATTGAATGCATACCTCTGATGTTCCAGAGAAGGAAATTATATGGTTTTGGTGTTGTCATGGTAGTGCGTTTGATACTCTAATCAGGTAATGTTTCTGATGACCCTGCTTCATGGCGTGCCCCAACGTGCCCTCATAGTTCCTGATCTGCTCTGCATTTTTCGTGATGGTGCTCGGTGTAGAATGTAACCCCTTATGATTCCCCAACAACATAATTACCCAACTCCCCATCCCCACGACAAAAGTCAAACCTCTCTCGCCCAAACTTGTGAAAAATGTTAACCTGTCCAACAACGTGGGGGGTGCCTCGGGGTGGAAACCGAAGGTCAGCAAGGCGGTCTCTCCTCGACCCCCAGGAGGTAAGCATACTGGAATTTCATGTCTCCAAAATTTCATTCAGTACATGCGTGGGATATAAGTCGGATTATTCCGCAGCCCCTATATTTAGTACGATCTCGGGAGCGGGCGCTGCATCCTATTTACTGACGTCATGTTCAGGCAGTTTCAGTTCCATGTCTGTAATTCAGGTTTGTACGTCAGATAATATTATCTGATGTTCCTGGAGACACCTCTGGGCCCCTCGTGTCGGATGCGAGCGAGTGGTCCGATTCTTGTTCTGATTCCGATTGATCTATGTTGATTTGGGATTGCATAGGTGAGCCCTGTTTTGAGCAGCTGAGGGACGCAGCGACCTCCACTGCTTTTTGGCGGTCATTTAGAATTTCCAGCGGGGATGGACTGGTGTGTCTGAAAGATTTACTGAAATTAGTCCTTCTTTTGCGGTTTGGCTGGGGTTTTTTTGGGCCGTAACTTGTCTCACTGGGTGGTTGTTTATCAATCCAGTTCCATACCTCCTCTGGCGTGTTGAAAAATTGTGTGCCTGTTGCGGTCACTATTCGTAGTTTGGCTGGAAATATTATCCCATATTGTACTCCCATGTTGCGGAGTCTCTGTTTAGCCTCCTCTGTCTCTGTACCTCTCGGGAGAAGTCAGGGAAAATTCGGACCACTTGGTTGTTGAGTGTACAATCTCCTTTTTTCGTGCTTTGTGTTAGTAGATGATCCCTGTCTCTGTAGTGTAGCACTCTGGCTATTATTGGTCTGGCGGGGGCACCTGGTGGTGGTGGATGTGCAGGGACTCTGTGTGCCCTCTCGACTGCAAAGAACTGGGAAAGGCCTTCGTCCGCCACTTTTTCTTTCAGCCATTTTTCCAGGAAGTCTACCATGTTGGTTCCTTCGGACCGTTCCAGCATTCCTATGATTCTGATATTATTTTGCCGCGATCTATTTTCAGCATCTTCAGCGCTTAATTCTAATTCCCTGATCCGTTTCTCCATCTGACGTGACATTGTGGAATTGCCCTTTATCCCAGGCCTTAGTTCCTCCATAAGTTTTTCTGCGGTGTTTACCCTCTCTACTAGTCGGCGATGGTCATCTCTTAGTACCGAAAAAGTCAGATGCTAGGGAGTTTATATTCTCCTCAAGAGCAATTCTGGAGGCAGTGATGGCTTGCATCACGTCTTGTAGGGTAGGTACACTCGTCTCACTGTCCTCTCTTGAAGCGGATTTCCTCATGTTCTCTTGTTCTGGAGGTGCCCTGGTTGGAAGATCTTTGGGGTTATCAGTATCACGACGTCTGCCTGTTTTGCCCATGGTGGATGATAGCAGATGTGTTTGCTGTCAGTTATTTACTCTTGGGTGGTCACAGGCTGTCTGTTGGAGGCAACGCAGTTTGTCACTGGAGAGCAGTGATTACTTTAATAAGGAGATTGAGATTTGGTCCCGGTTTGGGTCTAAGATTCTATGCCTTGTTATGAGCCACCAGCCGGTGTTTGCGAGTGTTTTTATGCCAGGTTAGCTACCATTCTGGTGTTGGTCTATCACCTTTGGGCCGTAGATTAGTTTATTCGGTGCTCTGGGTTGTATATCTTTGCTGGGTAGCAGCTAATGTTCGGGCGCCGGGTGTTCCGGGCTCTAGAGCTCCCAGGTCCGAGGCTAGGTCTCTCAGTGCTTCCCAGGTAAGGACAGCTAGGTTGCAGGCGCAGGGCTATTAAGCGGCCCTCTGAATGGGACAGAGCAGGTGTCTCTGGTGGTGTATCCCAACTGTCCGCTATATTACTGGGTTCCTGCCATCCCTCCTGCTGCATGGGTTACTGGACAGAGTCACGCACCTTGATTTGGGCAGGTATACCTCCCAGCGTTCACCTCTTGTTCCCTGCTATCTCCATACGATCTGTTGTTGAGCCCCCGTCTACTCCATACCAGGTCGCCGGCTGCGGGTAAGATTTTCAAAGTGGAGGGCGGGGGGGCTCCTTTCCCTTTCTGGTCTCGCCCCGGAGCCCTCACTGATCCCTTCCCCTCTCGGGCGCATCTTTCACTCGGTCTCCCGGGGTCGCCTCCCACTGGGGCCAGGCCGGCCACCACCAGGCCCTCAGGGCGATCCCCAGTGTCCGGGTGCCAATGTGCCCAGCGCCCCACGGCACCAGGTTTTGCCTCACCTCGTTTTCCTATTGCCACCACCCGGGCTCGTAGGGCTTGGCCCGCTGGACCTGTTCTCACGGGAGCTTGAGTGTGCGTCGTGGGGCCAAGACGCCGCGACCCGGCCACCTGTCCAGCCCCGGGTCTCTACCTCTTCCTATGACGGCACCGTCTCAGAGTTGGGCCATCCGCCCCGGCGCTGTTAGGCCCACCTCGCTCCATCCTCCATCCGCTCATCCAGGGCCGCAACACTCAAAGAGGGCCGCCGTTGGTCTCCGCACAGGTCCGCAGAATCAGGCAGAGCGCTCAGCGGTAAGGGTCCAGAGGGCCCCCCACCTATTTAGCCACTCTGCGCGACTGAGCTGTGGAGTGCTCGGGCCGCCATCATGTTTCCACATCTTTACTCCATCGCTTTTTTGAGCTCGCTCGTGTCGGGGCCCAATTCAGCTGCTATCTGAGGTCTGCGGCTATTTAGCGATACCTGGGGGGGTCATCGCATTTCCCACTTGAATATTGGTGATTTTGGAGCTATTCGGGGTACTATAACCCCGTGGGTGAGGAGAGAAGCTGCGACCACCATAACATCAAGCCACGCCCCCCCCCCGTTGCTTAGTTAGCTTATCCTTCTTGGGAGGTTAGACATCCAAAAGATTTTATTGGAATGTTTTTTATATTCTGCAGCTAAGAGATGTCTTGGGAAGCTAAACGAAGCCATGTAATCAGCTGCATAAAAACGTGTCCTTACATAGAACGTCATTAAGTCCGCAAGATGTTTCTTAAAACCATTATTAAAAATTGCCTAAATACGTGACCTTTTACTGTTGGACACTCTTAAGGTGCAAGCTGCATCCGCATCCACTAGACCTATAAGTGGTTAACGTGGTTATATTCAGAAAAATATAGTAAGTATTTCATGTTCTTTATTTACGTCTGAAGGGTATCATTTTGATTCATATTTTTCCTACATTTCAGTTTGCTTCTAATTCTGTCTTCCACTGTGTCAATTTTGTGTTGAACTCTGCTGTCACGCCAAGAGGTAAAATCTTCAAAAGAGAATACCTCCTCAATTAGAACATTCCTTCATTGAAAAACGCATATAATCACTTGTTATTGTAAACAGCCGGTAATGGATTCTTCACCTCAACACCTCTGTATTCTGTTGGTCAAGTCTATGATCTACTCTGCTTTTGGGCGGGTAAGAGTCACAAAAAAGGCAGACAGAAGTTGCTGATCATTTTATGGGCTTGATAAAGTAGCCTGTCCTGAGGAAGATAGCTTTGCAATACAAAACACTGGTGAAAATGTGGTTGTAAAAAAACTCCTGCACAGTTAAGATTGTTGGATCTCTGTAATTTGGTGAAATGAGTGCTTAAAAGTGGGTGATTGAAGGTGTATTCTGTGACTTGAAGGATATGTGAATTGTTCGACCATTCACCTCTGATGCCTGTTTGCTGTGGTAAACCAATGTAACGACGTGCAGTCCAGCACAGCTAGCTGCCTGCCCCATTAGTATGCATGAGTTGAGTCTCTGTCTTTGCCCGGGGCTTTACGCAAAAAGTCAGTTTTATGTCCCTAGCCTAATTAGGCTAGGGACATAAAACTGACTTTTTGCGTAAAGCCCCGGGCAAAGACTAAATATGTTCACAATGCCAGGTTGATGACACGCTAATGACACTCTGATTCTCTTCAGACCCGTGTCTTCGCCTAAGAAAAAGTCGTGTTTTTCAAGGTAGTTCTCCTATTAATTGCATATTTTAAGAATGTGTGTTTACCCCAAAACTATACCTAATAATGTATTTTTATTAAATTTTTGCTTAGAATGAATTTGGGAACCGATGCAATATGATGTATTTGGTTTGCCAAAGCAGTTTTTTTTCCACTATTTCTGCTTATTTCATTGTATGCTTGGAATAGAGCAAATTTTTAGATTTTTTTCTTCTTGTATTATTGTGCAGATCTAGAGCAGGATATAAAAGTGCATGATTGCCCACTACAAAGGTAAACACTGAGTGAGCCAGATCCCATACCTGCCCTTGAGTTCTTGCTGAGATTGTCACAAAAAACATCGCACAGTAGAATACCTTCTAGGAGAATTATATTATAAAAGCGTTTGAAAGATCAGTAGGATACATTTCATCATATTCCAGTATAATCTATGATGAACTAAATGCGGTGGAGTGAATCTTTTGCTGTACAAAGAATAAGGCATTTACTGCAAAGACACATTTTTATTAAGGCTCAGTAGGCTCGCCCTGAATATTACGTAAAATTTGTGCAACTTAATTTCTCTTACTGGTCAGTGGTTCTTAACCTTTTAACTTCTCAGAACCCCCCACTTAATCGTTACTGGGACCCCTACTGAATCATTATTGGAATCTAAGGACCCTCACTCAGTCATTACTGGGTGTTAAAGACCCCAGCCTAAACATTTTTGATGACTGGAACTGCAAAACAATACACACACAAACATGCAGAAACAACTATTTATCACAAATACACAAATGATTAAATGTTTTAATTAATTCACAAACAAATATGAAGAAACAAAATCAGTGGGGAGTTTGGAGCGTTTCTAAATTTAATTGAGGCCACTCATCATCCTCACTGTATTCTGTTTGATGTGCTTGCACTGCTCCCATGAATCAATCTGAGGATATTAACTTAATTTTTAGCATCCAATTTCAAATTCCTTCACATTAACAGGATGTTTTAACATTTTCAACTAAACATTTTGCCTCTTTATCTATATATGCATTTTTAATCTGTGCATAATATTTATTATTCTAAGGAATCATGGACCCCCTGACCAGGCTTCGCGGACCCTCAGTGGTGCCTGTATCATAGGTTAAGAACCACTCCCCAAGGCCAGACCTTTTCTAACAAGGTATTCAGTTAGAGAATGACAAGCTGTAACTATGTTAATGTGAAATGACCTACTTAAGAAAGGAAAACTACAGTGCGATTGCTCTTTCTGTTTGTCGAGAAGTTTATTTAATTTACCGAGTGTAGATGGAAGACACCTATTTTCACAATGCTTTCCACTTAAAGTGATGTGTAACCGAAAACTCAATTGCTGTTTTACACAAGATTATTAGCATCGTTTTCCTTTAGAGCCTCCATTTGTCACCAAATCAGACATAACCGACCTCTCCCACACCCTGCACACATTTTGAGCCTCCAGATGCACAGTAGCGTTTTGGCATTTTTGGATGGAAACAGTAGCCCTAAATACACACAGACAGATTTATAATATTGCAACATGAGTTCGTTGCTTAAAATAGAAGATACCTATTTGTTCCCAAATTTTGCTGATCTTCAATACTTCTGTAACTGTGACACGAAAAATCATGGTTATCGGGTCGGTCTATTCGATTAGCTAACAGTCACATATATGCAGCCTCTAATAATCGCGTCAGGTATGTGTGGGAAAGAAAAGCACGTTGACTTCACCATTCTGAGGACCCTCCTAAACTAACTTTGTTCATCCTGGCCTGTCACATCGGATCTACATTGTTTTGTTTAACTGTCTTCTAATATATTACATGTAATATTAAAACAAAACAACACTATGTACCCATCACATAAATTATATTATTTTTACTCAAAACGTATATTTCCCATACTACCAGATATCAGTCTGCTACTTAGATTTTTGTTCATTGGACTGAGTCCATAATCCTGGGGTGAGAAAATAATTTTACTCATCTGTCTGTTAAGCCATTGATTCTGGAGGTCCCTCTCTTTGCTTAGTAAACCAGTAACCTATGTAACATGCTGTCTACATAGTTTACTAATATGGATTTTTCTCACAGTTTATAGAGGGAAAGATAATTTTGTCTACAATATATTTGTTTAGGAGTTGTTCAGCAGATATCCTAAAAATAGAGTGGATACTGCCACTGAACGCGGAATGCAGGGTGGGGGAGGGGTATAAAAATAATAATAATAAAATTAAAAAATCAATTAAAAAAACACTTACATATTTCTTCTTGAGACTCCGTGCTCTTCACTTAGGCACACAAGCTCCCAGCCAATCACAATGCTGCTGTCACCAGCATAACAGCACAGTTGTGAATGGTGTGAGCACCCTGCTTTGGTGCTCACTTTGGGAGTGAAGGTCTGTGCACTTCCTCCTCCCGGCTGTTCAATACAGCCAGATGGAGAAATGCAAAGCTCGCATGTCTGTTTGGCTGGCTGAACACGGACAGCCAAACAGACATGCATACTTATTGTGCACATAAAACTCCCCCTCCAGCCCAGCCCCATTATTATCATTTTATTTTTCCTTCCCCTGCTGCTTGCAAGCAGCGGGGTGACGCTCCTCTGCTATAAATTTAGCTAAGTGTAAGTCCAGTGGGGGAAGTGTCCTAGGTCATGCGGCTAAACTGTCTGCACTGTTTCTTATTTTAGTTACTAAAAAACACAAGGACTCACATCCCACTTCGCAAACCTACTACTTTAACCTTGTGAGTGTGATACAGCAGCCACTAGAAAGGGAAATAAGTTAATATATTTATGGATAAAAATGTACCTTATAACCGTAAACACATTTTTTTCTTACATCCACATACATCTATCGCTGGTGGAAAACATCTGTATCACCGAACAAGCAACAAACTAGCTGTCTTTTATTAGATTGTATACATTCTGAGAAATCTAATTGTTTAATACTGTGTTTAATGTAATCTTGTAACCAGAATCAAAATTAATTTTCTCTTTTGCACTTCATCAAATGTCCAACAAACTACCTGTTTGTAACTGACCATTGGAATAACCCTTAGGATTACCATACCATTGTGCAAAACACATTGTAACAGAGAAAAGACACAATGCTAGAGCTGAAAGATAATTTGTATGAAGCAAATTATTAGTGAAGGTTCAGAAACAATGCAATTATAACATTTGTGTGGGTTTAATTGGCAGAAGTCCTACCCTGTGCTGCAAAAAAGGCAGGCTATTCAAAACTGTGAAGCACAGGAGTATAAATTATGGGGCCTTATGTTAAAAGGTAAGTTATACTTTTGAGTAAGTTTACACTTTGGAGTAAATTTACCATCTTTGGTGATCACAAACTCTGAATGTAAACTTACTACACAAATGTAAGTTACATTTCTCCAACCGTAGCGTAAAGCAAACTGCTTACTTTTGTGTGGGTGGGTGACATCCCTTTCTAAACCACTCTTTGACTCTCCCTAAATCCCTATTACTCCTCACTAATCCAAGCCCCTTTCGGAATAAGTCACCCCTTTTCCCACTCACTTCCCTTAGTCCACTGACATAACGAAACTTGAGCGGGACCTTTCAAAGTGCATGAAGGGGTCCCCCAACCCAATGATGAGCTGTCAGGCCCGGGGACTGTGCAACGTGTACTGTTGTGGGGGGCCTAGAGCTCAGGCCTCCACACCACATGGGCAGTGGCATAGTAAAGGCTCCCACAGCCCCTGCGATGAAGAGGACCCTGAGCTCCGGGGCCCCTTAGCACAGTACACTGTGCACAGGTGGCAGGCCCCTGACTGGGTCCAGGGCCAGGGGGGGCCCTCCATGTACTTTTCAGGGGGGACCCCCACAAGTTTTGTTACACCACTGCCCAGGGGCATTTGTTACACCACTGCCTCTGTCCTATCTATATTTACTACTACAACCTGTACTTATATGTGCAGAGGCTCCGCAGTCAGGCGGAGAACTCTGCACACATAAGTATAGGTAAAACGTACATGCTGTAGTAATTTTTTTTTTTTGTATGTCTTGTAGAACTACAAAATGTACTACAAAGTTCAGTTTGGGAATCAGGCCCTATGTGTTTGTAAATTGACTATGAAAGAGATTGTGTGTGTTTTTTATTGCATTGGCTTGTAAATGACACCACTTCATGTTCAATTATGTCTGCCGAAAAAGCATTTAGGATTATGTTTATGATGACTTTAGTTATCCAGTTGTGGGAAAGGTGGGTCTTTTTTGAATTCATGAAAAGTAGCTGACACTGCTGATATCTTACAGAATGTTGTGTAATCTCAGTTCTACATTTTGGAAGTCTCTCATGTATTATTGAGCCACAGTTGGGTGAAAGAGGTTTGGTCTTATAGGAAAAGGAAGCTTGTTGGTAGTTTAAGCAGTATCTTCCAATGTACATACTATATACGAAGGGGGTGGGGAGGTTGCCCTTCCATTGTTAAAGTGTGCCTTTGTTCGTTCTAAATAGCACCTTAAATGACCCTGATGAAGGGTCTACTCTCACACCACTCCGGAAGGCTGCGTTACCTGCCAATTGGGATTTTGGGAGCAAAATGCAGATTGATGGCTTTTATTTTTTTGTACTTTTGACACGATTTTAGTCTTCAAAATTCCACTTTCTGCTGTTAATGTTTTTCTTTGTGTATTTTTCTATTCCGTGAGTTCGCTGTCCAACCCTGTCCAACTATGAAAGCCAAAACACACCTATGATTGCATCAGTGCGCGAAATTGCACCTCTTTTACTGTTGCAAACTCAGAGCTCATCTAGAAAAAAACATGAGCTCGCCAAGGTGAGCTTTACCAGAGAGTATTCTAGGACAAAAGCAGGCTTGCGTAATTCAAGAAAATACATGGACAAAGTCCAGTGATTACGAACCAACACAGCACACACATCAGAATACATAACAAAACAGCATGCCTCCACACCTTTCACCATATACGGGCATCCGTGGACAGACATGGCCTTTTCCACAAAGAAACTGATTAGCACTGATAACTAAATACAGATGCAACAAGCATTGGCAATGGCAATAAGTTTGACATTTACATGGTGCGTTCAGGCCTGATCACAGACATATATATTCAGACACACATTGATATAGTGTATACATTCATACACAAATGCAAATATCCCTATGCTTACAGGCATGCTAGCATCCGTGCAAGCAGTCTTCGGGCATTGATTAGCACAGTTATGAGCCTCAGTGTCCAAAGGCAATAATGAGCCACAGTAGGAAGCTATGTACTGAGAGGGTTTGAATGAGTTACTTATTTAGTATGTAGAGACAGTATTCTGTAATAGTACCAAGTGTAATAAAACAAACCCGCAGAGCATCGCAGGCACAAATGCAATGCAACAATCAATGCAGCTGCCTAAAATGCAGAGTGTGGGGGTTGTTAAAAATATCCTCATTGATGCATATAAGGTACTACTTGTAGACAATCCATCATATAAAAGGAGTTGTGCTTCTTAAAAAAGATTATGTTTCTCACTTAAAATTGGTTTTACATGATGCAGTGCCTTTTCTTGTGCACCCGGGGAAGCATAATGAAGGAACACTTTTGTACAATAAGCTAGGGATTTCAGTCAAAATACAAAAAAGCAAGAGTGGCTTTGCTTATTTTGTTAGACTCTTTATAAGAAGCTTTCCAAGAAAATGAAACACCAAGGTCAATAACACGGAAACAGAGAAAGTTTTTATAAAATATTTTACAAAAGAGTTATACCTGCCACTGGACGTAGTAGAAGAAGGAAAATATATTAATTAGTATTGGTAATTCGCTCTGAAGACTAATGCTTGACCACACTGAAATGTTTTAAATGTAAAAGACTGTGTGCCAAGCAGCTGAACTCAAGTCACCCCAAGGGCCTGGTTCACAAACTGTTTTTTGTAGCACTTAAAGGAATGGTACTGTAGCACTACAACACAATGCAATTCACAAACCTGCGAGTGTTCATTTTCGCAGTCATCTCTTCTGTTCTTTCCATGGAGAGAGCTCTCACATGGAAGTTTAGAACTTAGTATTAAATGTGCGATTGGCCACGGGAGAGTGATGGGAAAATAGGGGCTATTTACTACAAAATGGGACAGGTGTAAGGATGATTAAGGAGGGGTATAGAGAGGGACAAGCTGCCAAAGACATCCACTCACAAAAGAGTAAGCCCATTGTCACTCATAAGCTAAACTTCTAAAGCTACTATAGTCCTAAAAATAAAAATAAAACAGTACTAAATGTATTCCAGCCCATCCTTGGAGGAAGTCAAGCAACACACATACTTTCTCACAGATACTGCAGTGGACTCCCATAGAAAATGATAGAGCCAAATACTAATTGCGCTCAAGAGGAAATATTGTTAAAAACATGGAATTAATATGTGATAGATAGCTAGACAGATAGTTAGAAAGATTAGAAAAAATTTGCATAATTATTACTTATTTTAGTATTTCCAAATGTATGGTAAGCTTATTAAATTAATTCAACACATAACCTATAACAACATTTCGTTAAATTCATGAATTATTTAATACACAGTTGATGAGTTAATGTGATATAACATTTTATTTCATTAGCAATATGTTAATAATGTATATTTTAAAATATTTTTCATTCATGTTTAATATTTATATATTTAAAAAAAAATTTTTTTTTTTATTAATGGTCTATGTTCTTCTGTGCTGGCCGAGATCGCCACCTATGTGTTAAAAGCTCCTAGTAGTAACTTTACACTCATAAATTGAGGCTTAGATAGATCCACCCCCTAAACGTATGGCGCAGAAGCATGTAACTCTACATTTAGGTATAAATTTACACTTGGAAATGGTGAACAGCACAAAGTGTACATTTACATAATGGTGCAAGTAACTTACAAGTGTAAATTTACCTTTGTGACCAGGACCTCACAATTCTAGCGTATGGGCAGTGAGGAATGAAACTTGAGCCCCCCCCCCCTGCAAAATACATGGAGGCCCCCACCCCCCTCCTCTGAACTCACTCAGGAGCTCTCAGGCCAGGGTACTATGATGCGAGGAGCCCGTACACCTTGGACACCCCGCACTGTGGAGGCTGCGGGGGCCTTTGTTACACCACTGTGTACGGGTTGCAGAGTACTGGATAGGGCAACACATCACTATCCTGCATTGAACAGCAACTAATAAAGCTAACTCCCCACTCAGATGATTCCTAAAAACATAACAAATTGCTAGTAATGAAGAACAGGATGCATTTTTACATTTGTAAAACAAAAAACATTCCTAATTCTGGTAACAATTAATTTAAACTCTGTGCGCTGTAGCCTATAGTTTGCTAGGGTCGTGGGTCTCCCAAAATGCATGGGAACCGAGCACTTTATTAAAGAGCGGAGTGGCACTTTATCCCAGGGCAGGCAACGCAAGGAGGAAGTGAGGCAGAACCTCTAGCGTCTATCACTACATAAAAGTGACAACAAATTATAGAACCTCCACCAAGGCTCTTTTAGTTAAGTGAAAAATTAGATTAGGATGAACACTAATGAAATTCGAAGCTGTATCATTATTAGAACCTAAAGTGTTTGTGGCAGCCTAAAGCAGCTTCAATGCACTGCATGAGAAAAGGGAAAAAGGAGGGAAAAGGGAAGAATGGCAAAACCGAAAAAAATAGGTAAGAGAGAATGAAGGGAAAATGATGGTGGAATTGTTATCCTGCCCTGTGGCAATTTTAAATCTCTGAGGGAGAGCTATATATAAGGCAGATGCTAGGAACTGAGTTGCCCTGATGGATTATAGCAGCGAAGCAGCAAAGAGGGGCCAGTGACGTACTAGGTACTTCTAAATATATAAGAAAACAGCCCTATTTCTAGTGCTGATTTATTAAAACTCCTTACTCTGTACCCAGCAAGTTTGCTAGGCTCGCTGTTGTGCCCAATGAGCATACAGAGAAAGAGCAGCGCGAGATGAATGGAAATCGAGCACTGGATGAAAGAGGGGCGGGGCCTCCTATTACAGGGTAGAGAGGCAGTTCTAAACTGCGAGTGATAAAGGGAGGGCACGCCTTGAAAGGGGGGCAGGGAAACAGCACAACGAAATGGACGGGTAGGCAGCAGCTGTATTACTCCTGGGGCCATAATCGGGCATGAAGTAAATCACAGAGAAGAAACACACATTCAGTAAGGCACAGCCGCACTGAGGTAGCAGAAGAGCGCCCTGTTTAACTTGGAAAACCCTAAATAGTAATGACGCGCTTGGTCTGAGGCTGCCATAGCACCTGTATGCGGAATATGCAAATTTCTAAATCAACTCTACCCGGTGTGCTGGAGAGTGTCTGGCAGTCTGTTCTCCTTGTGCCAGTAGAATATACTGCTCAGCAGAGCTTGCACCAGGAGACAATGTTTCTACAGCACGCAAAAATAGCGACAGCTCAGCAGGGCATCCACAGAGAGACTATTCTAGAATGAAGCTTGTGTTCGGTAGTTCATAATTCACCTTCATAATTTGCTGGACATGCGCAACAACACCTTGTGGCAGCAACGCCAAGATTTTAATAAGGATGAGCAGTAGAGTTTCACGAACTAGAACTCCATTTCTCTCGGACTGACATATAATTAGACAAAATGCCTTTGCTGTGGTCTGGCCCAAAGAGAGAATCATGTTGGCAAATGAGCCTGTGACTGAAGAGGGCTGATCAGTTCCCATTCTATATGTGCTTCCCTATTGGGCTGATGCAAAATAAGAATCACACAAGGAACCAATTGCTGAATCTGGGATGTCTTTATACCTCTTTTCTGTTCAGGTCATCTTTATATAGTTTACTATGAGCACAAGCGACATTACATGTCAAATCTAAGAAACGTAGAGATTTTATACACAGTCAAAAGTCCCCTGCATCCTTCCATTGGATACTTGCACATAGCAACGAAGGTGCCTAAGTTGAATGCATCAGGGAGCCATAAAGAACACGTCTGATCAGTGAAGACTCTGCTAACACTGACACCGCAAAACACAGAGTGCGTCTTAGTCATTAAATTTAAAAGTAGCTACAATTTATTATTGGAAAATAGATGAACAATAATTTATTCCATCATTGATCGTGCATAGGCAACAGAAAATATAACTGCATAAAAGCATAAAAAGCAGCCTATTAGCACACTTGAAGGTATGGCACAGTGGAACCAGTGCTCAAGTTATGCATACTGCGGGTGAGTATTCAGCACATTCCCCTTCTATAGTACTTGCAAATGCAGCCAGTTCACAGAAAGATGACAAATGGGAGGGTCTGCTCATATCCACACAAACACTTAACCTGGCAGGTGACACCCCTTACAAAAACATCAAAATAACTCCAGGCCAACTGCAACAACCTGTGCATGGTGCACTAAGTCTGTTTGAGTTGTAAAATGCAGAGCAAATGTTTAGGCAGCACAATGCTCACCAAGCTGAAATCCTCTCTTCCTCCCTGAAGTGCATCTCACTCAGTTTAGACAGGGACTCCACCAACCTGAGTCCCACACCAACCTCACACAGTTCCCTCAACCAGCACTGCCAACAAGCTCCTAAAGAGGGCACTCCAAAAGCCGTATTATCCTGGAAGATGCCGGCCAGACATGGGCACTGTTGCCAATTATTTTAAAATGCATATTTGCCATAGGTGTAATTCAAATATACTAAGGTATACAGACATCTCTAGTAGTATCAGATCCCTAGTCCTGAACAGCACATGTGAAGCTATGACCAACCACACACCGCTTTAGTTCACTACAGCAAGGGGGTACCCATGGCATGGACACTCCAAAGAGACATAATGGACTTCCACTAGACAGCCCTTGGGAGGGGGCAGAGAACAATGTTCAGACAGTATAAATGACACCAGCCCAGTAACCAGAGGCCAAGAAAGACAGGAGCAACTACAATATCAGTCACCACTATGGCTGAGATACCAACAGTGGCTCATGAGTTACTGCCTTATGAGAAGATATTCTTCCATTCTACAGAGTCCGCTATAACCTACATCAAACAACACTAACAAGTGATTCTCTCCCCAGTAAGACCACAGTTAAATTGTAGCATAACGAAAGGTTGAACGCTGCCAGGCGAGACTATCAGTGAAGAACAAAACATCCAGAAATGTACATTGACAATAGAGAGTGGAAGATCATCACTGACCTCCAGCAAATTACTGAATGCAAAGTTTTGGTGGGGTCTTCCCTCACTCAGAAACAAATTAGAGGAATCATGAGAGTTTAAACAGATCAACAAAGTCAAAACATACGTGTTCTCATCAAGCCTGTGTTTTAATGCAAAATAAAGAACGTCATTGTGGTAGAACATTGAAGTTGGTGAGAGGTGAAATGTTACTTCCACATTGGTGCCTAATAAATCAACATTTTGTCCATCCACAACATGACAAAAGCATCACCATTCAATATAGAAACATTACCGTTTATTTCCTCTCAAAGTATGTATGTATGTATGTATGTATGTATGTATGTATGTATGTATGCATGTGTGTAGTATTTTAAAAGTCTACATATAGCTGAAAAGTTGGTGGTGGTGCAAAATCTCGCTATAGCCAATTCCTAAAAAAGGGTAATTCCCAAGCCATTAGGACACATAGTGGGTAGACTCTCCCACTGCCACATCTGCAACAGATATATGTAACCAAGTGCAAAGCATAAGCTGCCCATTTTCTTAGGGTTATATACACCTCTCTTACACACAGATATGTATATTCACCTTATCACACTGCAGTTTGGACCTAACCACTTTTACAGTTTCATAATTTCCACATCTAGAGTTACCTGACATGAGTTTGCTGAGGCTATACGGAATGTCTTTAGCAAATTTAACATCATGTCAGATGAAAAGAGTAGACCGCCATTCAAGCCTCTTCAACATGGGTCTCATGGTGGAAATTTGGAGGAGGGGTTGCAGAGTACTATTTTCATAATTATTTGTGAGTAGGATTTAAAACATTATGTCCGCACTGTCAGTGGGGCTGAAGTGAATGCTGCCCCTTTACTGGTCATGCTGTTTCAGTGTTCAGGTTGGGTTTACCCTGGACACCGACACCTGGACAATTTTGTAGTGAGCAGAATAATGAAGGAGCGAAGGCCTTTGCACAGGTGTGTTGCATTTATGGTGATGACACAGACTCATAGAGTGATAGGGTCCTCCCCTTCTTTAGTAGGTAAGGTCAAACAAAGGCTCAATGCTAAGTTCTTGGAAAGCTAATTATGACCATAAGGATACAGCAGGGGAAGGTATATGTTTAGAATTAGTCTCACCATTTCATAAAATGCTAAACCAGGATGACTGTTAAGGCTACACACATACAAACACACACACCTTTGTTGTAAGTGTCATGGACAAATCTTGTGGTTTTGGAAGCAAATGTGTGATGCTGGTGTTTGTGGCCAGCCACACATTGGAACTACATGTAGAATGGCAGATGTTCTCTTTAGAAGATGTGTGTGCTAGATGCTGACAGAAAGAGCACCATTACTGCCGAATCTCATGTTGAGGGTGTTATGTATCTGTCTGTGTGTGCACTGATAAGCACCTCAGTGGTGTGTGTGATTCCAGAGTGCAGCCTCGTGGTAATGCTTCTGCTGCTTTTGTGTTGACCATGTCAGCAGCTAGCTTCAGAAGCCTCCAATTAGCATTTCCCAGAAGGTCTACAAATGCTTATCCAGTTGGCCCCTTTGCCAGTGCCTCTGCTTCTAACCCACTCCTCTATCTGCACACGTCGCATTAAGTTGCCATAGTTACCTACCCGTGGGTATTATGGTTTGCTGTGTGATTCTATGTGTCCTCCAGGCAAGTGCCATATACTCGTGCCTAAAGGCCACTCCTTGAAATTGGTCCTGCAGAAGTTGCTTGACCACTCTGTGCCATATTAGTAATTGTATTTTATCTATGTCATCTTGGATAAGGTGTTTTCCATTGTTTGTGATGTGGTGGGGCAAGAGACACAGCTACAACAGTGTATTTAGTGGTTCTGCCAGGCGTTTATGCATGCTTTGTAAACAATACATGCATACTTGTTATACGTCCACAGTAGCCAGCTCAGTGGTGCGTTCTATTCAGACTTGTGCCTATTCGTACCGGCTCTCTTACCTGTTGGCCAGTTTGCAGTAGCATTTAATAAGCCATATCTGTGCGGGCTATTTCCCCTTGGTTGAAATTCGTCCTACTTGTTATGTTGATTTGTTTTATGTATTTTCTTTTGGTTGTGTTTACTGTGAGTGAAACCAGAATTCGGAGGCCCTGTATCTGCTGCACAATTAAGAGCGTATCTCACACTTATGTGATTGAATATTAGTGGATGAATGTTGAAAATGTGTTTAGTGAGCATTCAGTTTTTCACCTGTTGGTGTCAGTGTTTTGTTCTGCGATTTAGGGATCACTTTGCATATTCTTTCATGTGATCTCATTCTTGGTTAGATGGGGGTCATAGAAATGTGTTGTTAGGTGCGGTAATTGGACTTCCATTGATTGTGATGAAAATCTGCTAACCTGTTTGCTCTGTTTGTGGATCGATTTCTGTAGCCATATGAATAGCAATGTAATTTTTATTATTTGTGATAATTTAGCTTTTGCTCTATCACACTAAGGAGCTACTGTGCCAATATCACCGCAGATCACAATGACAAGATTATTATTTGCCAGCTGGCCATTGTTAACTGAGAGACTTATATAGGGAGGCTTTTTCTGCAAATGCAGTATATCCAGGTTAATTGACAATCTTGCTAGGATTCCGTTTTTTATTTTAAGATATAATAGTGACAAACCTTACACTTAAGTAGAGTTAGTGTGATTTAATGTCTGATAAAATTGAGGAGAGAAACAGAATAACCTCCTTTCATAACGTTTGAAGCCCAGACACTACAGTGTCCTGTGATGCACTCTCCAATCTGTGCTTTGACCTAGTTCTGTCAACCCGTTCATCTGTTGAGTTTTTAGAATTTGTAAGTGGCTAGCTCTGTAGTTACGTTCAATTGGATTCCATTTCTTTGAACCGGTCCAGACAACAGCTTTCTCAACATTTATATACACTATACTGTGGCATGCCGGTAATTACAATGCTCTTGCTGCAAATTATACAGGAATGACACTCCAACAAGAGCTTGGAAAATAATTTGAACTGCATGTTTCAAGAGCATACTTTGCCCTTCAAGTAGATGCTGCTAACAATTGCAACTAAACTGCATCGTAGATTTATATATTTACTTTTAATCATAGGAAATGCCAGTAGTCCTGCAGCTCTCTTAATAATGAAACACTATTTTGCATGCCTCGAGGTCATGCCGAGCATTCTCTATTTTTTAAGGACTATTTCCATTTCAGATCAGTAATAATTTAGTTGTACATGTCCAGTGTGAATTTGTGAAAAAATGAACTGTTATTAGAAATTCTCAACAGCAGTTTACCTTTACCAACAGGTCCTTAAACGAGTTTATTGTAATAAATATGTCGTAAAACATATATGTAGCAAAACATACTTTCCCGACATTTCAGCCAATCTCTAATATCTGCTGTGGCATTTGTGATCACCCACAAAAACCTTGCTGACACTAGGGTGGCACACTTGTACATGAATACTTGTTGAAGTATTCTGTTATAAATTGTTAAACACTGACATGTTGTGGGGTATCCTCCCACAATATGGATTCGCAATCCCATTACTGAACATTTGTAAATATCCTACTCTAGCTCTCACCGTAAGGGATGTTGTATATTTGGACTTGTGTCACACTGCCATGAACTTGGGTCACGTCACTGTGTCAGTAAAATTCAGTGTAGTATCTGTCAGCTGTGCTTCATTGATCATTGTACGCCTGTTTATGCAAATAGATGATTATTTACTTGTGGTTGCTAGCTGCAAAGAAACTCAGGAAATTTGCCATTTCCTCAGCATACAATGGCAGCTGTGTCTGCAGTTAGCCACCCAGTAGTTCTAAGGGACATTTCGCGTGACATCTGAGGATCATCTACACTACAGCATGGGTCTTTTGTATCTTCGGAATAGTCTGATTAAATTTTGCGAGCAATCGCAAACTTCATTACACCTCAACCCACTTGCCAGTCTGTGGCGACTGGAGCTTGACAAGATTAATCTCTCTTTCCCCGTGTAGGCTCAGGGAGTTCCATACTGGATTATAAAGCTGCACTGCTTCTTGAATGGAGTTGATTTTTGCCAACGCCATTGATTCACAATGGCGTCTTTTAATTCCTTGCCTGAATTCACAATTCCTTGACATTAGAATAAGCATAAGGAATATAATACAATTTGCATCTAAACTGATTTTGATGTTTATTTTGTGGTTATGTGGTTCTAGTTAGAGTACTTTTTAAAATATTGCTTGCAGATACCCTGAGGTATTGTGAGGACCAGGGCAAGGAGAACATGAGGAGCAGAATCGGTAAACAGTGGAGGCACACAAGATAGTGACTTTGTACCTTTATGAACAGAAATACACTTGGGAAATAGGCATTGGGCTGGTGGACACTGTGGAGGACACACTGTTGAAGGCTGGGGCTGAGGACTTTTGTGGTCATGCTGGGAAGAGGGCCAGTTACAAACCACTTGCATTGCAGACTTCAGGACTTATGGGTTTTTCCTTCCTGAACGAATTAAGTAGTGGTAGCTGGTTGGGACTGACTAGTGGAACATATTCTGTTGCAGGGTTCATAATGCCATGGTGCTGCATACCACATAAGCGTTTGCATCTCTGCCATTTTCCTCCTCCAGCTTTGTGTTTCTTTGTAGTTTCTTCCTTTACTCAGTATCCGAGAAGTTTATGAGGTCTGTGTCTCTGAAGCCTAAACTTCGACTAGTGGTCACAAGTCTGAGATGTGCATCCAGATGCCTCTCGAGTCCAATTACAGTTCCACTGTTGAAAAACTGGCTTAAAACAATTGCTACATTTTAAGTCAGTCATAATATGACTGCTATTATACTTTTCAGATTCTCGACCTAGGCTCACTTAGTAATTATTTCCTGTTTCTAACATTATTTCTTACAAGGCCAGGCTCAACTTCATCCTTATGTATCTTGTATCATCCTCTAGTCCTGCTGTAATAATGCCAAGCCCGAAGAGCCAATACCTTTCAGAAGATTAGGCCATCTTGTGCTTTGTTACTCTTCTCTTAATCCTATGTTCCTACTGAGCATGTGCCACACTTACGGTATTCAATGTAGTGTTCTAACTGTGCAGAGTGGAAGGTTTGCGGACAAGCATTGGAATCCTTAACACTTCCACACACTCCACCACAGCATATTCCTGAAATCTGTTAATAAATACACAAACAGGTGTCACAGCAAAAGAGTTAGAAACCACCTGCAAGGGATCTACTGAAGTGGAATCCAAGAATATTGTAGGACGTTCTCTATGAATCGTAAATCGCTCCTCGTCATTATTGAGTCCCTCATGAATATGCCTGTGCAATCCCTTGACAGATTTAGAATCCTTCTTTAGTATACACAATTCAGGTTCCGGTTAATTTCGCCACACTTGGCATTTTGACTTTTTGTCTTTGGAATGGATGCAGAATAATTGGGTGCTTTCTGCTGATTTTACTTGATTTTGGGAGCAAATCTTTTATCTTCTATTATATACTCCGAGGAGGTCAGGGCAGGGGGGGTGGGGCATGGCTAGGGGGAAGGGCTGTCTGCTTCCTGTGGTGATGGAGGGGGCAGGCAAGGTCTGTGTCTCTGCCTGCAGGTAGCGTCCCTTTGCAGCCACAGATTTAACTGCTGCATATCTGCACCTGGTAAAAACTAGGGGACATATTTACAAGCCCCTTGCACCATCTTGTGTCACATTAGTGTAATTTATTTTACGCTAATGTGGTGTTAAGGTGGCCCTTTCGTTGCGTCATATTCACAAAGTGGCGTAAATCACTAGGAATAATGTGTGCAAAGGGGACCTTCCCCCATTAGGAGGCCCGTAAAAATGATGCAGTGGAATTTACAAGCTTTCACCGAGCCATTTTTTGTGTCATTTTTAACACCTGCCTCCCATTGTTTTCAATGGGCCTCCCTCTACTTTTCAGGATTAGAGCCATAATGTTTGGAGCTAATCCTGCATAGTGCCACAATAGCAACAACATTTTTGATGTTGTTGTCCTAACGACTGCCATGGTGCCCAGAATTGTAACTACAGTATAACCATAGTGTTGTTAGGTAGAGGTCGGGGCACGCAAGAAAAGTGGTGCATCGGGACTGATGCACCACTTTCTTGTAAATATGCCCCTTGATCCTGTGTTTTCAGGTGCCAAAATTCCAAGATCAGAAAAATCTACCCACCCATGGTAGGGTGGAGTTGTATGCCACCTCGAGACACTTCTCCACTGTACTCGAAATTAGGGCCACTTTCTTGTAAATATGCCCCTTGAGCCTGTGTTTTCAGGTGCCAAAATTCCAAGATCAGAAAAATCTACCCACCCATGGTAGGGTGGAGTTGTATGCCACCTTGAGACACTTCTCCACTGTACTCGGAATTAGGGCCTAGGTGTCGTAATAGTATCTCTCCATTTACAGATTGGTTCATAATATATTTTTCAGATTAACTCTGAACCAGTGGTGATGCACCTGTCCTGAATAACTAAATACCAAATTGTACATGATGACCTGATAAGACAGTACTTCATCACTGCTTGTACAAAAGGCAAAACTTGAAGTTCACCTGAGGACAGGGTAGCCAGTTTTTCTTTGAGGTTTCAAGTACTTCATGCTAGCATACAATATCTGTTTTTATCCCTACCCCTAAACTGTGACCCTTGACAGAAATTTGTGACCATTCTGGCAGTGGCCATAATCTAGCACCTGAGCAGACGCGACATGAAACTGATATATGACACACACCTTTAAGTCACACACAACTAAGTTCTAATCCAGCTTTTGAAAACATAGACCTTTTCTCCTATGCCTACTGCATGCTTATCACAGTGGTTATGGTGAAGAGACACTCTTTTATCTTTTCGTGGTTGATGTGATGTACATAGCTTTTCTTCTACCATGCAGCTCCCATGTTGCAGTGGGTTACGTCGCCATGACCTTGGTATGACACCTGCAGTTCTGTATCTCCATTGTGTATCACACAGCTTCTGACATGACGTGGCTGGGAACAAAAAATGGAATGGAGATGCAAGAATTTGCTGACCCAGAAAGAGGATTGTGGCGACCAACTCTAAATGTAATGGGTGTCTTGAAATTGTATTGTCCAAACTGAATCATGGTATTACGTTCCAAGATGGCCAACAAATTCAGCATCCAGTTAGGCATGTGTTGGAAATGGGGTCTTTGGTTGGCAGTCAGGTTACCCCCTGTCCAAGCAAGAACCCTCACTCTAGTCAGGGTAAGTCACACACAATCCAAATTATCCTGTGCCCACCCTCTGGTAGCTTGGCACTGAGCAGTCAGGCTTAACTTAGAAGGCAATGTGTAAAGTATTTGTGCAATAAATCATACAATAACACAATACAGCACCACAAAAATATACCACACAGTGTTTAGAAAAATAAATAATATTTATCTGGATAAATGCAGGTCAAAACGATTAAAGATAAAATAAGCAAATGTAGGGATATCACTGAAAAGTGATATAAAGTGTCTTAGAATTGAAATATTACTGTAAAAGCAATAAGAAGTTTCTTAAGTTCTCCTAGAAACAACAAGTGTCTCTTGCAGGGCAAAGTACCTAGTTTGTGTTGAAAAATCCTCGCAAGGGACCGCAGAGGAGGAGGTGCGTGGAAAAAGGTAGGTGTGCTTCGATTTCGCCCCTTCGCATACAGACTTGCGTCTTTATTCTCCATGCGGGAAAGACATTGCTACGATTTCCGGCGTGCGGACTTGTATCCTCTTCGAATTGCAGGGTTTTCAGACACCATGGGTATGATGTGTGAATCCTGGGCTTGCGGAGCGAGGTCACAGGTACTGCGTCAATTATTGTGGGCGATGCGTGGAATTTTTTGTCCCGCACGGCAGGCGCTGCGTCGATTCCTTTCAGGAAGTCGGGCTGCGTCGTTCTGAGTCGGTCTGCGTCAATCCAGTAGGGCTGTGCGTCAAAGTTCCGGTCGTGTTGCTGATGCTGTGTCGATCTTCTGTCGTGAAGTCGGGCTGCATCAGTCCGGTTTTGGCGTGCAGTGAATTTTTTACCGCAAGCAGGCTGTCCGTCATTTTTGGCAGGCGGTGCGTCTAATTTTCACCGCACGGGGATTTCAGCTGCAGGAGAGAAATCTTTTTGGTCCTGAGACTTCAGGGAATAGGAGGTAAGCTCTATCCAAGCCCTTGGAGAGCACTTCTGCAGCACAGCAAGAGAGCAGCAGGACAGCAGGGCAACAGCAAGGCAGCAGTCCTTCTCAGAAAGCAGTCAGGTGAGTCCTTTGGGCAGCCAGGCAGTTCTTCTTGGCAGGGTGCAGATTCAGGTTTCCGGTTTCTTCTCCAGGAAGTGTCTGAGTTGGTAGGGGCAGAAACCCAGTTTTTATACCCAAATGTGACTTGGAAGTGGGGGAGACTTCAAAGAGTGGCTTAGAAGTGCACCAGGTCAATCCTGTCTGCCAGGGTCCCAGCAGGTGCTGTGGCAGTCCTTTGTGTGAGAGCAGGTCCTCCACCCCCCAGCCCAGGAAGACCCATTCAAAATGCAGATGTATGCAAGTGAGGCTGAGTATCCTATGTTTGGGGTGTGTCTGAGTGAATGCACAAGGAGCTGTCAACTAAACCCAGCCAGACATGCATTGTAAGGCACAGAGAAATGCTCACTTTCTAAAAGTGGCATTTCTAAAATAGTAATATTAAATCCACCTTCACCAGTCAGCAGGATTTTGTATCACCATTCTGTCCATACTAAATATGACCTTCCTACTCCTTTCAGATCAGCAGCTACCACTCAAACAAGTATGAGGGCAGTCCCAATGTTAGCCTATGAAGGGAGCAGGCCTCACAGCATTGTAAAAACGAATTTAGGAGTTTTTACACTACCATGACATGTAAACTACACAGGTACATGTCCTGCCTTTAACCTACACAACACCCTGCCCTAGGGGTTACCTAGGGCACACATTAGGGGTGACTTATATGTAGAAAAAGGGGAGTTTTAGGCTTGGCAAGTACTTGTAAATGCCGAGTCGAATTGGCAGTGAAACTACATACACAGGCCTTGCAATGGCAGGCCTGAGACAAGGTTAAGGGGCTACTTAAGTGGGTGGCACAATCAGTGCTGAAGGCCGATTAGTAGCTTTCAATCTACAGGCCCTGGGTACATATAGTGCACTCTACTAGGGACTTCTAAGTAAATTAAATATCCCATTTGGGTATGATCCAAGGTTACCATGTTTAAAGGGGGAGAGCATATGCACTTTGGCACTGGTTAGCAGTGGTAAAGTGCACAGAGTCTAAAAACCAGCAAAAAAAGTATCTCAAAAGTGGAGGGAGGCAGGCAAAAGGTAGGAGTGACCACCCCAAGGCTGTCAGGTCTAACAGCCTGGTAACAACAGAGATCTGCTGCCATATGGTTTATTCTATATTTGAAGCTAATTTCTGACTTTTGAGTTATTCACGGTGACTCCAAGGAACACTCCAGGGACTCTAAGCCAGACATATACTTCTAAGAATTTTTCAGTGCATGTAATTTGCACATGTCGAATTTCCACCCGGTGACAATTTTGCATGTGTAAAATGTGATGTAAATAGGGTTTTGAATAAATTATCTTTTATATCCCTGTGCAAAATCAGTTTTCCTCATATCACTATTTATTGTGGAAGTGATTGTTTTTCATTATTAATATGGAAACGAAATGAACTCCTTCCTTTGACAGGAGCAAATCTGCATGTGTTTCCATTTTGAGACACTACCTGCAAACTGTCTGTGAATGTTCAAAAACTTAAAATTCTGTAACCCACGAACCTGTCAGGCAAGGACAATGCCAGAGCAGATGGGAAGAAAAACTCGATTTATGTGAAAAAGCTCCTTAAAATTACACTGTTTAAGTCAGTGAAAGCATTATGGCAAAATTATCCTGATCTACTACTGGTTTCCTACTGAAAATCCCAATTCACATCACAGCGCCCTAAAAGGGTTTTTTCTGGCCTACCGTCATCACACTCAGTTACGGATTATCCGAGGCCAATTATGATTTTTGCCTAAAACCTCAACTGGAGTTGAGCAATTTTCGTTGTGTACAGTATCTTTATGCTTTAGCCGGAATCCTCAGTTTTATCATAGTCTGCTTATTATTCCCAGTGGTCCATTCGCCTTGTCAGGCATGAAATCTACACCATCCGCAAAAACCTCTGGAAGAACAATGTGGGTGTCTCGCTAGGGCGGAGGGACAGACTTTCCATGATGCCACTTTGGTGGGCTGCAGGCTAGGGAGCTGCATTCCGAGATAGATAATTCAAACATAAAAGCGCCTCTGTCGCGCTTCTAGTTTAGGCCTCCTGCAGTGTGCCAGCATATTAGCCAGGGCTCGTTTTGGTTTATAATCTGGCCGTGCAGTGGCCTCCTTCTGGTGACTGAAAAATTACCTCACCTGCAGGAAACCACTAAGGTAGCTCTTGCAAAGGACACATTTAGTGCATTTGCACCTCGAATATAATGCCACCCTTGGACATCCTGATACCTGCTGCTTCAGTAATATGTTGCCCATTTTGAGGATCAGTTTCCCTGAGAACCATTTACTTCACAGCACTGACTTGATAAGTAGATAAAGGTGAAGACTCATCGTATGCTAACAGTCACCCATATGCAGGGCCACTGGAATTATACTAATCTGCAGTGTTTTCTGCATAAATAAGAATTTGCCATATATGCCACATGAATCCATAATCTGCAGCATATTCCGTAGATTTAAACAAAACAAAATGTGTTTTCTACCTCAAATTGATCCAAAGTTACTAAAAACGCAGCAACACATGTTGCTGTATAACGGAAAGCCGTTCACAAAGGTGGATTTGTCATCTATGAGTTTCATATTGCTGTAGTTTGGTCTTAAACTGGTACTACTGAGGTGAAACCTTTGCTCAGGCAGATTTAAAACATGCACAAATGACAAATTAATGAAGTGATACTGTCAAAAATGTGCTGCAGTACAATGCATAATTTGTTTTTTTCTACTGCATAATTCAGTCAACACTGCCTCATAATTTAGTCCTCCTCTGCCTTATAATTCCCGTGGCCCTGCTCTTCAGTAGACTACCCTCTGATAAATAACACATCCCCCCATCTCTCTGGAAACACTGTGCATTTTTCACCATACCCACCTCACACCTACCAAAAGCCTGCCATAAAAGCAAGTTAATTGTTGTGTGATTCATTTGAGGCGCCAGAGCTCTACAGACCTTGTCAGATTGGGGTCGTTTTTTCATCTTCTTATGGGAACAGTTCCTTGCCAATATCAAGCTTAAATAAGACCCGAGATTTGCTACTAAATTCCTGACTTCATGCACACAATGTGCAGAAAAACAACATTCAGCTTTTCTCTACATAAGATCACTCTCATATCTGCAGGCAGTTTGTGGTGTGCTTGTCTGTGACCTACTCCATAAGCAACCTTAAGACCTGAAAGTTATGTTTTATTCACCAACGTCTCCCTCCACCACCCTGGCCAAGTGAAATAATACAACTGTTCATCATCCTTCACCCAAGGGATTACTGCCCATCACAACCATGTTCACTGCTTTTCTGTTTGTTTGTTTTTTAAGACATTTAAAGTTTCTTACACACATTACTTTGCTCTGGTAATAAAACTGGAGAGAATACGCATTTGCAAATATGTATTACCCATTGACATTGATTTCCCAAACTGCCAGGGGTAGCGGAAGTAGCATCACGCACCCTGGACCTTAATGACATCACAAAAAGTGACAAATATGACCTTTGACCTTCAATCTTCCCAGAACGTGATGTTACATAATGAGTCTACCATTAGAACTTTGTTATAAATCTAGATTGAAGTCCTCTTTTTTGTGTTTGTTTTTGGGTTTAAAAACCTTTACCTTACGATAATACATATCAGTGGCGGCTCCTCTGCTACCAGGAGCCTCCTCCAGCAGCAGCTGCTGCAAAACTTTAACAACCAAACTATGTTTATTATCCTTTCGTTGTTAAATGGGCGGAGGCAGTGGGAATGACGGGGATGAGGGAGTGCACTGTGCACTCCCTTCAGTGTGCATGTGTGTCTGGCTGGCCGTTCAGGCCGGCCAAACACACTTACACACTGTGCTCTCTCCAGCTCAGCACTGTGTTGCCGGGCTGGAGAGAAAAGGCACTGGCTTTTAGTTTGCCTGGGAGCGTTCTGGCTGGACACTCCAGCCAATCATAACGCTGCTCTGTGCAGCGTCAGAAATGGCCACAGGGCAGACTGGGAGTCTGTGCCTGCTGAGGGGACAGAGGAGCGGCGGCGCGGTGCCAAGTACATTTATTTTTCTATAATTAATATCCCCCCGCCACCCTGCCCCTTGTAACCCCGGCGAGCCACAACTGCATATCATCATCATTCCTAGTGAAGTCATGGATACATTTAAATGATTTATAACACACTTCAGTGAAGACATTCTTAGTTCTGAAATAAAACATTTTCTTCAGCCAACAGACTCAATCCTTGTAGTCTGTGGTTTTTCATGTTTTTCCTATGATCATCCTACTCTACTGCAGAGGTAGGAACCTCTGTTATCAAGCATTTATCATATAGTTTAACTTATATTTCGAATTACTCATTACCTGTTCTTTAGGAAATGAAAGAAAGAACGTCTTGGTGGTGACCTTTTGTTCTTTATGCAGCATGCGGATACCATTTTGAATTAGAATTTGGAATTATACTCCTTCTCAAGTAGTGTTTTATCAGAATTTCATGAATATCATGTATGAAATATCATATTACAAAAATATTGTAGGCAAAAACTTGCCTTAAAAATCAGGAAAGTAATTATATATACTAAAGTACCATTTTACCATATTGCTGAACTCCACAACTATGTACCTTTATAATTTAATTTTCTTTATATATATATATATATATATATATATATATATATATATATATATACATGTATGTTGACACTATTTTGGTTGTCAACATTCAGGCTGCAATATTATTCAACTACGTTATTTTTGTGCTTCATAGTATGGCAAGCAACCTCTCAGAGTACCTTGAACAGCAGCTACAGGACTTTGCCCCTCATGAGTTTGAGGAGTAGAGCTCTGAGTCAAAAGTCAAGCTTGTAGTAGCAATACAGGTTCAGAATGGTCACTGTCTTTCTACTTACTGGTCATGAAGTAGGCAGACCCTCTTTGGAAACGCTCCATAAACTTGAAATAGACTTTTTGGAAAGTACAGTTCTTACCTGCTAGAAGGATGCTCAGTATTCATGACAGAGCAAAGGACTGTAGCCTTCCTATTTCTTAGAGAAACCATTCTATTTAATATTTTAAACTTTTAAGCCTCAAAGAGGAACAGTATCAAAGCTTAATGAATATATCAAATGGACTCTATTCATTGGGAGATTTCATTTAATACATTTATTATGTTGGTTTTCTATAATATAGCTAGAATAATAACTACAAGGGTCAAAAATTCAGACTCCATTGATGTATCTCATTGTGTTTTTTTAGCGATTGCTGATCATTACAAACTGTAATCGAATACGGGTACTTGACACTGTTTTCTGTACATCTTTTTTTACAGGGTTGTGTCAGACAGCAAAGATGCCTGTACAATGGGTTTTCATAAAACAATACCTTTATTTTTGTGATTACAGTAGATTTACCTTCATTTGTAAATAGCAGCAACATTTGCATTGCTTTTGTGTAGAGAATTCTGTCACTAATTTAATAGGTAAAAAAGTGGACTCTGAAGTCCCGAGATAGGAACTGAAGAAACATTCTTCACACTTGGTAGACTACTTCAAGAAGCAAAACAAGGTATGTCACCATGCTCACCTCCTCTCCTCCAAGAGTTTAAATCATAATCCATTGCCACCCAACTCATTAACACAGTAGCTGTTACCAATGAGTTACTTTTTGAGATGAATAAATGAAAAACTAACTCACAGAAACCAAACAGCGGAAGAGAGGACATGTAGGAAAGTGGATTGTTATTTAGGGTGGACAAGTGTCCCCCTCAAAGGATTAGGCCACAGCCTGGTAGATGTTATACAAATTAAATTAAATAAACCCGTGCCCAATCCATGGTAATCTGACAGAAAGCACTCAGGCTTAAATCAAAGGTGATGTGTAAAGTATTTAGGAAGTGCACAAATAGTGGAAATAGTCATACTAAACACAATAAAACTCCAAGACCAATGTTCCCTCAAATTTTTTTCCACTGTGTGCGGCAGTGTGTGGTCTCTGTGCGATGCAGCCAAGGATACGTGCGCCAAGAAATTGACCATTCACGTGCGCGCAGCGCATAAGTAGCCAAGATCTTTGGCATTAGCCTCTCCATACCACTAAAGCAAAAAAGGGATATCATTGCTCCATGCAATAGGGCATCAAGGCAGTTTTGTGACCTGGTTGCACACTCCAAGGACATGACCTGTTAAGTGCCACCTACACCCCAGTTAGAGAAAACAGAGGAACATTGCCCGCGGCCTTTAAACGGTGTTTTCATTGACTTCAATCCAGATTCAAATATGAGCATTTTCTGCAATAGGAGAGCACGACTATCGCTCTAAAAGGCTTATTTGAGCTGAGAAAGTGATAATGCATATAAACAACTATGAAGTATGACAATGATGGAAAAGTTGATAACAGCACATTTCCTGCTGTTCTGAAGCATTTCCTAGCTCATTAACCATTAATTTTCAACATAAATATCACTTGTTCGCTTGTACGCTAAAGTACGCCAAATGATGTTTAAAACACTCCCCGCGGCATTTAAATGCTGTTTTCATTCACTTCAATCCAGATTCAAATATGAGCATTATCTGCCTTAGGGGAGCACATATATCACTCTAAAAGGCTTATTTATTAATGTGCGCGCTTGCCGAAGGGGCCTGCGCGATGTGGGAAGGAAAGATGCGCATGCGCTCATGCGCGCGCCTTACAGGGAACATTGTCCAAGACCATTTAGAAAATAAAATAAAAATAAGAGCAATATGAAAAAATCCAATAAGGGGGACAGGACATATGAATTTTTAAAGAATTGAAGTGAAAAGTGGCAAGAAAAAAAGCATCCATTTTAAGTCAATAATCATGGCAGACCAGGGCCCAGTGACCATTTCAGATGGACCGCAATGGAGCCCAGGTCACATACATCAAGGGATTTGGCCTGGAAGTCAAAGTTTGAAAACATTTGTAATTCAAACATCAAAATTAGACTTGTCACTTTCTTGAAGGAAAATGTTGACATTTCTTCTGAGTTACAATGCAGATTGGACTTTGTCATATTTTGAGTAGAAATTTCCTCCCCACATGGGGTGCCGGTAAAACTGTAGCCACAGCTGCTGTGGAACTGAAGAAGCATGTTGGTTCTGCTGCTACTCTGGAGCTTCTGAGATTTCGAGCTGAAAATTCCCAACTCAGAATAGGACTTAGGCCCTCACTCTGACCCTGGTGGTCCTAAACCGCCAGGGCGGCGGGCAACGGAAGCACCGCCAACAGGCTGGCGGTGCTTCATTGCCCATTCTGACCGCGGCGGTAAAGCCGCGGTCAGAAAAGGGGATCCGGCGGTTTCCCGCCGGAATACCCCTGGCAGGGCTGAACCTCCATGGCGGCAATGCAAGCAGCGCCGCCATGGGGATTCTGACCTCCTTCCCGCCAGCCTGTTTCTGGTGGTTTTGACCGCCAGGAACAGGATGGCGGGAACGGGTGTTGTGGGGCCCCTGGGGGCCCCTGCACTGCCCATGCCACTGGCATGGGCAGTGCAGGGGCCCCCTAACAGGGCCCCAGCATGATTTTCACTGTCTGCATAGCAGACAGTGAAAATCGCGACGGGTGCAACGGCACCCGTCGCACCCCTGCAACACCGCCGGCTCCATTCGGAGCCGGCCTCTGTGTTGCAAGGCCTTTCCCGCTGGGCCGGCGGGCGCTCCTTTGGCGGACGCCCGCCGGCCCAGTGGGAAAGCCAGAATGGCCTCCGCGGTCTTTTGACCGCGGAGCGGCCAAATGGCGGTGACCGCATGGCGGGCGGCTACCGCCGCCCTCCGCGGTCAGAATGACCGCCTTAGTCATTTGTTCGGAGGTACGGAGATCTCGGCATGAGATGAAGCTTCAGTGACATGTCCTGCTGAAGCTCTGGAGCTGTGGAGGAAAAGGTTTAAAAAAGATTCCAAACTTTCTTCTGGTTCTCAAACAATGACAGGAGTACACTCCTAAGGCCCCCGGGAGCTCTGGGGAGGCACGTAGAGACTCTCAGGATGTCAGGCAGAGAACAACAGCAATGTCCAGTCCCAGTCCAATTGCCCTTGGTCCAGTGGGTTTCCTCACAGGAATATCCTCCTCTGTTTTCTTTAATGTTCCTGTAGCCATTCATGGTATCAGCCTCATGACTGTTGGAGCTCCTTCTCTCCTTGGTTTTCAAGTGAACATGGGTCTAACCTCCTAAGGCCAGTCTCACAGGTTACAGATGACAAGTGCTGCTGTAGGTTCAGTCTACCTGGTATATTTTCACAACTCCAGCAGTGCTCTGAGGAAGGCTGGGTGAAAGTCCCACTTTGTTTACCATCCTGGTCGTGAGGAATGCTCTAGGACAATTATAGTCCCTCTCTGACCATTGGACTAAATATTCCCAGCCCTACCTACATTTTCAGTAATGCCTGATTGCCTTACTGAAAACAGGGCCGAAGTGCAATCTGTCAAGTCAAATCCAAGAAGACAAAATTCTTCAGACATACTAAGCCTGGCCTTCAGGAGTTCAGGGAGTTACAAGAATGCACCATGAAAATTACTAGTGCCCTCTCACACTAATATCGAGTTTGAAGCAGGCCCTAGACCCACAACAAAAGATGAGACAGAAATCTAGTAAGACCAATCAGGGTCCTTCAGTAACCAGACAGGGAATACACAAGATTTGTGATAGGGCCCAGTGTGTTCTCTTCGAAGGGCAAAAAAAATGTATATGTCTCTCAGACACGCCTGTCATGCAGGATTTCACACTGTTGTGCCAACATAAGGGGACAGCAGCCCCTGCTCTGAATATTCTGTTGAGCTCAGATGGGTCATCCCTGCCTATTCCGGTTGACCTGTCAATCAAAGTGGTCTGTTGTGTGGCTCTAAGAATGTGTTTCGCACATCGTCGCACACAGGGAAGAGATACGCAGCAGTTGCAGACTAAGGGCCTGATTTAGAGGTTGGCGGATGGGGTTATTTCGTTAAGGCGTGACAGATATCCCATCTGCGGTATTAAAATCCAATTATATCCTATGGGAATCATAATATGGCAGAAGGGATATGCTTCCCGTTTGTGATGGAGTAACCCATCTGCCAAACTCTAAATCAGTTAGACAATTTTTGCTAGTTGAATGGCAAATGATTCCTTTAGCATTTACTTTGATGTGTGATTTGACATAATGATTAGTTGAGTTGATATCTACTTGTACTGTGTATGCTAGGGTCATTATTTGGTTTCTGAAAGCCTCAAATGTGAATATGGTTTTTGGGGAGATGAGCTTGATGCCTGTTGCTTTTCATTTATATTGCAGAGCAAACTCTTTTTGAGTAGCATCTCCCTGTTTTTCATTTTTTTAGGACTCATCTGCTGGTAATTTTGAACACTAAAACCGTCCAGTGCCCAGTGTATCTGCTCTGATCCCTAAAACATGTATGTCAAAATTGGCTTAATACTTCATTTGGCATATTAAGTTTGACTATTAGGCCATTGACTGTGCTGTAAAAACTACAACTATGGCATGTAAAATTAAATGTTACATGTGACCGGAAACTCTGTATTATGCCCATTTACTTTGTGACCTTGAAAACATGACACTGGCCTTTAAAAAGCCTTGGTCCCCTGCAGCCTGTAAGACCTCATGTTTGCAGACAGACGTATAAAAATAAACTATTCTACAGCCCAAAAAATTTGCTTCTAGACACTAATTGAGCCATCCCTAAAATTACCCTATTGCCCGTAAGGCAGGATGCATACTGCCTATAAATACTAAATTCCTGAATTATCATTAGCATATACCTACAGTGAATACATCACTAGAAGCTATTTTTAATGTATCTGGCTTAACGGTTCCCAGAGAAAACACAATTTTTACACTATCCATTAGAAAACAGCTGCAGAAAAAGTTTAGAAAACTTGTTCAAGCTGTTTTAAATATCTAATTCATTGGTAAAGTTGGATATTTTTCTAACTAGTTAAGTTTAAGAAAAATAACTTTCAAAAAGTTATGTTTACTTGTCGCAGCCACTATTGGTTAATTAGCCTTAAGGCCAGTCAATATATGTTCTTCGTCATTCTATAAATAACTCACTTGTCTCCTACATTTGACAGTTTCCAGAGGAAATCAGAACGTACTATATAGTGCTCGAATGCATATAGTTTTAGAGCACATGACTATTTACCATCTTTACAAACTCCTCTATAAAGACAAAAAATCTATATACCAACTTTCAGAGTACGCAAAGGCAAAAAATACATTCTTGCACCCTTCACTGTCATTTTGACTTAGTATACAGACATTGCATATTAAAGCTAAGCTAAAAACTGTCAGAGGTATAAGATGACTGTCCTCCACATCCAGTGCCCACTGCCGCAAATCTCAAGTGGGAGTGGGTGGACATAACGGGGGAAATAATAAAAAAAAAACTGTCCTGCCATCGTTGTTGTCGGCCGCCTCGCTTCTCTTCTCTCTGGCTCCTGATGGTGTCAGGAGTCCCTGGGACACCAGCACATGCTCCTCACACAATCCTGGTGCTGCTGTCATGCTACCTAGCATAAGAGCAGCATTAGGACTGATCTGAGTGGCTTGGTATGCCACTGAGACAGTGCATGGGAGTCTGTGCTGTTTCTCCAACCTGGCTGTGCAACACAGCTGGCTTGCAGAAACCTAGGTGCGCATGCCAGTTTGGCCGTCCTTCTTAGGCCAGCCAAACTGACATTTGCATTTTTAATTTTTAAGTTCACTCCACTCCTCCTTTTCCCTCTCATGGCCTAGCACTACCCCTCCCTGCACACGCTGGCTAAGCCAGCAGCTGAAAAATAAAACAACAATAAAATATTGTTGTATTTATCAGCTGCTGGCTCTTAGCCAGTGGGGCAATGCTCCTTCCCCATTGCGGAGGAGTCGCCACTGTCCTGGTCACATACTATGTCATTGAAGGCATACCCCTTGCTTGAGGCTGTCAAGATACAATAGATGTCTAGCACAAACCTGAACTTGAAGTGATTGAGGGAGGTGGATCAGACTGAACTTCTTACAGTGTTGACGTAGCAGAGTTCTACTTCACTGGATTGTTAGAGAAAATCTTTTTGAAATGTTATTCAAATTGTATTAAAACCAACAGTGGGAGAATTTGTCACAATTCTTGTCTTCTTTATCTAATTGCAGAAAACCAATACTTCTCCTTGGGGATATTTATAGCCCCCATTAATTTCTGCACATTTCAGCAAAACAGAAAAAGAGGTTTGTGTGTATGTGTGAGAGAGGGTGTGCATGTGTGGGTATAAATAAGTGTGTGTCTTTTCCCCCACCACTAGACTTACTCACTTTCTCGTAAGTAGGTACTACAGACCATGCTTTCAGAAAATATGGCGCTGTTATACGGAGCAATTGAGGATCGGAATCAACCATCCAGAGCTTCTGGTATAAATGTCAATGACCCTTCACCTGCTGCAACTTCTCCTTCTCCTGTCGCTGCACACCAGCCACACCAACCACCCAACCCTCAAAGACCAAACACAACGATGTAAACTGCATCCTGCTCATCACACGCTCCCTCAACAACATACTGTGGAGAGTTGGGACCTGCTCCACTCCACCACTCCTGATGTCGCATTCCTCACAGAGACCTGGCTAAACCCCACCACTGCACTGGACCTTGCCACCGTCATCCCTGATGGCTACAAGATCATCCATAAGGACCGTGCCAACCAACCCGGAGGAGGCATCGTCATCATACACAAGACCACCCTCTGCCTCACAGCCAGCACCGACAACCACACAAAAGACATGGAGCACCTCCACTTCTAGATCCAGACCAACGTGAACACCAACCAATGCGGCACCCTTGTCCACATCCCCCCCGGACATTGTCCCCCCTTCAACAAATCCATAGCCGACTACATCACTCAACACATTCTCGCCTCTACAGACTACATCCTCAATTTCCACCTGGACAACCTCAGTGGCTCTAACACCTCATCCCTACTGGAGAACCTCACCAGCATTGGACTCAAACAACTGGTCACCTCTCCAAAGCACTTAGCAGAACACATGCTTAACTCCATCTTCTCCACCAGAGGTAACATCTCCTTCAGCCACACCTCTGAAGTCCTATCGACTGACCACCACTGCATCCACTTCTCCTTCTCCAATCCCACTAATCACCACCACGCCATCCGCTCAGAAGCTGAAGCAATGTCACTGAAGACCAACTCACCACCACCCTCCGCAACACACCACCACCGACCTCCACGGATGCCACCACTTCTGCACGCCTCCTCCACCAATGGATCTCTGACTGCGCCAACACTCTTGCCCCCCCTCAGAAAAACCTCTGGCAAACAGACCTTCGAGAAAGCCAGCTGGTTCTCCCCCATCCTTCAAGAGTCCAGACGCCCTATAGATGACTTAAGAGAAAATGGACGAGCAGCAAGACCCCAGCCGACCTCGCAGCCCTCAAAACCAACGTCACATCGCACCACTGCCTCATCAGAGCCACAAAGAAAACGGACATACAAGAACGCATCAATGCACATAACAGTAAGGAACTCTTCACCGTGATTGAAGAATTCACCAAACCCAGCACCAACATCATGGACATCCACCCTTCCCAAGGCCTCTGCAACAACCTCACCACCTTCTTCTACTGCAAGATTGGTGACATCTATGACAGCTTCAGAACACAGGACCTACCAGCCCCACCCGCAACCACTGCACCCAAAGATTCTGGATTGCAGCCAAACCTGACTAACTGGACCACCCTCAACACCAACGACACCATACGGATCATGAAGGCCGTCCACTCCAGAGCCTGAATGGCCCCTGCCCCCACCACATTGTCAACTGAGCCAGCAGCATCATCACCCCCTAGCTCTGCCGCACCATCAACTGCTCCATCGAGACCGCCACCTTCTTTGAAGACTGGAAACATGCAGAGACTAGAACCCCTCCACAGACCTGACGGGCCTGAAGAATTAAAGACCCGTCTCTCTGCTCCCCTTCCCAGCAAAAGGCATTGAAAAAGCCATCAATGCCCTACTCTCCAAATTCATTGAGACCAACCACATAGTATATCCCTCTCAATCCGGCTTCAGTAGCAACCACAGCACTGAGACTGCCCTCCTCGCTTCAACAAACGAGAGACGCAATCTCCAGGACCAAGGTGAAACTGCAGGTCTCATCCTCCTGGACCTCTCGGCTGTCTTTGAAATCATCTCCCACCCCACCATCTGTTCTGGACTCCATGAAGAGAGCATTTGCGGCAAAGCCCTGAAATGGATCCTCTCCTTCCTCATCAGTCGAACCTAGAGAGTCAGGCTCCCACCATTCACATCTGAACCTACAGAGATCAACTGTGCATCCCCCAAGGCTCCTCATTGAGCCCCACCCTCTTCAACATCTACATGGCCCCACTAGCTGACTTCATCAGAAACCACAGACTCAACATCGTCTCTTATGCCGACGACACTCAGCTGATCCTCTCCCTCACCGATAAGCCTACAGTTGCAAAGACCAACTTCCACAATGGGACTAAGGCAGTTGCCACCTGAATGAAAGACAGCTGCCTTAAGCTCAACTCTGAGAAGACATAAGTCCTTATTTTGGGCACCACCCCCTCCACCTGGAATGACTCCTGGTGGCCTGCAGCACTCCCCCACACCAATTGACCACACACATAACCTCGGCATCATCCTCGACTCCTCGCTTTCCATGAACCACCAAGGCAATGCAATCTAATCCTCCTGTTTCCACATGCTCTGTCTGCTCTGAAACATCTTCAAGTGGATCCCCATCAAATCCAAAAGAACAGTCACCCAGGTGCTTGTCAGCAGCAAGCCTGACTACGGCAACACACTCTACACAGGTTCCACCCATAAGCTCCAAAAGAAGATGCATAGAATCCAGAACGCCACTGTTAGACTTATCCTGGATATCCCTCGCCGCAGCCACATCTCTAAGCACCTGAGAAACCTACACTGGCTGCTGATCAACAAAATAACCACCTTGAAGCTCCTCAAACATGCCAACAAAGCCCTCCACAACATCCAACCTGCATACCTCAATCACCGCCTCACCCTCCACCAGACAACTCTGATCCGCTCACCTGGCCCTGGCTGCCATCCCATGAATCCACAAGACCTCACCTGTAGGAAGATCCTTCTCCTACCTTGCTGCGAAGACCTGGAACTCTCTTCCAATTCATCTCAGGCAATCTCCCTCTTTGCCTCAATTCAGGAAGGACCTCAAGAACTGGCTCTTTGACTGAACTGGCTAACCAGAAATTCGACTGAGCTGCAGAACCCCTCTCCCCCATCTCCTTGAGACCCGAACGAGTGATTAGCCATGTTATACAAGATCCTTGATTGATTGCTTGATTGATGCTGTTGTCTGTCTCCTTCTGTAGGCAAGAGCCTGAGAGCGTGGCTTAGAATGAGGAAATGTTGTCTCCACACTTTGGCATAACCCCGGTTCAATATTTGACTTCACTCTTGGCACACTCTTATAGGCCCAGAAGTTTCATCTCCACTCAAAATGTCCCCTCTATGTACAGATAATGGACAGTTTTGAGTCAGTGTGTCCATGAAGACACAACTGGATATTTATCCATCTGTAATACACTCATCTTGGTTCCTGTTACCCCTTTGGCTTCTATTTGCACGTTTTCTTCAGGACTTAAATAGACGGTCTGTGTGTTCTTCCTCTTTATTTCCATTCAAGCTCCCTGTTCAATGCTGTCCACTGGCAGCCTTTCTCTGTGGGATGTGAATATCCCGACCTCTTTCAGATTGTCTCTTTGTCAGCTTTAACAGAAAGGTCTCTCTTATCTGCACACTTTATTGTTCAACCTTCCCCAGGCCGAGCTCTCATCTCTTCCCCCTTTTCAGCACTTGGACAGCTCCTGTCAACCTGTCTTCAATAACGCAGTGCCCATTATCTTGACATTTAGCTGCACCGCCCCCCCTTGAAATATTCATGGCTTTATGTTTCCATGTTATCTAGTGCTTTCAGTTGAATCAGTGCTGCACTTGCCCTGCAGGCGTTCCCGATCAATTGCTAACTTCTTGTCTGACCTTTATTCTGCAAATCTATTTTTACTCCAATGCCTTTTAATTTTATGTTCTTTACTATTGCGGTCTCATTCATTATATTTTTAATTCCACTACTTTAAAATGGTTCTACTGATCGTACGAATATCTTCATCTTGTCAGCCTTACCAATAATGGTGCAGAAGTGTAAAAATGTCAATTAATTTGGATACTGGACACAGTATGTCCGTTGCATGATTAAAGAGTTTTCTGGTACCTAAAATAATGGGTACTGATATTATGGCAAACCTCCCGACAATTGCTCAAAAAAACTCTGGTGTTCCCAGCAGCCTTCAAAATATTACGATCAAAACATGTTGCAAATTGGATGTTGGATGTTGGATCTCCCTTTCTAACACACGTTAGTTGATGTGGTACTTCAGAGTCGCAATTTGTGACCAGATAGTCATTTTGTAAACTAAACTGTGTATGCATAGGTTGTTTTGCAAATAAAAAAGGATTCGAAGGGGGTTGCAAATCTAACCCCTGTTAATCTCTATTTATTGAGTTGGTTGCAAATAGTAGCTTACTCTGATTGGAGAAAATCAAAGGTATGGTGGCCTCCTAGGGTCAGCATAGCATATTGGGCTTCTTTATGGGGAATTGGCATAGGGCAGCACCACAGGTTTTCTTGCCGTGCTGGCCTATGATAATGTAAAAGGGCAGGAATACACCGTATTTATGGAATATTGTGCATTCCTGTGCTTTCCCCCTGCACTGGTCCACAATTGGCTGCCTAGCGCCAATGCAGGCACCCGTGCACCATGGTGCAAGCTTGTTAGCATTGCATGCAGGATTGTTTTTGTGCAGGAAGTGGCACCTTCCTGCAAAAAAACATTCCTAAGAGGAGTTTTTTCTCTTTTCTTGTGTGAAGTATAAAGCAGCACACATGGAAAGAGGAAAAAGCCAGGAGAAATAAAATTGTTTCTCCTCGTTACGCCTGCCTTGGGGAGGCATAAGGTTTTGGTGTTGCCCTAGGTTTACTTTAAAAAGTAAATCTAGGGCAGCGTCAAAATCCATGGGTGTTGGGTGGGAAAACCCACCCCAACGCCCATGGAATGCCTCTCTAGCACACAGTAAGGCAATGCAGCCATTTGCACAAAGTGGTTTTCGTGGCCTCAGCGATATGGTCGAGAGGTTTGCACCGCCAGGGCATCACAAAAAGTGACACTTTGGTGGCACACGCCTCTCATAAATATACCCCCCTATCTCTGATCACCTATAAATAAAGTACATTTTTTTAAGCATCCCAGTTTCCTTGAAGGAAGTGGGCTTCTTTAAAAAAAAAAAATTGCAAGCTTTCTACAGAATTGACAGTGGTCCGGTTGACCACTGCTTACTTACCAAGAAACGTTTTCCAAAATTCACAATGGAGTTACCATCATTTCTAAAGATTAGGACAAGATGTACAAAGGAATTTAGTGGTTGCAAAGGGTCTGATTTGCGACTGTTAAAAAGCCTTTTTTATGTACTAGCCCTACTTTGCGAGTCACTGATCTATTACCACATCGGAAAATAGGGTTTGTGATTCAGTATTAGGAAGAGGCATTTTAAGAGCCTCCCTTCCTAGTAGTGATTCACAATGGCATGAACGGATGTTTTGCTACTGGAATGCGTTTGCAAAACATTTAGAATTTACCTCCAACTTCATGTTGGTTGTAACCCATTCCCAAATGGGAAGTAGTCTGCAAGGAACCCTTTCCCCTTTGTGAATGTGGGTTCAAAAATTTTTTAAGAGCAGGCAGTTGTCCCACGAAGCATTCCCTACTCTTGAAACATTAAAAGAAAACTTGTCATTTTTGTTTTTGAAATGCATTTCATATTCCTTTAAAGAACCTTAGTTCAAAAAACATTACAGAGTCAGAGCAATGGGAGATATGGAATAGGATTTTGCAAGTGACTCATGGTCTGGTCTTGACCCAAGGGTAGGTCAGCTACCCTTGACCCAACGGTAGGTCGCTCCCCCTGCCGCTGCAGCTCCTCCAGCTCCTCCAGGTTCCTGAGACCCACCTCGCAGTAAGTACCCCCCACCTCCCAGCCCCTCGCCCTGCCCCGCACTACTCACCCTCTCTCCTGCTCCTGCTTCTTTTCCTCCTCTCTGTCTCTTCCTCCTCGCTCCTCTTCGGTAATCTTCTTCTGTACTCTTCTTTTCCCCGTCTTCTCTCTTCTTCTGTGTGCTTCTCAGCCTCTCCTGTCGCCTCTCTTCTTCCTCATCTTGTTCTGTGCTCTTCTGCCTTCTGCTCTTCGTCTTCTGTATCTTCTTCTGTGATCTTCCGTCTTCTGCTTCTTCGTCTTCTGTATCTTCTCCTGTGATCTTCTGTTCTTCTGTTCTTCTGTTCTTCTGCTTTCTCCGTCTTCTGTCTCTTCCCGCCCCTGCCCTCCTGCTCCTGCCTCACCCCCCCTCCCTCACTCGCCTCCCCCTCTCTATCACCCCTATCTACCCCGTTCGCTACCTGCCTCCCTCACTCCTCCTATCTACCAATCTACCTATCTCTCTATCTAACTCCCTCACTCACCCCCTCCTCCTATCTACCTATTTTTCTATCTCTCCACCTATTTCTCCATCTATCTATTTCTCTATCTCTCCCCCCGTCCCGGCACCCCCTCTGTTACCTATCTTCCTATCCTCTCACTCTACCTCTCACCCTCATCCACCTCTACAACCCCCCCTCCCCTATCTTCTCAACCCTACTCTATCCCTCTCCCTAATCTTCTAAAACTCCTAACACTCACCCCCCTCCACCCTTAAACCCCCCTCCCCCAGCTCTTCTCACTCTACCTGTCCCCCCCTCCCTCGCGCTTTGCCGCTGCGACCTCCTGCACGCCCCCGCCCCCCAGCTCCCATTCGCCCGCAGCTGACCCCTCCCTCTTATGGCGGCCGCTGCGCGACAGTGGTAGCGACCCTTGACCCAAGGGTAGGTCGCTCCCCCTGCCGCTGCAGCTCCTCCAGCTCCTCCAGGTTCCTGAGACCCACCTCGCAGTAAGTACCCCCCACCTCCCAGCCCCTCGCCCTGCCCCGCGCTACTCACCCTCTCTCCTGCTCCTGCTTCTTTTCCTCCTCTCTGTCTCTTCCTCCTCGCTCCTCTTCGGTAATCTTCTTCTGTACTCTTCTTTTCCCCGTCTTCTCTCTTCTTCTGTGTGCTTCTCAGCCTCTCCTGTCGCCTCTCTTCTTCCTCATCTTGTTCTGTGGTCTTCTGCCTTCTGCTCTTCGTCTTCTGTATCTTCTTCTGTGATCTTCTGTCTTCTGCTTCTTCGTCTTCTGTATCTTCTCCTGTGATCTTCTGTTCTTCTGTTCTTCTGCTTTCTCCGTCTTCTGTCTCTTCCTGCCCCTGCCCCCCTGCTCCTGCCTCACCCCCCTCCCTCACTCGCCTCCCCCTCTCTATCACCCCTATCTACCCCGTTCGCTACCTGCCTCCCTCACTCCTCCTATCTACCAATCTACCTATCTCTCTATCTAACTCCCTCACTCACCCCCTCCTCCTATCTACCTATTTTTCTATCTCTCCCCCTATTTCTCCATCTATCTATTTCTCTATCTCTCCCCCCGTCCCGGCACCCCCTCTGTTACCTATCTTCCTATCCTCTCACTCTACCTCTCACCCTCACCCACCTCTACAACCCCCCTCCCCTATCTTCTCAACCCTACTCCTATCTCTCTCCCTAATCTCCTAAAACTCCTAACACTCACCCCCCTCCACCCTTAAACCCTCCTCCCCCAGCTCTTCTCACTCTACCTGTCCCCCCTCCCTCGCGCTTTCCCGCCGCGACCTCCTGCGCGCCCCCGCCCCCCAGCTCCCATTCGCCCCCAGCTGATCCCCCCCTCCCTCTTATGGCGGCCGCTGCGCGACAGTGGTAGCGACCCTTGACCCAAGGGTAGGTCCCTCCCCCTGCCGCTGCAGCTCCTCCAGCTCCTCCAGGTTCCTGAGACCCACCTCGCAGTAAGTACCCCCCACCTCCCAGCCCCTCGCCCTGCCCTGCGCTACTCACCCTCTCTCCTGCTCCTGCTTCTTTTCCTCCTCTCTGTCTCTTCCTCCTCGCTCCTCTTCGGTAATCTTCTTCTGTACTGTTCTTTTCCCGTCTTCTCTCTTCTTCTGTGTGCTTCTCAGCCTCTCCTGTCGCCTCTCTTCTTCCTCATCTTGTTCTGTGGTCTTCTGCCTTCTGCTCTTCGTCTTCTGTATCTTCTTCTGTGATCTTCTGTCTTCTGCTTCTTCGTCCTTTGTATCTTCTCCTGTGATCTTCTGTTCTTCTGTTCTTCTGCTTTCTCCGTCTTCTGTCTCTTCCCGCCCCTGCCCTCCTGCTCCTGCCTCACCCCCCTCCCTCACTCGCCTCCCCTCTCTATCACCCCTATCTACCCCGTTCGCTACCTGCCTCCCTCACTCCTCCTATCTACCAATCTACCTATCTCTCTATCTAACTCCCTCACTCACCTCCTCCTCCTATCTACCTATTTTTCTATCTCTCCACCTATTTCTCCATCTATCTATTTCTCTATCTCTCCCCCCCGTCCCGACACCCCCTCTGTTACCTATCTTCCTATCCTCTCACTCTACCTCTCACCCTCACCCACCTCTACAACCCCCCCTCCCCTATCTTCTCAACCCTACTCCTATCTCTCTCCCTAATCTCCTAAAACTCCTAACACTCACCCCCTCCACCCTTAAACCCCCCTCCCCCAGCTCTTCTCACTCTACCTGTCCCCCCCTCCCTCTCGCTTTCCCGCCGCGACCTCCTGCACGCCCCGCCCCCCAGCTCCCATTCGCCCCCAGCTGACCCCTCCCCCCCTCCTCCCTCTTATGGCGGCCGCTGTGCGACAGTGGTAGCGACCCTTGACCCAAGGGTAGGTCGCTCCCCCTGCCGCTGCAGCTCCTCCAGCTCCTCCAGGTTCCTGAGACCCACCTCGCAGTAAGTACCCCCCACCTCCCAGCCCCTCGCCCTGCCCTGCGCTACTCACCCTCTCTCCTGCTCCTGCGTCTTTTCCTCCTTTCTGTCTCTTCCTCCTCGCTCCTCTTCGGTAATCTTCTTCTGTACTCTTCTTTTCCCCGTCTTCTCTCTTCTTCTGTGTGCTTCTCAGCCTCTCCTGTCGCCTCTCTTCTTCCTCATCTTGTTCTGTGGTCTTCTGCCTTCTGCTCTTCGTCTTCTGTATCTTCTTCTGTGATCTTCTGTCTTCTGCTTCTTCGTCTTCTGTATCTTCTCCTGTGATCTTCTGTTCTTCTGTTCTTCTGCTTTCTCCGTCTTCTGTCTCTTCCCGCCCCTGCCCTCCTGCTCCTGCCTCACCCCCCTCCCTCACTCGCCTCCCCCTCTCTATCACCCCTATCTACCCTGTTCGCTACCTGCCTCCCTCACTCCTCCTATCTACCAATCTACCTATCTCTCTATCTAACTCCCTATTTCACCCCCTCCTCCTATCTACCTATTTTTCTATCTCTCCACCTATTTCTCCATCTATCTATTTCTCTATCTCTCCCCCCCGTCCCGACAACCCCTCTGTTACCTATCTTCCTATCCTCTCACTCTACCTCTCACCCTCACCCACCTCTACAACCCCCCCTCCCCTATCTTCTCAACCCTACTCCTATCTCTCTCCCTAATATCCTAAAACTCCTAACACTCACACCCCTCCACCCTTAAACCCCCCTCCCCCAGCTCTTCTCACTCTACGTGTCCCCCCCTCCCTCGCGCTTTCCCGCCGTGACCTCCTGCACGCCCCCACCCCCCAGCTCCCATTCGCCCCCAGCTGACCCCTCCCCCCCTCCTCCCTCTTATGGCGGCTGCTGCGCGACAGTGGTAGCGACCCTTGACCCAAGTGTAAGTCGCTCCCCCTGCCGCTGCAGCTCCTCCAGCTCCTCCAGGTTCCTGAGACCCACCTCGCAGTAAGTACCCCCCACCTCCCAGCCCCTCGCCCTGCCCTGCGCTACTCACCCTCTCTCCTGCTTCTTTTCCTCCTCTCTGTCTCTTCCTCCTCGCTCCTCTTCGGTAATCTTCTTCTGTACTCTTCTTTTCCCCGTCTTCTCTCTTCTTCTGTGTGCTTCTCAGCCTCTCCTGTCGCCTCTCTTCTTCCTCATCTTGTTCTGTGATCTTCTGCCTTAAGCTCTTCGTCTTCTGTATCTTCTTCTGTGATCTTCTGTCTTCTGCTTCTTTGTCTTCTGTATCTTCTCCTGTGATCTTCTGTTCTTCTGTTCTTCTGTTCTTCTGCTTTCTCCGTTTTCTGTCTCTTCCCGCCCCTGCCGTCCTGCTCCTGCCTCACCCCCCTCCCTCACTCGCCTCCCCCTCTCTATCACCCCTATCTACCCCGTTCGCTACCTGCCTCCCTCACTCCTCCTATCTACCAATCTACCTATCTCTCTATCTAACTCCCTCACTCACCCCCTCCTCCTATCTACCTATTTTTCTATCTCTCCACCTATTTCTCCATCTATCTATTTCTCTATCTCTCCCCCCCGTCCCGACACCCCCTCTGTTACCTATCTTCCTATCCTCTCACTCTACCTCTCACCCTCACCCACCTCTACAACCCCCCTCCCCTATCTTCTCAACCCTACTCCTATCTCTCTCCCTAATCTCCTAAAACTCCTAACACTCACCCTCCTCCACCCTTAAACCCCCCTCCCCCAGCTCTTCTCACTCTATCTGTCCCCCCCTCCCTCGCGCTTTCCCGCCGCGACCTCCTGCATGCCCCCGCCCCCCAGCTCCCATTCGCCCCCAGCTGACCCCTCCCCCCCCTCCTCCCTCTTATGGCGGCCGCTGCGCGACAGTGGTAGCGACCCTTGACCCAAGGGTAGGTCGCTCCCCCTGCCGCTGCAGCTCCTCCAGCTCCTCCAGGTTCCTGAGACCCACCTCGCAGTAAGTACCCCCCACCTCCCAACCCCTCACCCTGCCCCGTGCTACTCACCCTCTCTCCTGCTCCTGCTTCTTTTCCTCCTCTCTGTCTCTTCCTCCTCGCTCTTCTTCGGTAATCTTCTTCTGTACTCTTCTTTTCCCCGTCTTCTCTCTTCTTCTGTGTGCTTCTCAGTCTCTCCTGTCGCCTCTCTTCTTCCTCATCTTGTTCTGTGGTCTTCTGCCTTCTGCTCTTCGTCTTCTGTGATCTTCTGTCTTCTGCTTCTTCGTCTTCTGTATCTTCTCCTGTGATCTTCTGTTCTTCTGTTCTTCTGTTCTTCTGTTCTTCTGTTCTATTGCTTTCTCCGTCTTCTGTTTCTTCCCGCCCCTGCCCTCCTGCTCCTGCCTCACCCCCCTCCCTCACTCGCCTCCCCCTCTCTATCACCCCTATCTACCCGTTCGCTACCTGCCTCCCTCACTCCTCCTATCTACCAATCTACCTATCTCTCTATCTAACTCCCTCACTCACCCCCTCCTCCTATCTACCTATTTTTCTATCTCTCCACCTATTTCTCCATCTATCTATTTCTCTATCTCTCCCCCCGTCCCGACACCCCCTCTGTTACCTATCTTCCTATCCTCTCACTCTACCTTTCACCATCACCCACCTCTACAACCCCCCCTCCCCTATCTTCTCAACCCTACTCCTATCTCTCTCCCTAATCTCCTAAAACTCCTAACACTCACCCCCCTTCACCCTTAAATCCCCCTCCCCCAGCTCTTCTCACTCTACCTGTCCCCCCCCTCGCGCTTTCCCGGCCAGCGCCACGACCCCTGGTCCCCAGCTCTCCCGAACCCCGCTGACCCGCTACGACCCCACCACCCTCCACGCCCTCAACCCAGGGCGCTCCAACACCTGCTTCCAAGCTCACCCCAAACGCACCCATGGACCCTTCGCCTGTAACTCCTGCAAACGCATCTTCCACCACGCAACTACCACGACCACCAGCCCACGCGCCATCAACCACCTCAAGTGCATCCTGGTCAACGCTCGCTCTGTCCACAAGCACGCCGTTGAACTCTGGGACCTCCTGGACTCCACAGCTCCGGACGTCGCCTTCATCACGGAGACCTGGATGAACGCCTCGTCGGCCCCAGACATCGCCACTGCCATCCCCGAAGGCTACAAGATTTCCAGAAAAGACTGCACCAACCAAGTAGGAGGAGGTATCGCCATCGTCTTCAAAGACTCCATCAGCGTCACCACCTCCACCGAAGAAACCCCTCTCGCCGCTGAACATCTGCATTTTCAGATTCGCACCGACCCCAGGACCACCCTCAGAGGATCCCTTGTCTACCGCCCCCCCCGGACCGCGCGCCCCTTTCAGCGACGCCATCGCCGACTTCATCTCCCCGCATGCCCTCGCCTCGCCGGACTACATTCTCCTAGGCGACCTCAACTTCCATCTGGAACAAAACAACGACCCTAACACCACCACCCTGCTCGACAACCTCGCCAACCTCGGCCTCAAGCAACTGGTGAACACCGCCACCCACATCGGCAGACACACGCTTGACCCTATGTTCTCCGCCAGCAAACACATCTTCTTCAGCCACACCTCCGCTCTACACTGGACCGACCACAGCTGTGTCCACTTCACATTCCGACGCGAGACCCGCCACCTCCGCACTCAACCCATCCCTCGTCGACAGTGGAACAAAATCCCCGAAGAGCAACTCTTCTCCGCACTCGCCGCCAACCAACCCACCCTCACCACCGACCCCAACGACGCAGCCCTCAGCCTCACGAACTGGATCTCCAACTGCGCAGACAACCTTCAAATGCACGCATCGACAGGCCAACACCAAAAAACCTCTCTGGTTCTCTGACACCCTCAAAGAATCGAAGAAAACTTGTCGCACCCTCGAGAAGGCCTGGCGCAAGGACCACACCGCTGACAACATGACCGCCCTCAAGAACGCTACCCGCGAACACCACCACCTGATCCGTGCTGCCAAAAGGAACTTTTTCACCGACAGACTGGACAAAAACAGCCACAACAGCAGATAACTTTTTAGCATCGTCAAGGAGTTCTCCAACCCCAATGCCAACGCCAACGCCGTCACGCCCTCACAAGATTTGTGCAACTCCCTCGCCACCTTCTTCCATCGCAAGATCAGCGACCTCCACGACAGCTTCGGACACCAGACCCAACCTAGCATCACCGAACCCGCACCCCCGGCCATCACCCTCAACGACTGGACCCACATCAACACTGAAGAAACCAAAACCATCATGAACTCTATCCACTCCGGCGCCCCATCGGACCCCTGCCCTCACTTCATCTTCAATAAAGCTGACGACATCATCGCCCCGCACCTACAGGCCGTCATAAACTCTTCATTTTCTTCTGCTACCTTCCCCGAATGCTGGAAACACGCCAAAGTCAACGCCCTACTAAAGAAACCTACGGCTGACCCGAGCGACCTGAAAAACATATGCCCCATCTCACTCCTGCCCTTCCCCGCCAAGGTAATAGAGAAGACCGTCAACAAACAGCTGACCACCTTCCTGGAAAACAACAACCTGCTCGACCCTTCACATACCGGATTCCGAACCAACCACAGCACTGAAACCGCCCTCTTCTCAGTCACAGACGACATCAGAACCCTGATGGACAACGGTGAAACAGTCGCCCTCATCCTCCTCGACCTTTCGGCTGCCTTCGACACTGTCTGTCACCGCACCCTAATACCCGCCTCCGCTCCACCGGGATCCAAGGCCAGGCCCTGGACTGGATCGCCTCCTTCCTCTCAAACCGTTCCCAAAGAGTTTGCCTCCCACCGTTTCGCTCAGACCCCACCGAGATCATCTGCGGCGTACCTCAAGGCTCATCGCTCAGCCCGACACTCTTCAATGTCTACATGAGCCCCCTCGCCGACATCGTACGCAAGCACGACATCATCATCACCTCCTACGCCGACGACACCCAACTTATACTCTCCCTCACCAAGGACCCCGCCAGCGCCAAGACCAACCTACAAGAGGGCATGAAGGACGTCGCAGATTGGATGAGGCTCAGCCGCCTAAAGCTGAACTCTGACAAAACGGAAGTCCTCATCCTCGGCAACACCCCATCCGCTTGGGACGACTCCTGGTGGCCCACGGCCCTCGGCACCGCACCGACCCCCGCAGACCACACCCGCAACCTCGGCTTCATCTTGGACCCTCTTCTCACCATGACCAAGCAAGTCAACGCTGTGTCCTCTGCCTGCTTCCTCACCATCCGCATGCTCCGCAAGATCTTCTGCTGGATCCCCGCCGACACTAGAAAAACCGTGACCCACGCCCTCGTCACGAGCCGCCTGGACTACGGCAACACCCTCTACGCTGGGACCACCGCCAAACTCCAAAAACGCCTGGAACGTATTCAAAACGCCTCGGCCCGCCTCATCCTCGACGTACCCCGCAACAGCCACATCTCCGCACACCTGAGACACCTGCATTGGCTCCCAGTTAGCAAAAGGATCACCTTCCGACTTCTCACCCACGCACACAAAGCCCTCCACAACAAGGGACCGGAATACCTTAACCGTCGCCTCAGCTTCTACCCCCCCAACCGTCTCCTCCGTTCCTCTGGCCTCGCGCTCGCTGCCGTCCCTCGCATCCGCCTCTCCACGGCGGGTGGGAGGTCCTTCTCCTTCCTGGCAGCCAAGACCTGGAACTCCCTCCCCACCAGCCTCAGGACCACCCAGGACCACTCCGCAATCCGGAGACTCCTAAAAACCTGGCTTTTTGAGCAGCAGTAACCCCCCCTTTCCCCTAGCGCCTTGAGACCCGCACGGGTGAGTAGCGCGCTTTATAATTCTTAATGATTTGATTTGATTTGATAAGAAAAGTCATTTCATATTTAAAACCTTTTGGCTAAGCTCCACCTGTGCCCTCACCCAGCAAGTTTTTTTCTCTCTCTCTTTTGTGCTCCATTCTGTTGTATAGATATTGATGGCTTGTTCACTTTAAAGGGAAAGGGGACTCTGGAATCTTTATGTGTCATAGTAGAATGCATAATGTTGTGATTAAGTATTTATTGGGGATTATGGAATGTTGTGTTTTTTTCCATGGAGTTTCTGCTGGGGGTGCGGTTGTGTTCTGTACATCTTGTTAGCCTATGTAATATGCATGAAGAAAACTTCAAGACACCAGTTTGGGTCCTCTTGTTCTTCTATCACTGAAATAACACATGCCTTGATCATTTCTCCAACCTCTCTTAATTATTGCCCACCACACAACATGTGTGAACCCCTTTAAAAACCTGTTGTCCCTGCAGCCAGCCCAAGTCTTGTAATTGGAAAAAATGTGCGTGCCATTGGTCTTGGCTCAGAGTGAGTGGTAGTGCTCAGGCCAGGTCTATGATCCTTAAATGTCCATTTTATGTGACATTTCTGCTAATTTGTTCTCTGATGATTAAAGATATTTGCTACCAACAAAGGCAATGCTTAGGTAAGATGTCTCTCGCTTTGCTTAGCAAAGTCTGTACTGAACCTGATACATTTTCTAGAAAAGGTCAGCCATGTTGCTGTTTTCTCTCTGTCACTTACAAAGCATATAATCATGTGAAGCCCTGAGTGCCTACTTTCTTTGTAGATTCTGATGGAGCAAGTATTGCATAAAATGTTCGTATCATTACGTATCCAAAAAAGAAAAGAAAAACGGGGAGAAAATTTGGGGTGAGTAAATGCATCAGTTGTGGTGCTGCACCCTGCTTGTTTGTGTTGCTCTCAAAGGGTGCTCTTTCTGAATGCTGTGGTGAACTCAGAGAGCAAAGGCAAGTCCACCTCCAACTAGTGGCTCCCTGATTAGTGGCTGTCACCTAGTTTTGGAATACCTGCAGAGTTTGCTGGCTAAACCCTTCAGTGTTGCACTTTATTGGCTGCTTTGGTATAGAGTGAGAACGTTACTTTAACATATGCAACTCAGACTATTGAAAGGTAAATGAGAGACAAAAAACAGGCAGAGGCCTTGTACAAAGTCAGCACTGGCAACTGTTCACCAACCAGCCTGGCAACTTAATCACCCTTGCATGCAAATAGTGTGTTTTTCTATATCAACACACCAAACGCTAATCACGCTGGACATGTGACACAATGATTTCAAAGGGAGCACTGGACTTCAATCCCTGGCAAGGATACGGTCCTGCACATAAGTGAGATGCTGTATGAGAGCCCTTTACATGCAGAAGAGGGCACGCTGAATAATAAAAAAAGGAGAGTGGCAACCCCTTATTGAGGACGTTGTTGGAGTCTCCATGTATCATCCTTGATCCACTCAGTTCCCCCTCCCTCTATGGAAGTCCTGATCCTGCCCTCACCCAAACAAAGTAGGAAACAAAACCACAGTTCTGTCAGGCTTCACTGAGCGCAGAGATGCTTTAATGTACCTGCATTTAGTGTTGGCTTACTTCTCTTTCCTGGTGTCACTATTGTAACACATAGGTTATAGGTACAGGAGCAATCCCTGTGTACCCACCACAGAGTTTCATCTGACACATGTCCTCTAACATGGATCCATGTTAAGAAAGTTTAAATACATGAGATTCTGTATTCCTTGTATTAACGACAGTCTCTAATTTCTTTATAATTGGTGATTTATGACTCACCTAGTCCCCAATCACAAAGAAAATATGTCAGAACTCGACTATTGTAAGTTATTACAGTTAAGTTCTGACGTCACAATGCCTGCTGCCAGAGTCAGCAGGAAAGGTGAAAGGTCATGGAGCATAATTGAAACAGCTGTTTAAAGTAATATCTTTATCATGTTTGTCGGGGGCCCTTAACACTTATATTACATAGGTTTCAAATGCTGTTAATGGACACTATGTTAATTTAGAAACTGTTCCCCTTATTCTACCTGCTGTAGTCATCAGAATGTTTCCTTTCCTCTGCCTCATGGCCTTTACCATGCATGTGGAGTCATTTGAAGTTCAGGAACTTTTGGGGCAATAGTTCTGTTTGTATAAATGTTACGTAATTTAATATCTCATGATGACGACATCAATTCAGCTGAATGTTTGTTTTCACCCCTGGATTGTTTCCTGATAGTTTATCTGCCCCTTTGCCAGAAATGGATTACTGTGGAAGGCATGCAACTACAGTGGTGGTTCGTGGGGCGCAGAAGGGGCGCGTGGTGCGCAGAGCAGGGGGGAATAAAAATTTAATGAAATAAGAAAAAACAAACTACTTACCTCATCGCAGTTGTGCTGCTCCGCTCCGCTCCTCCATTTTCTTGGTCAGGCACAGGCTTGCAGCCTGCCTTGTGGCCAATCCTGACGCTGCTCAAAGCAGGCTCTCTCCAGCCCAGCAACTGTGTTTCTGGGCTAGAGAGAGCCCTGTGCGCTTGTGTGTTTTGCCGGCCCAAGTCAGCCGGCCAAACATTCATGAGTAGTGAGGGGGAGTGCTGTGCACTCCACCTCAGTGCACAGCACCCCCGGGGCCCCCACCCTTTCAAAGAAAATGATAATAAAGATTGTTCTTTGAAAGGTTTTGCAGCTGCCGCTGCTGGCAGGAGGGGGCAACACTCCTCCACCCTTATGGAGGAGCCACCCCTGTGCAACTATCAAAATGAATATCAAGGTTTGTTTTATTTTGCACTTGTTCAAGCATGTAGCCAGCCTTATCTATACCTCCTGAGCTGAATTGGTATCAAATATAGATCTTGGGTCTTATTTGTTATTGCTTGCATTTCATTTCATCAAAAAAAAGGCACTAGTATGTACGATCTGAGAACACAATCAATGAAGGTAAATAAAAAAGTGCAACAATCTAACGGACACCAAAAGAAATGTAAGTCACTTTTTTTGTATGTTCTTACCCCTTGTTTTTTATCTGAAAAATCATGGCTTTTCTGAAGTCATAAATGTTTGTGAGCCAACTTGTTTTTAACCCAGGGACAGGAATGGAAATGCTCCATAATTCCTATCCCTATTTTTTGTAACATTTTACAATTGACTTAACTTTGAGACACCTTTGCACGCATCTGGGGATGCATATTGTATTTATGTAAGATCCTTGGAGGGATGGGAATGGTTATAGGGGAATATGGCAAGCCATTAGCACCCAGTGGCCTATAATGTATGGGGAGTGAAGTGCAGAGGAGGCAATATATGAATATTGTGTACATATATTAAGTAATACTGGTTGATGATGCAGAGAAGGTCAAAAGTTAGTGGAAATTGTATACACTTTCAGTAATGCTTGGGATGGGCACACAAACACTGATCCTGTAATATGTATTTTTTGATATTTAATTCAGAAAAGTTTACAAATAAGATGTTATTTATGTAACAACCTTAAAGCTATGTCAAGAGTCAATATGCTTTATTTTCAAACCAGTCACAAAAACGACAAGGCATTCCTAGTTTTATATGGGAATGGTGATGTCTTGAGAAACTCGCATGCATCGTGGAATTTGAGTTGGTATAAAAAAAATGCCCAAACTGGTTTTCGTTTCCATTCCAGCATGCCTGTTGTCAGTTTCAAAATCGTTTTACTTAGAAAACACCTGGAAACAAGTGCATTCAACCTTTTGCAATCTTGACTGATCTTATTGCTCTTAATTTACTGCTGTGTTGCTTTTGTGATGTTTTAAGAAATTAGATACTGCTGTAGTGATTTCATTCATAATGATGTTTTTTTCGCATTACCTGTACTTATGGTAATGCTATTCGTATTTCATACTATAGCAGCAAGAGGCATGTTTGATAATTTAGGCATTCACATTGCTAGACATCTAATATCCTGGACTTGTAGTACCCATCACTGCTAAAATCGATTTTTTGAGCCCAATTCAAGGAAAAAAGTAACAATATAGGCAACGATGTGTTTCAACCCGACTGTATTTTTAAGGCTTTTTCGGATCACTAACATTCGTTGTAGTACATTTTGAAAGCTGTGTCAGGGGTAGTTTTCCTGGCGTTCTACTTGGTGCGTCATGTGACTTCAGAGTAGCCACCTCTTTCCAAGTTATTACATGCAGTAGGCCTGATTCACCAAGGTAACCTACAACTTAGTGTAAGTTTATGACTGTTAGCTATTCACAAAGGTGTTTTACTAGTAGTAGTTTTAAAACTGCGAAGTTTTCGGTAAACACACACACAAGTGTACGTTTACCTCCGCCCATTATCTCCAGTCCCGAACTTTTCACCTACAAATCATTGTTTTCTGGTGTGTTATTCTAATGAATTAAATGAGTGAGGATGCATTAGATTATGGGACAAAAGCCAGGACCTGGAAAAAGTGTTGGGTACTGACCCAGAGAGTCAAATATTATTCACAATCCTTGTCAAGCTGATTCATAAATGTCACTAAATAAACTTGCCCAAACCTCTGGTAGCTATGAAACAGAGCAATCAGGCTTAACTTGGAGGCAATGTATAAAGTATTTATGCAGTACTCAATAATAAAGTGAAAGCACAACACAAAAAAAATCCGAAATCAATCAAAAAAACAAAAAACAGAGATTCGGTTAATACATAAATTGATACCAGAATGGCAAAACTCTAAGTAATAGAACTGGAGTTCTACATTGTTAAAGTTTGTATTTAAAAAATAGTGCAAAAAAAGCACCCAGTGCCAACTGTGGGCAACTGGTTATGCTGGACCAGGACAAGGGTAAGATTTAAGGCTGACCACAGTGGAGAGCGAGTCTGATAGAAGGATCAGGTTTGTCCGAGTCAAAAAGATACCTGCTCACGTAGAAACGTTATGGAGATTGAAAGTCTTCAGCTGGGCCAGACATTGGTTGTTGACATTGGTCAGCTGCTGCTCAGCATTAGGTCTAGTGAAGCCATCAATAGGGTGCTACTCGGTGTGATGCCATCAACAAAGGCTATTAGTGTCAATGCTTGGCATTGAGTCTGGTGAAGCTTTCATTTAGGCATGGAGAAGAACTCTCTGACCAAATCCAAGGGTCGAGGACCTTGGGGACACTACTTGGTGGGTCAGGAAATCCCTCCCACTGGTGCCAGCAGGGGTGGCGAGGTCAGGACTTGGGACGATCAGCTGGAAAGGAAGGAGAAGGCCTCTTGAAGCCTGCTGTCACCCTGCAGCACAAGCAGAAGCAGGTTTGTCACGTTTATAGGCAATACCAGCCTGTGAGTGGGGGTAACCACTGGCCACACCAGAGCCAATGTGGTAAGAGTACCCAGACGTGGCTCTACACACTTTTACAACAGTTCCAGTGTTTTGTACTGAAAATTATCCCACAGTGCCCTTCTACCTAAATCCAAGATCGCAGGGCAATTCTTCCTTTAGCTAGAACTCCCTGAGCACATCCATAGGTGTGGCTATGGTAATTGTCATACCCTCTCTTGTGGTCACTCCAAATCAGTCCTGGGGAAGCCCCCCGCTCATTGGCTATGGAATCAAACTGATTAGAGGAACATAGGGAGGGGCAGACCTGGATTCAGGTTCATCTGCTTAGGACAGGGTGTCCTCTTTGAAGTGTAACTTGCTCTTGTTTTACAGTCTCCAAGCCATGTTATCAAGGGAAATCCAACACCTCCCCAAACCCAAGCTCTCAGTTCTCTGTCTGGAAGCAATCCACATCTCACCCCAGAGGAGCCATCATCAGTCAGGTGACAGTTGAATCCTTCCAGAATGGTCTCCTGAGATTCAGACAGGGAGAGATAACGTTTCTAAAAGTACATGTTCCAACATACTTAGTCAAAATTCAATTTCACCAAAAAAAGTCTTGATTAATTATGTAAATAAGAACTTGAGTTATATTTTTACCTGCTTCCGACCCAAAATTATCATTATAAGGTGTTTGAATGTAGTCCAGTGTTGTCCTATGGAGCATCTTCCATTTTCAAAGTCCTACGTTTAAATAACATGCACCTTGTTTTATAAGACACTAAGGTCTACCTTAGTGGTGACTCATAAATATTTAAAAGGAAGGCTTAGGCTGTTCAACAGTGGTGATTGTTACAGACGGAATTAGCAGTTTAAACACTGCACCGTCAGGCTGCAGTGTCAGGTCTGGAGACATGATTTGCAGCGCTACTGTAATAGGTGCCACAATGAGTGCTGCAACCAACTAATAGCATTTGATTTACAAGCTCTGGGTACATGTTGTACCATATACTAGAGACTTAAAAGTAATTTAAATGTGCCAGTCAGGAGTAACATCACTTTACCACTAGTTAGCAGGAGTAAAGTGTGCAGAGTCCTAAAGCTAGGAAAAACAGTTCAGGGAAAATTGGGGGAATGCCGTGCCAAAGATGATTATTTCAACCCGAGATGGTCACCATATATGGCATTCCCCTTGGGCTTCAGTTTCCTCTGTGCAGAAATGTACATTGTTTACATTGTTTCGATTTAAGCACAAGAGGAATTGAGACCACAATGCAGAAGCACAGGTTACTTCTTTTTTTTTATTCTACAAAACATATTTTCTCGTGAAGGAAGCCCTTACCCTACGTTTACAACAAATCTAGGGATGAACCATTCTTGTGAAACTTTTAGTTAGTTTCATGACACCAAGTTCTAGAAATAAGCAATGATCCAACAGGTGGGCTGGAGCATTGTGGACAAGATTTATTTCTGACAAAAGCAAAATTGTGCACCCAGACAAAAAACTCTGAAATATAATTTTTCAATGGATCTTATGTTACAGATTTACCGTAACCTACAGAATGATCTCAATGCAATTTCAGGCAATCTTCATAAGGTCACTAAGTTTAATTCATTATTGTTGTAAAAAAATGATGAAGCACTAGGCTGTCTAGATGGTACTGAAAAACCTAAACAATACATTCTATCTTAGATGAAATGTCCCTTTTCGTCGAAATAGCTTATAACATTAATGTAATTCTCAAATCAAATCAAATCAAATCATTAACATTTATAAAGCGCGCTACTCACCCGTGCGGGTCTCAAGGCGCTAGGGGGAAGGGGGTTACTGCTGCTCGAAGAGCCAGGTCTTGAGGAGTCTCTGGAATGCGGAGTGGTCCTGGGTGGTCCTGAGGCTGGTGGGGAGGGTGTTCCAGGTCTTGGCTGCTAAGTAGGAGAAAGACCTCCCACCCGCCGTGGAGCGGCGAATGCGAGGGATGGCAGCGAGCGCGAGGCCGGTGGAACGGAGGAGACGGGTGGGGGCGTAGAAGCTGAGGCGTCGGTTGAGGTATTCAGGTCCCTTGTCGTGGAGGGCTTTGTGTGCGTGGGTGAGAAGTCGGAAGGTGATCCTTTTGCTGACTGGGAGCCAATGCAGGTGTCTCAGGTGTGCGGAGATGTGGCTGTTGCGGGGTACGTCGAGGATGAGGCGGGCGGAGGCGTTTTGAATACGTTGCAGACGTTTTTGGAGTTTTGCGGTGGTCCCAGCATAAAGGGTGTTGCCGTAGTCCAGGCGGCTAGTGACTAGGGCGTGGGTCACGGTTTTTCTGGTGTCGGTGGGGATCCAGCGGAAGATCTTGCGGAGCATGCGGAGGGTGAGGAAGCAGGAGGAGGACACGGCGTTGACTTGTTTGGTCATGGTGAGAAGAGGGTCCAAGATGAAGCCGAGGTTGCGGGCGTGGTCTGAGGGGGTCGGTGCCGTGCCAAGGGCCGTGGGCCACCAGGAGGCGTCCCATGCGGCCGGGGTGTTGCCGAGAAGGAGGACTTCCGTTTTGTCTGAGTTCAGTTTTAGACGGCTGAGCCTCATCCAATCTGCGACATCCTTCATGCCATCTTGTAGGTTGGTCTTAGCGCTGGCGGGGTCCTTGGTGAGGGAAAGTATAAGTTGAGTGTCGTCGGCGTAGGAGGTGATAATGATGTTGTGCTTGCGTACGATGTCGGCGAGGGGGCTCATGTAGACAATTCTCACCTTTCATAACATTAAAAAAGCATTTTAAAAGTGATTGAATGACCTTCCTTTTCTGTAGCCTATAGCATGGAGGTTCAGTCTGCCTCCGCTACTGAGTCAAACATGGAGGGAAATAGCCAGGTGAAGTACGGAGATTCAAAGTCCTTAATCATAAGCTGTTAAGGTGACAGAAGTGATCCAGATATACAGAGTACCTCGCTTAATTATTCCAAACGGTACAGGACACAATGGTGCTATGTAAATAATTAGGACTAAGTAATCAACAGGAAAGTGCATGCCTTTTGAAAAAGTGACTTCAAATGCATCACATCAAGACTGAAAACAACACATTGTACAACAAAGAGTACATAAAACATAAATTGCACATACTTATTGATTGGTTTATTATTCTTTTAACTTGCTGCCTACCAGGATCACACATGTTCTAATAGAGCAGAAACATGTTACAAAGCTTTTGCACCTCTCATAGAGTACTGTAGAAAATTAGACCCTAATGAGGTACAAGGCCAGAATTATCATTCTGCTAGTCTGCAAACTTTGCTGGTAGGCTGTTTTCAGAGCAAAATGGCTGCTCTGATCCAAACACAGATGAACTGTAGACATGGTCTCATGCAGCATGAGGCTGGTTTGAACATTTTTGGCAGGTTGATTTTGGCTTCTTTGTGTGGTAAAGTTTACAGAATTGTTGCATGAAGAAATTGCGCATGTTAAGATTATGCAACAGCAAATGCAATGTTTTCTCAAGGTAGCAAAAGCAAAATAATTAGGGTAATTAAAAAAGTTGTTGGGTAAGAAAACACAAACACGTGGTTTGACAACTCAAGTGCCAAGCACAGCAAAGTAGTGAATCATTATAATTTTCAGGAAAGGTTGCTCCCAAATGCCAGGTTTAAAAAAAAAAATGTTCAAGACTTACCTTATTGTATGAAAGTTTTTAAAATATCTGATTTTAAAGAATGTTTAGCCCCGGGTATGAAATGTTCTTAAAGGTACAGAGACACCAAAGCGCATCTCCAAGCACCAGCAAGCCAATAAAATATAAACCATAAGGTACTAAAGCGTACAGCGGATCTACAAGTGAGCTGCAATACTGACTGAATAGCATCTCTGTGCTTCAAAACGAGTGCTTCCAAAATGGAATTTCAGTTCTTCTCTGTTAATTCCTCTCTATTTGTAATATCCAAGCTTTCTCAAATTGCCCTTAGTGGAATTTCTTCAGCAGAGTCTCCTAGGCTTTTTCACAGATTCATCTATATGCCACAAGTTTTTATAGAACTTTTAAGAAAAGTATGGGTTGAATTGCTATCTACGCAGAGCTAGAGACATGATAAAGTCTTTGGTCATTTTACAGCAAATTATATTTGAACATGTGAATAAATACAGTATTATCAATGCAGAGCTGATAAAAGAAATGCATTTTTCCATTCCAGGCACAGCATTGTAGCTTTGGATTGATGCAATACTGGCAGTAGTGCTAAAAATCAAAAGCTGGTAAGCTTAAATTGCTGTATAAATTTTACAAAACATCAAGTAAGAAACCTAGATAGTACCTATTGTTTAGTAGGAGAGATGCTCCTTCTTTTTTGAAGAGCACTCCTACTACACCTCACTGAGGTTACCTTACTTTCTTCTGTTCTCAAAATGTTTGAGCAACATGAAGCCCTAGGGCTTCCGTTTGCACTTACTGTTTGTCAATAACAGCTTTGAATGCCAATGTCGTAGGATCAGATCCTAACCCCTCAAGGGTAGTCCTATTCCGATTAGTTTTTTTCAGCTTCAAAGCAAGAGATTTCAAAATTTCATCATGGTAGTAAGCATTCACTGAGAGGGAATTTTATTTTATTAAGGAGAAATCAAATAGAAGATTTAGGCAGTTTCCCTGATATTTACTCCACATGTGCATCAGTAAAATCTTCCTTCTGTGCTCGTTGTCAGCGTATATTGAACTCTCCGAAAGTGGGCATTATCAATTTGCTCCGTAGGTAGAAAGTGTTACTATGTAACAACAGAATTCTTTAATATTCAGCTGAGGGAAAATCTATCATAATCCACTTTTAAATAAATTAGGGAAGTGAGAATCCCTTTTTCAACTCCTCAGTTCCACCTTCTGAAAAACAAATGTGGTACAGCCTACCTCAGACACATCCCTCGCCCACAGTTGAAGCCAAAGGGTGAGAAAGCACCTAGGCAACTGCAATAACATAGACTGGGAACAGAGATTATATGAAAAGAAGCTGAACAAAAGTACAGGAAATCTTTGTTGGTTGATACAGACTAATACTCACAGCTGTGCCTTCTAATCTTCTTTATTGTTGCTCAGGAATTCCTTTGAGCTCTTGTAGTTTACAAATGTCACAGCAGGAACATTTGCTTGAGCTAATAGAAGGTCTCCATGGACATTGGGACGATATTCAGTTTATTTGTTTCATCCTTACTCAATGAAATTTAACACATAGAATTCTAACTTTTCAAATAAGAATCACCGTCTTTCTTCTGATTCGTGTGTCTCAAAAGAAATACATATACAAATTAATTTCTCGATTTCTACTGCCACCAATTGTAGCATATGGATTTAGATTTGCATTTAGAGTTTGATTGACAGACATGTAGAAAAGGCATCTGTGGTCCTGACAACATGCAGTGTGCAAATGCAAGCGTTGAGATCTATATTCAAACTGTATGCACAAGTTATCCCACCTCACAACCCCATAATTTAAACATATAGGTAACTTGACAGGACATAACTCTTACAATTATTCTACAACATGGTATTTTTAAAAATATGTTGTAGATGACATTCTGAGTCTAGTTTCCTGACTTCATCTCAGGTTAGTCCTAATGATGTATTTGCTGCAGTTGAAGGTAAAGTCAAAATAAATACCTGCATAAAGGGAAATAATGATTGTTTTTACCCATGCAGCTCTTTGGTATTATAGAAGGGTCTTAGTAGCTTGTGGATCTCCTTCTGTAATAACAATTTCGCTGGTGCAATCACACAGGGATCTTCCCTCATTGGGGCTACTTCCACCAGAGTGGGTGAGTAAATTGGCGTAAATTGGCAATGTTTCCTCCTCAACAAAGTTGCAGATTTATTGCTCAAATTGGAGTCAGGGGACGTTCCAGGTTTACACAGACATAGGTTCCAGTGCCTCGATCAAGATAAACTTTTGATCTGGAGGCCTGTTTCCACTAACCCTACTAAGGGTGGGACTTCTGGTGCTTGTTTTTCCTGCTCTTGTTTGACATAGGCAGATCAAATTCAAAACGGCTGCTTCACGTAGGAAGAAAACTCCCTTTGTTTCTGGGCTTTTCGTTTTTTTGTTTGAAGGAAAACTAATTCCTACTTTGCGATTGTTTCTCTGTACAAAAGTGTTTGCTCAGTGGGCAGTTTAAACAATGACCACTCTACAAATCTTCAGGCCTTCAAGATAATCACCATGGAGGGACGTCCCCTTCCAGCACAGAAATCCCTCCCAACCAGGTAGTTATCTCTAAAAAGGTGAAAGGTCCAACACCAGAGTGGCAGATTTCATGATACCTGCTCCCCTAGCAGACAGGAAGACCATCCACCGGGGTCTAAATAAGGCCTTTAGGCCTTTGCTCTGTAAATATTCAACTTAAAGGAGACAGCTAGTTGTGAGGGCTTCATCATACTTTGATTATTAATTGATGTATTTTGCCCTTTGTAACTGATTTTTTACTTTGTAATTATATTTGGTGATGTGAATATGATAATGATCTCTTGATTTTCCAGTTTTGCCCACCGGCCGATGTTCAAACAAGTATTCTATTGTATTATGATGTTTTACCCTAGTTGCTAGTAAACCATTTCAGCCTGGAGAGTCTCCTGTTTCACAAATTATTTTTATTCCTCACTCTACTGATCAACTTTTCAGTTTGTCTTATCCATGAATTCATGTGACTGAAAGCTGGTTCTTTAATGTCTGTTGGCAATTGTTAGAGGTCTAATTGCAGAGAAGACAAAACTTATGATTCAGTGAGGGAGTTTACTCTAACAATTCTTGGTGAATGAAATGGGAAAAATGAATGGGACTATGGGAATATGAAAAAAGTGTGAAACAATGGCTTTTTGTCAAATTTGCAGTAGGAAACACAATTACAAGGAAACTATGACAATTATACAGATGCATGATATTAGGATGCTCAGAAAACAATGTCAATGACAACATTTCAATCATTTTAACATTTAATTACAATAGTTAAGTAGTCTGAAGATTAGTTCACAAAGACATTGTTTCAATCCTTAGGGTCTTTTTTAGAGTTTGGTGGAGAGTGTACACACCCAACCCATTGTGGTGTTGGCAAAAGATGGATGTGTAGCTTGCTTTAGCAAATTACACTACTATACTACTAATAATAATGAATCTGCTAAGTTTGCTTTGTGTTTCATGCCAGTTCGTTTTCTCTTATTGACAGACTGCCATGTCGCTTCAAGCACGCATCAGAAATAATTGTGCCAGTTGCAAAAATGCATACGTGACTCTAAAACAAAATAAATTCCAAGCAGTGAGAAGTATCACCTGGTCTCAGACATTCGAGCATTCCCAGAACTCCTAGTAAAGCAGCAATCAAGGGCAGGAGCACAGAAGGTCAATGATGAAGGACAGCTGACAAAGAGATGCCAGAATGAAACAAAAACAAACATGAAAGTCGACGAATTTCCAAGCAGCTTCAGCAACTTCACCTGGTACAAAATGACTAATAAACTATAATATACATATATAGCTTCTATTTAGTCTGAGTGCCAAAATAACTTAACAGTAATAATAATTCACCCATCATAAGTGTGCATTCAAATAGAAACCAAAAAAGAAATAAAAACATTGTAATTAAAAATTACGACTACTCAAGAATTGCCTCTCTATTGCCAGCAAAGCAACTCTGTTCAATAACAAATGTGAACTGTATCTTGCTCTATCAAGCCTAAATGGCTAAGTCTAAACGAGCACACGTACTGTCTAACAAGCATTAGCCAAGCCAATATGTCTGGTATTGCCTCCTAATCTTTTGACATGTCAATGCTTGTTTCATTTCACTTTGTCATGGATTTTATAAAAAATTAAATAAAGTAGACTGTTCTATTGCTCAACGATGTATGCCCTAGTGAGTTACTTAAAATGTTTCACATTGTATCACAACAACAGATTAATAGATGCAGTGGGCTGACTGGAAGCCCCAATAAATAACCATAGTTCCTGTATAATGTTAGATACATCCAAAGGTCTTAACTAATGCCATCATTAAAAACTGCAGTTGTTCCTTGTAATGATCCTCTTTTGGATCTGTTAACGCGTCCCTTTATGATAATTTATTACACATTAGGACTCGTTTTAGGCCAATGAATCTTTTGACCCAGTTGAGAGCCACCTTAGGACGAGATAGCTAATCAATATGTCAATCAATACGTCAATAATGGCATCAATATTTATCACAACAATACATTTTACTTTAGTCAAAGACATTAATCGATTCAAGACACCACCATGACCTTTTCAGTCATGAATAACCCCAGTTTAGTCAAATGTTATGAGTTTTATTCCCTATTAGTTACAATTCTAAAAGTAGATGTGTTAATCTCATAACCAAGAAACAAAACAGCATAGTTATTATATGGTAACTCTGATAAGATTTAATTGAGGCAAGAATCGTGAACATCAGAACATAACACGGCGTGTACATAGATCAACTTTAGCAGAGTGTCATCAACGCGTCAGTTCAACAAAATATAGATTCAGTTGTTTGTCTATTTGCGTCAATTTTAGTGAACCCCTGTCCTAACCACTGATTAGGATTGGCATGTTGGGATCCATGCAAAACAATTTAAAACACCAATTTGGAAAACATCTAGCTGTGGTCTCTGTCAAAAGTAAGCAGTTGGTACCTGGAAAGGAAAAGCAAACAGGCAAATCACAATTTCATTGTCATAGTTACCCTCCAAGGTTTAGGTCAGCACTCAGGTTCAGTCTTCGTCTTCAGGACATCAGTTGATTCGTCATCAGTCAAACTCAGCTCTGGGGTAAAAAGGGGCACTTCCCTCATAAGGAGGCAAAGTGTAAATGGGCAATCTAGGGATGAGGATGGTTTTAGACAAACCAATAAGTCACCCGACAGAGTGACAGTTTCTGGATAAAATCAATAGCATTCCCTACCTAATTCTAAATGGCTCCCCATGTCATGGGTTTTTATCCTTTTTTTTGTAGTACATTCCCCTACAATTTCATTGGTCTACGGTTATACCCCACTATCTTTACCCTATTAGAAAACAGATTATGTCATTAATCTTTCACCCCATATTATTTTACAGATATTTTATTGGTCCATGTGATTGACGTCTTCGGAGGTAGCACGTCCGGTATGATTTCATCCTCCTGTAATTCTTTGCACATCTTTTGGTCAGTAGTTCCATTGCCTTCACCGGTTTAAACGACCTTGTACATTACACTAATCTACACTGTTGCATTTTAGCTAGCACTCTCCTACAAGCAATATGAATTTCATGAGAACGGATCCACTATGGTTACATTCAGCTTCTAGTTTGGAAAAAAACAAGAGGTCATGTCCTTTTGCGAGTCAGCACACTGCACGTTAGGAAAAATACATTTAATATGAGAGCCAGGCAGCTAGGCTTCGGCTCATGCTAACTCAAGGCCTACAGAATTCATTTAGCATTTCTGTAATAACATAATCCTTAGTAATTAGTACAAATCATACTTTAATATAATATTTTATCAACATTAGTCATTTCGATTAGTTCCCGTATACATTGGCCTCCACTCCCCGTGGTCACATTTCAAGTGCACGTTTAAGCAAGAATTCATTACTACAGTTTCTATGCGGCATCATCACACATTAATTCATAAACATTTCATGTTTATATAGATTATATAAGCTACTCTCTCTCAGTCCCTCCTCTGATGACATTCGTCATCACACAAACCTTTCCCTTTCAACCTTTCACTTTACATTTTTCACTTTGCGCATAATGCGCATTTCAACATCTTGTCCCTTGTGTGAACTTTCCCAAATTTCATTAAACATTTTCTCCCTTTCACTTTCCTCATTTCTCCTGTTTCTCTTTGTCCAATTTCTTTAAATTTTGTCATTCATTTTGCATGCTCCCCATAAACCAAATAAACAGACCAGGACAATTAATAGACCCCCTAGTATTTTTGCAAGCACCCCATTCCAAATATTGCTAAACCGGCTCCCTACTCTGGCAATTCCTTTTCCAACTTTCTCCCAAACTCCAGATTCCTTTAAATCCTTCAAATCTGCACTATCTCTAGTTAGGTTAGTAAGCATACCTCTAATCTTTTTACTATTATCCGGTATAAATGAGCAACAATGATGCTCGTTGAGCATCTTGCAGACTCCGCCGCTCTTTGCCAAAAGAATGTCTAAAGCAAGCCGATTTTGAAGTGTCATATCTCTTTCCGCAGCAAGTTCAGTATCCATCAGGAGTATAGCCCCTGTAAAATTTGTCAGCATGTTATCCCCAATAGTAGACAACTTTCGATTCTTTATGGAGTTTAAAATAACCCCTACTGAAGGAACTATGGCTCCAAATATGTAACCAACGACAGCAGCCGCTGTCTCTCTCTTTTGTCTTGCATGTTGTAATTAAGACATTTTAGGTATTTGCTTTAAGTCATCAATCTGGTAAATCTTTGGAAAACTATCCCCAAATAACATGTCCCATACCATCCCGTAGGGAGACGGTAATAAGCAGTAAGTCCACAGATATAATAGATCCCAGTGATCGCTGGATCCTGTCCATTTAACATGAATGTCCATTTACTCTGAAACAAAAACACATGCCTGCATTCACTCTTTCCCACAAATAAACTGTCATGATCAGACTTTGGCCTATAGTTACAAAGCCTACCTACGTGTAATGCATCTATAGCTAGTTTGCCCTGCGTCTTTATTGCGGTGCAAGCGTAATCATTTGCATATGTGCGTTTTTCTAATCCTTTTTCTAATCTTTCTTTCAATGCCTTGCGTCTATCATCAGTGTGATCTAAGAAGCTTTTCTCTACAGGTGTTAATAAGCAGGTCAGATTGTTGCGGTGTGCATAAGCTGTCCCAAATGTTAGTGTCGGCTCAAAGAAACCTCTAACTAATTTTATACTATGCTCCTTAGCTAATTTGTTCAGAAACTCAATCACAGGTACAAAGGAAAACACTTCATCTAAATTAGAATAAAAATATTGCACATGTTCCTGGCCATGGAATCTTGTTAGTAGCAGACTACAACTTATCCCGTAAGTTAAAGGAAGACTATGATAAGTGACTCCCTCCTGTACTGATGAAGGAATCTTTGTGCACACATAACAGTTTCTCGCATCCATTGTATCAACATACTCATTCAGCAGGCGATAGAAGACATTAGTGGAGAGTTCCCCTTTTGAATTAGTTCCCTCATGCAAATGTTGTGTATCTTGCTCAAACTTTTCCCATGGTGTTAGTGTAGCAGTTTAAAGTTTTGAAGCATTGTTAGTCTCTTTCTTATCCAACCACAGCATTCCCACAATCACACCCACAATTATTATTACACACACAATACCTAGAATAACACTTAACCAACCACACACTTTACCCTTTTTGTTACTACCTCTACTGGAAGCCATGGTCTGTAAAGAATCAGATAGCAGAATAACTCGAAGCAAACAATTAACTTTAAAGACAATTTAAAAGCTCTTTTTTTTTTTCTTTCAAAGTCTCTCTTTCTCTCTGCGTATACTTACAGTGTTTCGCTCACCCCAGGACCCTTTTGTCAAATCAGGTTTAGCAGCTTGTCATAATCGGTTTTCAAAGTCAATTCAGGTTATCAGTGTCATATCCGGTAATTTATAAGTCTTTTTCTCAGCTTTCAGCTTTCAATTTAAATTTTAACACAGTCTCTTTCTCTGATTGATTTCAGGTACCGTAGTATTGGCCTGGTACTTCTCGGTCAAAACAGAACGCTAAGAATTCTTGTTGCCACTCAGATGTTGTTGCATATGCCCATTCAGGACCCGCGTACCTTCTATTTGCGACTCTTTTTCTTTTCAACCTGCGTTCACTCTGTAGATCTCCTTCACTTAGATCCTCCTTTCTGGTTGTGTCAATTTCTTCCTCTATTGTCTCCCCTGGGACGATCTTCACCCTTGCAGCTTGTTTCTTTGGCCAGTTATCACCTTTATGCGTTTTCTGCCTACTTGGCCTTTCAGGACGCTGAACAGCACCCTCCTCTTGTGCTATGGTGTTTTCTCTTGATGGACCTGCAACTGGCTCAGGAGACGCCGGTGTGCTTTGACTTTCCTCTATTATTTCCCCTTCTTCCTCAGGACCTGTAACGGGTTCAAGCTCTAACCTGTATCCATCTACTTCTGGGAGAACCTCTCCTTGACTTGGTTCTCCGGCTGCCTCTACTGAGATAGGCTCACCATCACCTCTCTCGAACTCGTTTACTGCTGAGGGACTAAGCCGTCCTCAGTGGGCTCTCCTGCAGTCTCAGCTTCCCTTTGAATACTCTCCGGCCTTGAGACTTCCCCTTCTGGAGCTGTTTTTTCAGGTACTTCAAGTTCCTCATCAGTCGGACATGTCACCTTCTTCGTGTGACTGGCATGTATCCAGTTTGGAACACCTGCACATTTCACAGCAGTGGATGTTGTCAGTATTACTTGATATGGCGCCTTCCAGCGCGGCTCCAAACACGATTTCCTTACGTGCTTCTTGACAACCACCCAGTCACCGGTTTGCAGGTTGTGACCTGGATCACTGATCGGTGGCAATGTGTTGGCCTCCACCTGGTGGGAAAAAGAGCAGACCACATCAGCCAAACCTTTGCAGTAGTCCAACACCATATCATCCGTGATATTCACAAGAGCATTTGCAGGTACTCCCCATCAAGATTTCATGGGGTGATAGTCCTGTCTTCTTATCAGGTGTGTTTCTCATTGACATTAGCACTAAAGGCAATGCATCTGGCCATTTCATATTGGTAGCTGCACACATTTTTGCCATTCTCGACTTCAAGGTACCATTCATCTGTTCCACTAGTCCTGATGCTTCGGGGCGGTAGCTACAATGCAGCTTTTGTTCAATGTCTAATGCAGCACACAAGAGCTTTATCACCTCATTGTTGAAGTGTCTGCCCCTGTCTGATTCTAAAGAGACCGGAAACCCAAACCTGGGTATTAGCTCTCTAAGCAACAGCTTCGCAACTGTGAGACTGTCATTCCTACGTGTAGGGTAAGCTTCAATCCAGTGGCTGAAAACACACACAATCACCAACATGTACTTCAGCCCTCCACACATTGGCATTTCAATAAAATCCATTTGCATCTTGCTAAACGGACCTCAGCTCTTCCTATGTGGCTCAAAGTGACCACAGTTCCCTTTCCTGCATTCATCTGTTGACAGATGATGCACCTGTGACAGGTAACCTCTGCGGCTTGTCTGAATTTCAGATTGAACCAATCAATTTTGAACAATCTGATCATTGCGTCTCTCCCAAGATGTGCCTGACCATGGTACAACCTTGCAAACTGTGATAAAAGACTGTTTGGCAAAACTACTTTCCCCTCCTCTGAGACCCACACGTCATCAACTCTTTGTACGCATTGCATTCTCTGCCAGGAGCGTTTCTCTTCCCTGCTAGCATGGCCCTGCAGTGATTTTAGCTCATCTAATGTGTCAACGACTCTTAATGCAAAGTTCAGGCATGTCTCATTTTCAGTTTGCGGTAACAATTCCCACTGTTCCTTGAACGATATACAGTTCAATGCGCAAAACCTTGCGACTTGATCTGCATAGCCGTTTCCCATGGACACAAAGGGGGTCATTCTGACCCCGGCGGTCTAAGACCGCCGGGGCCAGGGTCGGCGGGAGCACCGCCGACAGGCCGGCGGTGCCCCGCAGGGCATTCTGACCGCGGCGCTTCGGTCACGGTCAGAAGAGGCAAACCGGCGGTCTCCCGCCGGTTTACCGCTGCCCTTTGAATCCCCCATGGCGGCGCAGCTTGCTGCGCCGCCATGGGGGATTCTGACACCCCCTACCGCCATCCTGTTCCTGGCGGTTCGCCCGCCAGGAACAGGATGGCGGTAGGGGGTGCCGCGGGGCCCCTGGGGGCCCCTGCCGTGCCCATGCCAATGGCATGGGCACGGCAGGGGCCCCCGTAAGAGGGCCCCGCAAAGTATTTCAGTGTCTGCTAAGCAGACACTGAAATACGCGACGGGTGCAAACTGCACCCGTCGCACCCCTGCAACTCCGCCGGCTCAATTCTGAGCCGGCGTCCTCGTTGCAGGGGCATTTCCTCTGGGCCGGCGGGCGCTCTTTTGGAGAGCGCCCGCCGGCCCAGAGGAAATGTCTAAATGGCCGGTGTGGTCATTCAGCGGCGGTAGCTTGGCGGGCGGCTCCCGCCGCCCGCCAACATTAGAATCAGGCCCAAAGTCTTGTGACTTAACATGAGCATTACATTTCACCACGGCAATTTGAAGAGGTAACTGAATCGCATGCAACAAATCCTTAATCTGTTTGCCATTTTTCTCTGGAGAACCAGAAGAGGTCATAAAACCTCTCTGTGACCATAATTGACCAAAATCATGTACAATGCCAAATCCATATCTGCTGTCAGTATAGATAGTGACTTTCAGATTTTCAGCTGCGTGGCATGCCTTAGTAAGGGCAATTAATTCAGCCACTAGTGCGGAATATACTCTTTCGAGCCAGGAAGCTTCTATAATACCAGCTATTGTACACACAGCATAACCGGCTCTCAGTATTCCGACTGAGTCTCTCAAACATGATCCATCAAGAAACATAATGCAGTCATTTTCCTTTAACTGAGTATCTTTAATGTCAGGTCTGGGTTTGGTACATAGTTCTGGTACCTCACGACAGTCATGCTCCACTTCCTCTTCATTATTAATCTCAGTATTTTCAACAGGAAGTAGAGTTGCCAGGTTCAATACAGTGCATCTCTTTAAGGAGACATTAGGTGACCCTAGAATAATTGTCTCATATCGGGTGAGTCGGGCATTTGTCATGTGCTGAGTCTTAGTTCGAGCCAACAGAATTTCAACTGAATGTGGAACCATTACTGTTAAGGGATGTCCCATTACTATGCCTTCACACTGTGTGAGGCTCTGACCAACTGCTGCAACTGCGCGCAAACAACCCAGTAAGGCTGGTGCGACTGGGTCCATGGTAGCTGAAAAATATGCTACAGGACGGTTTGCACCTCCATGGACCTGTGTCAAAACAGACAAAGAACAAGCATCACGTTCATGACAAAACAGTAGAAAAGGCTTTGTGTAATCAGGCATACCTAAAGCTGGTGCCCTGCACATGAACTCTCTCAATTCCATGAATGACTCAAGTTCTTCCTCGGACAAGACTATGGTATACGGTTCATCCGTAGTTTCCTTGCCTGTCAACTTTATCAATGGTTTAGAGATAATCGAAAAGTTAGGAATCCATTGGCGGCAGTAGCCCACCATTCCCAAAAACATCCTGACATCTCTCTTCTTTGTCCGGGGGGTTCATCTGTAGTATGGCTGTCAACCTTTCTTTTGATATTCTCCTGGACCCTCTCTCAATCAAGTGTCCTAAGTATTTCACCTCCTTTTGACAGTACTGCAACTTCTTTGGGGACACTTTATGCCCGTTCTTTCCCAAATGGTTTAGTAAGGCAATTGTGTCATACCTGCAGTCGTCTTTTGTTCTGGACGCAATCAGCAAGTCGTCAATGTATTGTACTAGAGTCAAACTGAAAGGCAGTACTAAGGACTCTTAAGTCCTTTTTCAATATCTGATTGAAGATGGACGGTGACTCAGAAAATCCTTGAGGAATTCTGCACCAACTGTACACCTTATCCAGGAATTTGAAAGTAAATAAAAATTGGCTGTCCTCATGAAGAGGCACCGAAAAAAACGCTTGTGACAGGTCTACAACTGTGAACCACTCTGCATCACACGGAACCTGGAACATAATCACTGCTGGATTTGGTACTATGGGGCAACATTTTACCACAATCTCGTTTATTTTTCTCAAATCCTGCACAATTCGAACCTTTCCACAATGCTTTTTCAAACCCATTATTGGAGAATTACATGGACTGCTCAATACCTCCTTCAGAACTCCTTGCTTTACAAAGTCTGCAATTATCTGCGACACCTGTATAAGGACATCTTGTGCCAAGTGATACTGCGGCACCTGGAGAAACACTGCATTCGGCTTAACCTGTACTTTAACCAGTTCTACTCCTTTTATCAGTCCCACTTCCTTTCCTATCAGGTCCCACACTTTCTCTGTCATTGTCCCTTGTAACTCAGGTGGCAAGTCAGTTACTGTAAGCAATGGGAATAAGGTTATCAAAGGGTAATCTTCATTTGCAGTCTCTGTTTCTGATTCTGTAAATTGCCCATCATCCCCCTCATCATCACTGTTTGTCTGCACCTCAATTCCTTCATTAGAACAGGTAATTGAACATTTCGTCTTGCACAGTAAGTCTCTTCACAGTAGGGACACAGGACTCGAATCGCAGACTACAAACTTATGCAGTCCCTGAAAGTTTCCAATCTCAACCTGAACTGGATCGGTAATTGGGTTTGTCAAATACTGGTTTGCTACTCCTACCACCCTTATAGTACGCCCTGAAAGTGGTTATTTCGGAACCTCTGCACTTCTAACTGTAGAGCGTGTAGCTCCAGTGTCAACCAAGAATGAAACCTGTGACCCATCACCTTTCCCTCTACATAGGGTCCCCTCTGATCTACTTCTAAGGTCGCTGCAAGCCTGCACTCCTCACTGTCAGAACTGTCATCCGACCATTCATCATTCATTCCATCTTCACCATGCAATGGGAACAGCTGCACTGTATTATTTTGATTCACCATTTGACCTGTGACCTGCTGAGGAAGCATCACCTGTTGCTGTCCCATTGGAGCTAATGGTAATTGCATTTGCTGTCTAGGTACCACGGGAACCTGCTGTTGTACTTGCTGCATCTGTGCTGGTTGAACATGCAGCATTTGCATTTGCTGCATGGGCTGTAGCCCCTGCATCTGAACCATGTTATTTTGGAAGTTCTGATTTTGACCTCTCATTTTTGGACCTCTTACATTTTGAAATGTACCGACATCAGTGCTTTGTTGAACGACACCATCATGCACTGCATTCGGACATTCCCACTTCCAATGCCCCACGCCCCCGCACGCGTGACATGGTGACATCTTTTTCATCCCTTGTGCATCATTTTGAACCACCAAAGTATTTAAATCTGGACCGCGATTCACAAAACCTCGACCTCTGCCTCTAGGTTGCACCTGAAACATGCCATTCCCTTGCGGTTGCTGCTGTACCATTTGCTGAATTCCATTTCCCTGCATACCTGCCTGCGCTGCCCTTATCTGCATCACCATCACTTTCTCCTTCAGCTTTCTCTGCTTTAACTCAATCTCGTCACTACAGTATTTTGCATACTGCAATACTTCATCAATCGGCTTCGCTTGCCAACAAATCAGATGATTCTTAATCATCTGGCCAACCTCTGGTCTCAGCCCTTCAACAAATCTGAACACAAGATGGTTCATGTCTTTCGGCTCAATAGTCTCAGTACCACTGTAATGTTTAAATGCTTTCAACAACCTCTCATAGTAAGCATGAATTGATTCTTTAACCTCCTGTGAGGTCCGGTCGATTTTCTGCCAATCAGTCACTTTCGGCGGCACTTTCTGCTTCAAAAACTCAATCACTTTATGATAATACTTCATCACCTCCTCAGATGGTGCTCCAGTCACCTTATCCCTTGCCGGCTCCTGTGTCGGCCAGTCTACACCTCTCTTGCACTCAAGCCATAAGTCGGGTGGAACAATAATCTCAAACAAGGTATTCAAGTCTTCCCAGAGACACTTCGCAAGCTTCACAAACCTGTCTGTCTGCTGATACCACTCTATCGGCTTCTCCCTCAACCTGGGATAATCATTTGTGAATGATAAAATGTCTCCTCTAGTCCAGGGTACATGGACTAGAACCCCTTCAGCTGTTTCTCTCATCTGTAACATTTTTACTGTCTCAGTGTCCGGTGTAGCTTTAGTCGGACTTGATCCCGGACTGTCACCTTTCTCCTTATCTCTTTTCTTTGCCCATCTGCCTTCCCACTTTTCTAAGGCTCCCCAGATTTGAGCACTCTGCAGTATTTCTTTAAGATGCGCTTTTATTCCGGCCGACCTCATGTGGTCAAAATCTTTAGAGTCGAAGTCTAGTCTGTAACTTCTTTTCAAATGTTTAGTATTCTCAATGTCAATATTGTATTTGTCTGCCAGGTTCGCCAACCTCTGATGCACCTTGCCCACTTCTTTAGTAATCTTGGGGCATAGATACCTTAACTCTGCTTCTGTGTACGATTCTAATCTGTTTACCCCTATTGTCCCTTCCACTAGTTCAGCAGCTTCCACAGCCAGTCTCACAAAGTTCAGGTACTCATCTTTCTCTGACCTTTCTGTCTTCTCCACAGTTACTGCAGTCTTTTGTGAAGCGTAAGTTTTTTCTAACCACTCATTTAATTGTTGCACAGAGAAACCTTGCAACGAAATATTCCCTGAATGCATCATTGGCGACTGTGAAGCATTTGTACTTATTGTCTGTGGGGTTAGCACACCTAGCCCTGCCTGTCTCATTGCCTTCAAAGGTGTTTCGACCGGGCTAAGGTCTAGCAAGGACTGTGGTCCTTCAACTGATTGCTCTCCTGGGGCCATTAACTGGGGAGTTCCTATAGACCCTCCTCTTATTGAATCTTGGGCCATTACTCCCTGATCACACATACCAGGCTTACCTTGCGCATACAATGGCACCGGTGGACCGACAGTAATTGGTAATGATATGGCAGCTGGTGTCTGACCTGGTCCCAAACCCCACGGAGCAGTTACTCCCAGAGCTTGACTCACTGAGGCTGGGGCAGGCACTAATGGAGGTCCTGCTGCTGGACTATACCCTGGAATCAGCTGTTGCTGCGGCTGAGGCAGCAATTGTGGAGTTGGCTAACTGCATTAACCTCGATTTTGTATATATCGGGTCAGGCGGCACTATCAGATTTGTAGTAGTCTCTAGTAGTGGGACGTCTGGATAGATTCTCTGTATCTGCGGTGGAGGTTGCAACTGTATCTGCATGTCTGGCGCAGTGGGTACACTGACACCATTCTGTATCAAACCTGTATCACTAGTCTGTACTGTATCAGTAACTCCCTTCTCCTGCGTCTGGTTCCCAGGACCCGCACTGGTACTCGGGGCATTGTTGTCTACTGCATAAGGTGGCGGGCGATCATGTAACAACTGATTGAAAAACTCTTCGTCATCTGAGTCGTCCTCTTCTATGCAAGACCTCTTAGTCTCTTTTGGTTTACTAGAGTCTTTATCTGTCTTACAAGTAGCTTTCTTTCGCTGTGTCTCATCTCCCTGTGTTATTGCTGGGAACAATTAAAGTCCGTCGTCTATCCCCCGTCTCCACATTTTGCTCTCATTGTCCCATCTAGCCTCAACTAAGGTCTTTTTTGCCCTTCTCATTCTCCTCTCGAATTTCTGCTGTCTTTGTCGTATGGCCATTAAATCCCAGACTGCTAATGCCTCGTACTGAGCTGGCCTCGGAGGTGGCTTTTGTACACTAAACATCCACCTCAAATTCTCTAGAATTCTCGTATTGAATGTTCTGTGCTCCGGAAACGCCAAACATCCCTTCTTCTCTGTCAATTTGTGCCACTGTTTCATCCATAAGCAAGGCGCGACTCCCTTCTCTTCCATTACTATATAAGCTGGAGTACCCTCAGGTGGTGTAGGCTCCCCCTCACTTGCCATAATGTATGCGTCTTCTTTCAGAGCGCTCCTAAAAGCTTTGATAAAATTCATCTTTGCATCTTTTCTCTTGTCTGTATTTAATCAGGAAGTGACTTTAATTCCCAGGACACTCTTCACCCACCTTTCTCAACCTATTGCCTCTCACGGACGGCTGCCAATCCGTGCGTGACTCCTTTCGGCAACTGACCTATCCCAGCGCTGCACCACTGACGTCACACTCACACACACTGCAGCTGACAAAGTCTTTTGGCTTGTCCTCCTCACACTGGATTCACACTAAACTAATGCAATATATTGCGAGCACCTTTAACAACTACAACAACAACTCAGATTTGCCTGTTTACTACAGGAAGGGTACACAACCGCTTCAGAACTTTACAGAGATTTCACTTGAAGCCTCGGCCGCTACTCTCTCCTTCTCAGTTCCCACATCGCAAGCAGAATTCTACCCACAAATTCTACTCTCGACTTGTCAATGGTTCATTCTAGTGCACTTTAGAACTTGCCACATCTCCATCGAAGGTTTCATTCACACAATTGACTCAAACTCGACTTGTCAACCACTCCCGATTGACCTAATTAAACCGCACAAATTACAACATAAACCCAAGTGTCTCCTACACTTGTCAATATACTCTGGAGTCTTAGACCACGACGGGTCCATACATTAACAACCAACCACGTGGATAATTTTTTAGCACACAGCGCCACACTCATATGAAGTACGCCAACTTCCCTACTCTCATACTGTGTAGTACGCCCACTCCTACTAAAACACAATTACCTGGCCTAAACATACACAAACTTCACAAATCACCTGCAAAATGCATAAGCTGAGCAAGCGCAAATCCTACACCACACATACTAAAACACCGAGAACATCCCCAAATCACTTAGGCAGTTTCCGAGATCCCGGGAAAGTCATGGTGAATTTAGAAACACATCATATCTCCAATTTGCATTAACTCAGAAAAAACAATCTAAACAGTAATTCTCCGTTCCAGGGCCCCAAAGGGCCAAACCGTCGCTCTGCTACAAGAACTGTTAACGCGTCCCTTTATGATATTTTATTACACATTAGGACTCATTTTAGGCCAATGAATCTTTTGACCCAGTTGAGAGACACCTTAGGACGAAATAGCTAATCAATATGTCAATCATTATGTCAATAATGTCATCAATATTTATCACAACAATACATTTTACTTTAGTCAAAGACATTAATCGATTCAAGACACCACCATGACCTTTTCAGTCATGAATAACCCCACCAGTTTAGTAAAATGTTATGAGTTTTATTCCCTATTAGTTACAATTCTAAAAGTAGATGTGTTAATCTCATAACCAAGAAACAAAACAGCATAGTTACGATATGGTAACTCTGATAAGATTTCATTAAGGTAAGAATCGTGAACATCAGAACATAACACGGCGTGTACATAGATCAACTTTAGCAGAGTGTCATCAATGCGTCAGTTCAACAAAACATAGATTCAGTCGTTTGTCTATTTGCGTCAATTTTAGTGAACCCCTGTCCTAACCACTGATTAGCATTGGCATGTTGGGCTTCATGCAAAACAATTTAGAACACCAATTTGGAAAACATCTAGCTGTGGTCTCTGTCAAAAGTAAGCAGTTGATACCTAGAAAGGAAAAGCAAACAGACAAATCACAATTTCATTGTCATAGTTACCCTCCAAGGTTTAGGTCAGCACTCAGGTTCAGTCTTCGTTTTCAGGACATCAGTTGATTCGTCATCAGTCAAACTCAGCTCTGGGGTAAAAAGGGGCACTTCCCTCATAAGGAGGCAAAGTGCAAATGGGCAATCTATGGATGAGGATGTTTTTAAACAAACCAATAAGTCACCAGAGAGAGTGACAAAGTTTCTGGATAAAATCAATAGCATTCCCTACCTAATTCTAAATGGCTCCCCGTGTCATGGTTTTTTTTCCTTTTTTTCGTAGTACATTCCCCTACAATTTCATTGGTCTATGGTTATACCCCACTATCTTTACCCTATTAGAAAACAGATTATGGGGCTCATTCTGAGCCCGGCGGGCGGCGGGAGCCGCCCGCCTGGAGGGAGCCGCCAAATGGCCGCTCCGCGGTCGAAAGACCGCGGAGGCCATTCTGGCTTTCCCGCTGGGCTGGCGGGCGACCGCCAGAGGGCCGCCCGACAGCCCAGCGGGAAACCCCTCCCCACGAGGAAGCCGGCTCCGAATGGAGCCGGCGGAGTGGGTATGTGCGACGGGTGCAGTGGCACCCGTCGCGTATTTCAGTGTCTGCAAAGCAGACACTGAAATACAAAGTGGGGCCCTCTTACGGGGGCCCCTGCAGTGCCCATGCCGTTGGCATGGGTACTGCAGGGGCCCCCAGGGGCCCCACAACACCCCTCACCGCCATCCTGTTCCTGGCGGTCAGAGCCGCCAGGAACAGGATGGCGGTGAGGGGGTCGGAATCCCCCTGCGCCGCCATGGGGGATTCCCAGGGCAGCGGAAAACCGGCGGGAGACCGCCGGTTTTCCTTGTCTGACCGTGGCCAAACCGCCGCGGTCAGAATGCCCTGCGGGGCACCGCCAGCCTGTTGGCGGTGCTCCCACATCCCCGGCCCCGGTGGTCCTTGACCGCCGGAGTCGGAATGACCCCCTATGTCATTAATCTTTCACCCCATGTTATTTTACAGACATTTTATTGGTCCATTTGATTGACGTCTTCGGAGGTAGCACGTCCGGTATGATTTCATCCTCCTGTAATTCTTTGCTCATCTTTTGGTCAGTAGTTCCATTGTCTTCACCGTTTTAAACGACCTTGTACATTACACTAATCTACACTGTTGCATTTTAGCTAGCACTCTCCTACAAGCAATATGAATTTCATGAGAACGGATCCACTATGGTTACATTCAGCTTCTAGTTTGGAGAAAAACAAGAGGTCATGTCCTTTTGCGAGTCAGCACACTGCACGTTAGGAAAAATACATTTAATATGAGAGCCAGGCAGCTAAGCTTCGGCTCATGCTAACTCAAGGCCTACAGAATTCATTTAGCATTTCTGTAATAACATAATCCTTAGTAATTAGTACAAATCATACTTTAATATCATAATTTATCAACATTAGTTATTTCGATTAGTTCCCGTATACATTGGCGGCCACTCCCCGTGGTCACATTTCAAGTGCACGTTTAAGCAAGAATTCATTACTACAGTTTCTACGCAGCATCATCACACATTAATTCATAAACATTTAATGTTAATATAGATTATATAAACTACGCTCTCTCAGAGCCATAGAACAAGTAGCCAGATCTGCTAGTATTTCAACTCTTCTGCTGAAATTACTAAAAAGATTATCAGTGCGAACGCCATTTTGCCACCATTATGAATCATGTCATAGAGCACCACTCTCACTGATGGGGCAATCAAAAGGTGACCTAGAACAAAACACATTCTAATTTTAAAAGCTGGGAAGGAACAGATTTTGTGAGGCCGACAGCCTCTTTCTAAAGTATTTCATTATCGGCACCTGGATGTGTATCTTTCTAGAAAAGTCATTTAAATGCACCAAATATTAACTGAGAGATAATTATTGTTTGAAGAGGAGTGGTCATCGGGTAAAAAATAGAGGCTCTCAATATATTAAATTTCAATGAGTCTGCACAAATGTTTTTGTCAGCGAAGTCTTGTTTCTCCAAAAAGGGCACATGTCAACTTGTCATCTAACAGCTTTGCCAGTTTAATTTATTGTTATGTACTCAGTACAATCTTACAAGATCTCTACCTTTGCTCCTCCACTCTGCAATGTGCCTTTGCAGATTGCTCTCCAAAGAACCCAATCTTAATCTTCCACTTGATTTTCTGTTTATTGTGTACACAAAACGTGATCCTTGCATTACTATGTCATATGTAAAAAAAATAAGTGCTGGCCCCCAAAAATGTATTTCTTGAGAGCCCCCACGAGGAGGGAGTGTGAGCAGGAAAGCAGGGTTTAAATTCCTTATTATTATCAACTGCATCACGGACCTATGTAGAGCGCAGTTCTCAACCACCTCCGATTGATGCTTGCCCAAAGGCTCTGCAATCATCCTGGACAGGCAGTAGCATGTTAGTCACAGCCCGTCATTTTTTTTTTTTTTTTGTGAAAATCATTTTTATTAGGTGTTGTAGATACATCAACATATACAATCAGCCATATTTAGCTGTTTGCGCATACTTATTCATACACATTTTGTGATATTGGACACAAGTAAAAGAACATCAGGTGTACCAGTTGGAGGAATATGGTGTGAACCAAACTGTGAACCATGAATGAGTTAGTACGTTTTGAGTGTATTGCCATAACCGTGAAAATTGGGGTCTGGTTCGTGAACTGGTGTATAAAGGGGTATGAAGAGCAAGATGGGGGGCATGGCGAGATATAGCTTTCAAAGGTCAAGACATGTGGACATGGGTCATGTGACTATAGCTCACTCATGAGGGGAGAAGGATGGAAGCATATGGAGAGGAAAGATCATTGTTGAGGTAACATCAGATAGCCGGGCTTTTATGGACCAGTTATGGTGGAAGATGGTCATTCCTGGTGTGGTGCAGCAACTGCAAAAGGAGGGTAGTCCAGTGACAGGAAATGGGCTGCTTACAGAGATTACGCACCTCCTCAGCAGCTAGATGTGGGGTTATTGGAGAGTGCCAGTGTAGGGTGAACATGTTTTTAGCGATGAGGAGTGCTAGGGAAGTGAAACATGTGCACACTTTCTGTTGTTTGCTCCGTTTGAAAATGCCAAGTGAGCATGCTAGGTGTGGATGTCTATCAGATCTGTACACTTCTGCAGTGTATCATGTACCTTTTCCCAAAAGCGATTAAGGGTGATGCAGGCCCAGAGCATGTGTGTCATGTCCGCATCCAGAACCTGTCATTGCAGATGGTGTGCACCTGCCTGAAAGAAATAACAATGTATTTGGGCCGGGGTAAGGTATGCTCTGTGTAGCATGAAAAGCTGGAGCTTCTTAAAGTGGGAGTTACAGGACACCTGTTGAGGGAACTCTGAGGCCATCAGCCACTCTTTGTCATGTAATATGTGCCTAAACTTGTCTTCTCATTTGTGTCGGAGTGTGTCCAAGGGAGCCTTTGTCAGGTCACAAATGGCTTTGTATAGCCAGGTCATGAGATAATGACTGGTACCCATTTCTAAGTACAGTTTGTAGTACTGGGTGTGCCATGGGCTCCACCTCGTGGCATTCCACAGGGTACGGCATGCGTTTGTGAGCTGACGGTGTAGGAGGAATTGTCCTGGTGTAGGTTGTAATCTCTTACTAATTGGTCGAATGAGAAGAGCTGGCCATTCAGAAAAAGGCTCAGATCATGTGGATGGAGTGTTGTGTTTAAGGACCAGATTGTGGAGTGTAAAGAAATCACGGAACTTGGGGAGGCCAACCAGGGGCACTGTGGGAGCATAGGCCAGTGATCCCAGTGACATACAATACATTTGTACCGTATACGTCTGGGTTACCACCACTTGAAGAGGCCAAGGGGAAAGAGACATGATTCAGGAGCAAGAGACCATGGATTGCCTGTAGGGGGAGGATGCCTCCCTCACCACAAGCCTCTCCCATATATTTCCCAGCCATCCAACGTGAAAGCCACTTTAACTGTACTGCCAGCTAATATGCCTGGAAGGATGGGGCACCAAGCCCTAATCGGTCTGTCAGAAGCTGTAATTGTTGAAGAGCTACGTGGCATTGCTTATTAGCTCAAATAAGACTGCCTAATAAGGAGTCAAGGGCCACATGTACGAAATACAGGTTTTCGCAAAACCTTATGTCAATGACACTGTTTGCGATTCGCAAGGGGGTCGCAAATGACCAACCTCATGAATATTCATGAGGTAGGTCGCAATTTGCGACACCATTGGAAATGGCCGCCCTCACTGGGATGGTGGCCTGCTTGAGACAGCAGACCACCATGTCTGTGACTGCTTTTAAATAAAGCAGATTTTTTTTAATGCAGCCCGTTTTCCTTTGAGGAAAACGAGATGGATTTAAAAAACTAAAAAAATACATTATTTCCGAGCAGGCAGTGGTCTGTAGGACCATTGCCTGCTCTGAAAAAATGTTTTCGCTGCCATTCACAAAGGGGAAGGGGTCCCCTGGGGACCCCTTCCCCTTTGTGAATGGGTTAGCACCAGTTTGAAACTGGTGCTAACTGCGATTGTTTTGCGACCGCATTCACAGTCACAAAACAATCATACAGGGGACTGTGGCTTGCAATTAGGAAGGGAACACCCCTTCCTAATTGCGACTCGCAAACCCTTATTGCGATTCCGTAAATAGATTACTGAATTGCAAAAATGGGTCTGTACATCCCAAAATGCATTTGTAACGTCGCAAATGGGCTGATTCACCGTTTGCGACGTGCAAAATGCTTCTTACATGTGGCCCCAAGTTCCCTAGAGAAGAAGTGCAGGGGAACTACAGGAAGATGTGTAAAGTAGTAGAGGAGGCGGGGTAGTATAATTATTTTTGCCATGGTCGCTGCCATTTGGGTCAAGAGGCAGCGACCACCAAAATTGTTTTTGTTGCGGGCCAGTTTCCTATTATCTGTGTAATGTCTTCTGCTGTTATTTTAGTATCAAGGGCAAGTGTTGTGGGGGTTGGGGTGAGGGATAACATTATGTCCACGAGAAATGCATGAGGCTGCTCTTCAGATAAATTAAACGGGCGTGGTATATTGAGGAATAATAAGTGTGAAATAGTTGCAGTATTTCCTCTTGTGTACGAATGTAGGCATCAGTAGGTGTAATCAGCTCTGTGAAGGGGGCTGTCACATGTCCTTCCTGTGTTAGCCTGTTTAAAAGTCAGACTGATTTGTCCCCTTTCCTATGATCTTTTGCTGCGTGGGCTTTGAAATTAAAGTATTGGAGGCATTCTAAGAGCAGTGTGTATGATTATTTCGAAGCTATGAGTTGTGGGACCTGATGGGATCGCAGTCTGCTGCCCTGCTCAAGTCGGCAAGGTGTTTTTCAGCATCTGAAATTTCTCTATCTATACTTTCGCAGATGCCTACTATCTGTTGTATGCAAAGGCCATGCATCATCACTTTAAGGGCATCCCATTCCAGCATTCATGTGGAGTCTGTGTTATGATTCTCTGCAAAGTAATATCGGATATGGTTGCCCTGTTCTTCTTGGAAAACCCAGTCATCTAAACAGTCATTTTGGAGTTGCCATGTGGGGGTCGGCCATCTAGGGAGACTACCACCAGCTTGCTCGACTGCACAACTCACAGGATTGGAAGTGGGCCTTCAACGACAGCACCTATCATAGGGGTGGTTGCTGGCTGTGAGTCTTGGCGCCCTGCAGTCATCATGCAGGATTCCATGCAAGAATGGATTACGATTAGCAGGCTGGTGGACGGAGCTTCAAGAGGTGGCGTCTGCCATCTTGGCTGGCTTGGCCACACCCCCCCAGTCACAATCCTTTAATTGTTGCCATTAAGGTGCCAGAAATAGGAAAAGGGCTGCCAATATACTGAACAGATTACTCTATTGGTTGTCCTTCTGTTTCAAGTAACCTGAGTGGAAATAAAAAAGGTACTAAGCTAATGATCAGGACCGGGACAGTTGTGGATGCAGCAAAGTGTCCTGGTCTCCTCAAATGATAAAGAACTGCATAGCATGTACAAAATCTGAATAGAAATAACATAGAACTTTGGTGATAAAAGATATTTACATTATTGCTATAATAAAAATACCAATGAAACTTCAACTAGCCACCTTACAGAAGAGTAATTATTATTCATTAAGATCCTATATTCCACTGCAAATTCATTGTAGACCAAGAAAGAATGCAAATAGAAAATGGATGCTAAAATAAGTCAAATGCAATTGAAGATTTAGGCAATGTACAAAATTATCGGAAAACAAATCGTTGACACTAATATTGTCCAAAAATATACAAACTGATTGAGTTTTTTAATATAGAGTTTAAATGTTAGATATTTTAATAAATACATTTAATATAATGTAAATATAATAAATTCCACTAATATTTAATACAATATATACATATATACTTCAAGAAAGGCACAAACACACACATACACACACACATATATTTATATACACAAATATATATTCAGATAGACAATAACATGATGAAGATATATATGTAGAAGAAGATATACTGTATATATACATATCTATACACACACATACATATACAAACACAATAAAACTATAGAAAATAGAAACAATGTAATAACAAAAATATCCATTTATTAATTTAGGCAATACATAAAATATGACAAATTTAAAACCCCAAAAAGACATTTACTAAACATTCTATGACACTGAAGTACTTTTAGTAATAAAAACAAATAGTATAAAATATTTATAAAAAGCAAACAAACAATTAATGGTATAAAATCTATTTAACCAACAGTGCAAAAACTATTGGAGTCTAGGAATATTGAATATACTATTCCTACTCTAATTTATGTAACTGTAGGGAAAGTGTTGCACTTGAGATAGTTTAGATTTACTATTCCTACTACAAATAGTGCAACAGTCAGTAGGGAAAGCATTGGATTTCAGAGGGATTAAGTTTAATATTCACACTACAGTCTAAGCAACAGTAGGGACAACACTGGACTTCGGAGAAGTGAAATTTACTATTCCCACTCTAGTCTAACTAATAGTATGGAAAGTGTTTTACTTTGGATGGGTTGAATTTACTGTTCCCTCTCTAAACAGCACAACCGTAGGGAAAGTGTTGGATTTTAGAGGGTTAAAATTTAATATTCCCATTCCAGCCTATGCAATAGGAGGGAAAGTGGTAGATTCTGGAGGGGGAGTTACTATTCCCGCTCCAAATAGCAGAACAGTAGGGAAAGTGTAGAACTGCGAAGAGGCTAATTTTACTATACCTACTGCAGTATTCAGAAGGGTAAAATGTACTACTCCAGTCTGTGCCACAGCATGAAAAGTGTTTGATTTCAGAGGGGTTAAATGTACAATTCCCACTCCATACAGCACAACTGTAGTGAAAATGCTGGACTTCAGAGGGGTAAAATTTATTAATCCCACTCCAGCCTAAACATTAGTAGGGAAAGAGCTGGACTTCAGAGGGTGTCAATTTATTATTCTTACCACAAACAATGCAAAGTAGGGAATGTATTGGATTTGGAGGGATTAAATTTGCTATTCTCACTCCAACCTGTGCAACAGTAGGGAAAGCGTTTAATTTTGGAGGGGTAAACTTCAAAATCCCCTCTCCAAACAGCACAACAGTGGGGAAAGTGCTGGACTTCAGATGGTTAAGATTTACTATTTCCACTCCAGTCTATGCAACAGTAGGGAAAGCACTGGATTTTCGGAGGTGTGAACATTACTATTCATACTCCAAATAGTGCAACAGTAGGGAAAGTGTTGAATTGGGAAGAGGTTAATTTTAACTATTCCTACGGCAGTCTAAGCAATACTAGTACTCCACTTCAAACAAATTACATATATGAGTAACCACATCAATGTAGACAAAATATGAATCTCTTAATACAAACATTATTAATTAACACGAAAAATATGTATATATGTATTAGAAGAAATTACAACAATTAATCAATTTACATAGTTTCTATTAAATTAAAATATTTAATTATCAATTCATAAATAATTGTTATTCAATTATGAACTGGCTTCCTACCCTACACCCCTAAAAAATAAGTATTCCACAATTTACATATATAAAAACAATTAAGTAATATTTAATATTTAATAGTGAATTTGTTAATTAATTATTACTTAATTAACTTCTCACTCTAGACCACTACGAACCTAGCATCCCACAACTAAAATAATAGTAAAATAAATCAGCATTCAATATTTTACATAATGAAAAATCAATTTATTAACTAATTAACAATTAGTAATACATTGTTAATTAATTCTTATTTAACTTCCCACCTTAGACCCTAGAATCCTAGCAGCCCTCAACTAAAATATAAGTAAAATAAATTGAGTATATAATTAGAAATCAATTAAATAATTAATTAACTATTATGAATTAACTTTAAACTGATTGTTACTTGATTAACGTCCCATTTTATACCTCTACAAACCCAGCAACCCTCTACAGCACTATAAATTGCTATTAATAATTAAATAAAACCTTCTAAATCACTTAAATTTACAAGCCATATTAAAAGAAATTATAACATTTATATAAACAATAGTAACACATAAATTATTATATTGAGTGAAACATTAAAATAATTAAAAAGAAATGTTTTAACAGCTATATTACTGAAAACACTATAAAAAACATTGATAATCTGTAAAACGATATTACCTCAAAAAACAATATACTTGTCAACAATATTAGTGCATAATGATATTTGTGTGCTTAAATATTTAATTTTCAGTATTTACGTATCCCGATATTTTAAACTCAGTTTGTATAAGCACCACAGAATTTTCTAACAATTATCTACCAAATCACCAATGCACAGAAGGAGCACTTTGAGCTAATATCAGACCATCTAGAGGAGCCAAACCTAAAGCAATAATAAAAAAGGGTAAATTGTGAAAAGCACATCAATGTGACTGTACTTTAGCACAATGGAGCCAGTTCACAATGAAAATAGTAGGTCTTCTGCCGTAAAATTATGTCCTGTTGCGATTGTGGTTTTTACAGTTATTACAATTCATACACTTTAAATAGTATCCTGGGAAAGCTGTGCAGATTTCCAGGTGTACTAATGCAAATGTCATGTGACATCCCCCCCACCCCCCGATCCTATTCCCCTGTGTATAATTGAATATAACTTAAAAATCACATAAAGGGGGGCGAAACCTGCTTTGTAAATGCCCATTTATTTCCGATACATCCCACCTAATCTGGGGTTCATCCTTTCTCCTCCCACATTGAAGAGAAGTTAATCCAGCCCTTGGCCAAAATAAAACTCTGACCATTTCCACAGTTTGAATGGCTCGATCACTCCATATTCCACCCCTTTCCTTATGTGGACTTCTCTGTGGTCGTGGCCATTTACGCCTGGCAGGAATCGTTTTGGGAACGCTTGGAGGCATTAATTGATGTTTTTGTGGCTCTAAGCACATGTTTACAGAGAAAATACCTTTTTGAATTACCCCAATGTGTTCTTTTATATAACTGAAGTTAGCCAATTTTCGTTTTGCAGAAGTAGGGCTATTTATTTCCCAGCAGTGCTATGAAGGTTTTCTTTGACTCAATAAGAGCTTAAGGTAGGCTCGTTTTGGGACTTTTTGCAATGAAACCTTAGTAACGTGTTCATATGAATGACACCGATTTGAGCTGCTGCTTGTTATTATTTCGTGCGTTCAAAGATTGTGGACTTCTTTTGAAGTTTTACAACAGAGTATGTGGGTGGCATTTCGGTTTTTCGAAACAATTTGTAGAAAAAGAAAGCAGTTATTTTTTCAAATGACAAAGTAAATATTTACATTTGCAAAGGCAACACATTATTTTTTTTCAAAATAATGTGAGCGTTAAAACATTTGCAACAAGCTGTGAGTTTCTAATATTTTTGTGAATGAAATAACAAAACATGGGCCCCTGTTAAAGCATAATTGTTAAAGTCACATCTGAGTTCGTGGTGGTCTGCTGTTCAGTTTTATGGCTGTAGTTAAACATAAAGCCTTATTTGAAGTTTGGCAGGCAGGATACTCCATCACAAATGTTATGGATATCCAGTTTTCTGTAATACCATAGAATTATAGCCTATTGCAATTGTAATATGCGGAGAGGATATTTGCCACATTTTAACAAAATTCAATTAAGGTAAGACGTGGACCACCATTTTAGTTGACGCTCTAGTTGTCACGGGAGGGCTATAAATATAACTAGGCTAGCGCCACTGCGCAGTGAGTGGGTGCAGGGGTACGCCAAAGGCGCTCCACAGGCAAGCCCGTCTGTGCTCTGGACGTGCTCAGCACCCACCATGCTGCCGGTGGCGCACAAGGAAGTGAAGAGGCACCTTCGCCCTCTTTTGCCACCAGGATTAGCTACTCAAGGGACCAGATGCTAAGCCTGGGGAAGTTGCCACCTAATAACTCGAGAATTGTGACTGTATCCCCTTTTTAGGGTCGAGCCTGCGTTGCATGCGCTCGCGCATGCCTATCGCAGCGAGACGCTTTAGTATTTAGAAAAGGGCTCGGAGCCCTGTCAACTTCACGTCAGTGTTTTTATTGGTTCGTGGGCTTGCCTAATAAAATCTGCTTGCTTTCATTAGTCGAAGGCACGCATATGTCATGCCTTTTCCGGTGGCTAGCCCTCCTCGAGCTCAGCGATCAAGTACAGAAAACATGCGAGGCTCGCTGTTTTCCATCAGGCTTGTGGACTTCTTTTTCTCTAATTTAAGAGCGTGATCTCGCTTGGCAGAAGTTGAGCGCTTTACATAGTTAATTTCACTTTTTCGGGTTACGTACATGAATGCACTTTTGCCCGATAAGTGAAAAGTCGGGTTAGGAGTTTACAACGCGATCAGCTCTAACATGAGCAAACGCAAGACCCGTTGCATTGTAAATGCTTGTTTATGTTCTTCTGGTTCTAGGAGCACTTCAGAATACTCTAATACCCTTTTTTTTTATCTGTATAACCTGCATTTTACACTGTCAGCTGGCTCTGACTCCAGGCATTGTGACATCACAGCTCAAGTGTAATAATTTATTACAAATGAGTAGCTATGTCATTTTCCTATTACTAGTGATGTCACAAATAGATTGCCATAAGAGATCTAGAGCTAGATGTAAGAACAATAGTAATAGAGATTACCAAGTAGTGATTTTTTTGTGAATCGCTATTTGGTATTCATTATGACTAATGTACGAAGGGGCTATTCAGCCCCTGTCGCCTAAATAGCGATCCATAGTGGGTTGCAAATTGACCTACCTTATTAATATTATTGAGGCAGGTCGTAATTTGTGATTAGGATTGGCTGCCATCACACAGATGGTGACCTGCTGGGGTCAGCAGACCACCATGTCTGTGATTGCTTTTAATTAAAGCAAAAAAAAAATTAAAAATGTAACCCGTTTCTTAAAGGAAAATGGGATGAGTTTAAATATATAAAATGGAAAGATTTTTTTTTTTAGAGAAGGCATTGGTCCATGGTACCCCTGCCTGTTCTTAAAGAATCTTTATTCAACCATTCTAAAAGTTGAATGGTCCCAAAGGGCCCCTTTCCCATTTTCAAATGGCTGACCACTAACTTTGAGTAGGCGGTAAAGTGCAAATGTTTTGCACTGCATTTTGCAAAACATTTGTACATGCCAATGCAAGTCAGTATTTGAAAGGGATGTTCCACACACGGCCCTTCCAAATACCGATTTGCAAACCCAAATTGCGATTCGGGAACAGGTTACCAAATCGCATTTTGGGCTTTATACATCAGAAAAAGTATTTTTGCGTTCACAAACGGCCTGATTCTTTCAATAAAACCATTTGCGAATGCAAAACTGTTTCACACATCTAGTCCCAAGAGACAGGTTATACAAGGTTTGCAGGATTCTGTGTATTATAGTCCACTTTTGAGGGCAATACTGGATGTTAAGGGCTACAGGTCGAGCAGCTGAAGGTCTATAGTACTATTACAGCCTTAAAATCGAGGATATAATATTCTAAATTAAAAAAAAATGAAAACCAAAATACAAACATAATGCTGGAGAGAAAGGTCTATGCTAACCTTTATAGGCCCTCTGCCACTCCATTATTTTAAAGGCAGATCCCATCATTACAGTTATGAATATGAGGTCCAGTATGACTGGGTAAGTGTGGAGAACACTGAACCTAAAGTGTGGGCGAGTGTTTTATATATGCTTATTTTTTTAGAAATTGCTTTTGCCATACTTCAAGCTCCACTTGAAAGATGCCGCACTTACTTAGATCTCGCTTAGCGCCTTTCACCATTTGATAAAGTAATGGAAGAATACCTATAGAAATACATGCATCTACTGGGGCACCTTTGTTAGGACAGTATTTCATTTCAAGATTCTTGTTAAACAGCGACAGGAGCGAGTGGAAGCCGAAGGAAGCATAATATAAATGGAAAAATGCCAGGTTGAGAAATCTCTGAGAGTTGCAACTCACGGATGGTGTCATTTTAGTGCTCACAATCATAGCTTTCAAATGTCATACGGTATAAAAGGTCAGTGCTAAGTGTTTAGCAGAAACATGGGCATTGAAGCCTACCTTGTTCCAGACTATGTCCATTAGCTTTTAAAGGGCTCTTCACCACGTTTCAACATTTAAAGGTACACTGTGAGCTCTACGTTTTTTAAGGCAGTGCGCACAGCTCATTCAGTACTTATAGAAATTGAAGATATAAAGTGCATATTGCTCATCAGAACTACCCCCAATTAAATATGATGAAAATCCAGAGACATGTTGTTACAATTCCAAAGTAACTGATTATCAAAATGTCAAACGTCTAGCACACAGTAATATTTATTTGGTCTTGGTATATGACTAACTTTTTCGTAGGGGTTTGTAAAGTTTATATTACACATGTAAAATCTTGCCTCATTTCCTATTACGGACCCACCCGTAGACTTCAGAGATTCAGTATGCTTACGCCAACTCTTCTTTGTTCATGAAAACTTCAAAACCGTTTTCCTTTGAAACTTTGTGGGTTTTGGAGATCTTTTCATTCTTAAAAACAGGTATGAAATTCCCAGTTTAAAAAAAAGCAGATACAGAAAACCTACGTAATCCCAGGTAGTAATAAAACAACTTTGCAAATTCTCCCGCCCCTTCTTTTTAGACTTTGCAAAGGTAGTTAGCTTCCTGAGTGTGTTGCATACAATGGTCACATGAGAACAAGTCGTGACTGACACATTTTCCATATGCAATATAATGACTCAGTACTTCCTGTCTAAACTCTGTTAACAATGACTCATGTGTTTACAATCCACTCTGTGTGGTGTTCATTGCACAGTATTCACAGCTTGCGTCAATCTACAGTAAGTGCATGATGCAAAGAGTTCACTGCTTGCTTTGTATGTTTCTGACTGTACTGATCTTGTCATACACGCTGAGCTTGTTGAAAGTGGAAGACATAACTAGAACTATAGGCTTTTCAGTTTTCTCATTTACTATCTAAAATGTTGGTTATTATTGGCTAAATTATGTATTCTTAGTACTGGCTCTCAGTGTCCCATCTAAGTTCACATTAAGACGGCGATCCATTGAGAAATTTATCTGGACTGCCTGAGGTGGAAGGAGGTCATTGTCTTGAGGGGAGCAGTGGCTGGCAGACCAATATTTCGCCACTTGCTCAACATTTGGGCCCATATTTATACTTTTTGACGCTAAACTGCGCTAACGCAGTTTAGCGTCAAAAATTTTTGCGCCGTCTAACGCCATTCTGAAGCGCCATGCGGGCGCCGTATTTATGGAATGGCGTTAGACGGCGCAATCAGACCGGCGCTGCCTGGTTTGCGTGGGAAAAAACCACGTAGACCAGACAGCGCCGACGTAGGGGGAAAATGGCGTATGGGCGTCTTAAAATGGGGCAAGTCAGGTTACGTCGAAAAAATCGTCGTAACCCGACTTGCGCCATTTTTTTTCGACGCCCATCCCCCATCAACATGACTCCTATCATTGTAAAGATAGGAGTCATGCCCCCTTGCCCAATGGCCATGCCCAGGGGACTTCTGTCCCCTGGGCATGGTCATTGGGCATAGTGGCATGTAGGGGGGCACAAATCAGGCCCCCCTATGCCACAAAAAATTAAAAAAAAAATACTTACCTGAACTTACCTTAATGTCCATGGGATGGGTCCCTCCGTCCTTGGGTGTCCTCCTGGGGTGGGCAAGGGTGGCAGGGGGGGTCCCTGGGGGCAGGGGAGGGCACTCTGGGCTCATTTTGAGCCCACTTGTCCCTTAACGCCATGCCTGACCCAGGCGTTAAAAAGCGGCGCAAATGCGCCGTTTTTAGCCACGCCCACTCCCGGGCGTCTCTTTTGCCCGGGAGTATAAATACCACGTAAAGGCCTGGGAGTCATTTTTTAAGACGGGAACGCCTCCCTTGCATATCATTAACGCAAGGAAGGGGTTCACGCTAAAAAATGACGCACATTCCGGGAACTTTGGCGCTAGACGCCTCTAACGCCATAGTATAAATATGGCGTTAGTTGGCGTTAGTTTAGCGTCGAATTTGCGTCGAAAAAAACGACGCAAATTCGGCGCAAACGGAGTATAAATACGGCCCTTGGTGCCTATTTTGGAAATAAGCAGAGTGTTTACAAGCAGGTAATACATGGACACCACAGTTAACCTCTTAAGTGCGGGTGTCGGCCACTGGCCGACGCCCACACTACCTCCCTGGTGCGGGTTACGACCAGTGGCCGACACCAGGGAGGGGGTTAATAAATCCTCGGGTGCGTCGCCCCGAGGATTTATTTTTTATTTTTTTTATCCCTGGGAGACACGGAAGCTCTTCCGTGTCTCCCCCCGCCCCCCACCCGCCCCTTTGTGACATCGCGGCGCGCTGACGTTACAATGTTGATTTCCCCATCGGAGCAGGAAGCAGCCTTGCGGCCGCTTCCTGCTCTGATGGGGAAAACGGCCACAAACGGCCTTCCCCACGTTCGGGAAGGCCTTGTAAGAAAGGGGAGAGTCTCCCCTTTCTTACGAGGCCTTCCTGAAAGTGTTTCCTCGGGGGCCAGGAAACACTTTTCAGGTTTCCTGGCCCCCGACCGCAGCACAGCTGTGATCGGGGGCCAGGAAACAGTTTCAGGAAGGCCTCGTAAGAAAGGGGAGAGTCTCCCCTTTCTTACGAGGCCTTCTGAAAGTGTTTCCTGGCCCCCGATCGCAGCTGTGCTGTGGTCGGGGGCCAGGAAACAGTTTCAGGAAGGCCTCGTAAGAAAGGGGTGAGTCTCCCCTTTCTTACGAGGCCTTCTGAAAGTGTTTCCTGGCCCCCGATCGCAGCACAGCTGTGATCGGGGGCCAGGAAACACCACTAGACACCAGGGATTTCACTTGGGGGAGTCAGCCCCCTCGGAAAACGGGCCACCCCCCAAATATATATATATTTTTTTAAAGGTAGGTGCCCCCTGGGGGGGGGGGGATCGCACCCCCCCATGGGCTAATTATTTTTATTTAAAAAATAAAAAAAATGGACAGGGGGTCACCCAATATTTTTTTTAGTTGTTGTAGGGTTTCCCTGGGGGCCATTGAGGCCCCCAATGAAACCATACAACAACTAAAAAAAAATAGATCTATATATATAGATATATCTATGTAGATATATCTATGTACATGGATATATCTATAGATAGATCTATAGATATATATAGATATATGTATATATATATATATCTATAGATATATCTATGTACATAGATATATCTACATAGATATATCTATATATATAGATCTATTTTTTTTTAGTTGTTGTATGGTTTTGTCAATATGTGTGTGGTTTCCCTGGGGGCTACGATCGGCCCCCAGTAAAACCAGACCCACATATAAAAGTGATATATATATCACTATATATATATATATATATATATATTTATATATAGATTTGCCACCAGTTGTCTTGCAGTTGCAGCTTGCTTCTTCAAAGCAATGCACATACTTCAACTGACGCTTTTCAACTGTAGCTTTTAGGCAGCAATAAAAAAGTCAAGTAAGTATTGTGATTATGTTTCAGCTACAAAAGGGTCAGACTTGTCTAGTGGCAGTTTTAGTGCCATAAAGAAGCGCAGAAGGTTTATATGCCTACTGCAAAGAGCAAATCTGTATTTTATGTAAATAGCTGAGTACATTAGTAAAGTCAGGCATTATCTGCGCTATAATACAAATGAAATGTATGTGTGGGGTGGAGGGCGGCTATGGAGAGATGAAGGGCACTTTTGCTGGGTGGTAATGAGGGAATCCGAGGAGGAGGGAGTGGGAGCACCAATAATGATTGTTGGACTGGGCACAGGAGGTGCTAAAGACTGTGACGAATGGTATGTGACAAGGTGTTTTTTGAGTGTCTTGAAAGAACATGCTGATTGAGGGAAGAAGCGCAGGTAAGGTGGCCTCTACTGTTGCACGTATCTCACACACACCATCGATTTTGTGACTGTCTACGTAGGCTAGTGTTTTAGAGTGTTTTAGAGCAACAGTTTAGCCAATAGCAGAGATGGCATCTTGATGGATGACTGCTGCCGTCACTCGGGTTATAGAGGACAGCTCTGACATAGGATCAGAGACTGAGACATCAGATACTGAGACAGCATCTGAGGGATAGGAAAATGGCGCAGACTCTGGGAGTGATTTTACAGTCTGAGGAGTCCAATTCGATAACTCCTCTTCCAGTACATTATGAGGGAGGTGATGAGGACAGTCCTGCTGACCCTTCGCAAGCAGTCTGTGCAACTGGGTAATAGTGGGTTAGCCCAACCCAGAGAGCAGGTGAATGCGGCGGCAAGCAGAGAGAGAGAGAGTGCTCTCTTGGGAGCTCCCCAATTTAGTTCAGCCCCAAATTCCACCACCCAAATTGTATTGTGGAGACATCAAAATTATCTATCGCAAAACAAACTGGTTTTGTAAGGCAGGCACCTGTGTTTTTGGTCCTGGGTTCGGCGGCCATATAGAGAAACACACTAAACCCAAACATTTCTGGAAACTAGACATTCGGGGGAGTCCACAGAGGTGTGACTTGTGTGGATTCCCCAAAGTTTTCTTACCCAGAACACCCTGCAAATCTGAAATGTTGAATAAAAACTCTATTTTTCTCGCATTTCTGTCACACACACTACAGGAATATGCTGGGATCCACAAAATTCCTACCACCCAGTGATTCCTCACCTGTCCTGATAAAAACACTACCCCACTTGAGTGCCTACACCTAGTGCCTGCGTCAGGAATGGATCACCCCAGGGTCAACAGCTGCCTCATGTAAGGACTAACATTGACCGTTGTGTGATCTATTCCTGTCGCGGGCACCAGGCCTACCCACACAAGTGAGGTACCATTTTTATCGGGAGACTTGGGGGAATGCTGGGTGGAAGGAAATTTGTGGCTCCTCTCAGATTCCAGAACTTTCTGTCACCGAAATGAGAGGAAAAAGTGTTTTTTTGGCCAAATTTTGATGTTTGCAAAGGATTCTGGGTAACAGAACCTGGTCAGAGCCACACAAGTCACCCCATCTTGGATTCTCCTGGGTGTCTAGTTTTCAAAAATGTGCTGGTTTGCTAGGTTTCCCCAGGTGCCGGCTGAGCTAGCAGCCACAATCCACAGGTAGGCATTGTTTTCTATGAAAAAATGTGATGTGTCCACATTGTGTTTTGGGGCATTTCCTGTCACGGGCGCTAGGCCTACCCACACAAGTGAGCTATCATTTTTATCGAGAGACATGGGGGAACGCTGGGTGGAAGGAAATTTGTGTCTCCTTTCAGATGTCAGAACTCTCTGTCACCGAAATGTGAGTAAAACGTGTTATTTTAGCCACACTTTGAGGTTTGCAAAGGATTCTAGGTAACAGAACCTGGTCAGAGCCCCACAAGTCACCCCATCTTGGATTCCCCTAGGTCTCTAGTTTTCTAAAATCCACAGGTTTGGTAGGTTTCCCTAGGTGCCGGCTGAGCTAGAGGCCAAAGTCTACAGGTAGGCACTTTGCAAAAAACAGCTCTGTTTTCTGTCAAAAAATGGGATATGTCCACGTTGTGTTTTGGGGCATTTCCTGTCGCGGGCGCTAGGCCTACCCACACAAGTGAGGTATCATTTTTATCGGGAGACTTGGGGGAACGCTGGGTGGAAGGAAATTTGTGGCTCCTCTCAGATTCCTGAACTTTCTGTCACCGAAATGTGAGGAAAACGTGTTTTTTTAGCTACATTTTGAGGTTTGCAAAGGAATCTGGGTAACAGAACCTGGTCAGAGCCCCACAAGTCACCCCATCTTGGATTCCCCTAGGTCTCTAGTTTTCAGAAATGCACAGGTTTGGTAGGTTTCCCTATGTGCCGGCTGAGATATAGGCCAAAATCTACATGTATGCACTTTGCAAAAAACAGCTCTGTTTTCTGTCAAAAAATGGGATGTGTCCACGTTGTGTTTTGGGGCATTTCCTGTCGCGGACGCTAGGCCTACCCACACAAGTGATGTATCATTTTTATCGGGAGACTTGGGGGAAGGCTGGGTGGAAGAAAATTTGTGGCTCCTCTCAGATTCCAGAACTTTCTGTCACCGAAATGTGAGGAAAACGTGTTATTTTAGCCACATTTTGAGGTTTGCAAAGGATTCTGGGTAACAGAACCTGGTCAGATCCCCACAAGTCACCCCATCTTGGATTCCCCTAGGTCTCTAGTTTTCAAAAATGCACAGGGTTGGTAGGTTTCCCTAGGTGCCGGCTGAGCTAGAGGCCAAAATCTACAGGTAGGCACTTTGCAAAAAACAGCTCTGTTTTCTGTCAAAAAATGGGATGTGTCCACGTTGTGTTTTGGGGCATTTCCAGTCGCGGGCGCTAGGCCTACCCACAGAAGTGAGGTATCATTTTTATCGGGAGACTTGGGGGAACGCTGCGTGGAAGGAAATTTGCGGCTCCTCTCAGGTTCCAGAACTTTCTGTCACAGAAATATGAGGAAAACGTGTTTTTTTAGCCACATTTTGAGGTTTGCAAAGGATTCTGAGAAACAGAACCTGGTCAGAGCCCCACAAGTCACCACATCTTGGATTCCCCTAGGTCTCTAGTTTTCAGAAATGCACAGGTTTGGTAGGTTTCCCTATGCGCCGGCTGAGATAGAGGCCAAAATCTACAGGTAGGCACTTTGCAAAAAACAGCTCTGTTTTCTGTCAAAAAATGTGATGTGTCCACGTTACGTTTTGGGGCATTTCCTGTCGCGGGCGCTAGGCCTACCCACACAAGTGAGGTATCATTTTTATCGGGAGACTTGGGGGAAGGCTGGGTGGAAGAAAATTTGTGGCTCCTCTCAGATTCCAGAACTTTCTGTCACCGAAATGTGAGGAAAACGTGTTATTTTAGCCACATTTTGAGGTTTGCAAAGGATTCTGGGTAACAGAACCTGGTCAGATCCCCACAAGTCACCCCATCTTGGATTCCCCTAGGTCTCTAGTTTTCAGAAATGCACAGGGTTGGTAGGTTTCCCTAGGTGCCGGCTGAGCTAGAGGCCAAAATCTACAGGTAGGCACTTTGCAAAAAACAGCTCTGTTTTCTGTCAAAAAATGGGATGTGTCCACGTTGTGTTTTGGGGCATTTCCAGTCGCGGGCGCTAGGCCTACCCACAGAAGTGAGGTATCATTTTTATCGGGAGACTTGGGGGAACGCTGCGTGGAAGGAAATTTGTGGCTCCTCTCAGGTTCAAGAACTTTCTGTCACCGAAATATGAGGAAAACGTGTTTTTTTAGCCACATTTTGAGGTTTGCAAAGGATTCTGAGAAACAGAACCTGGTCAGAGCCCCACAAGTCACCACATCTTGGATTCCCCTAGGTCTCTAGTTTTCAGAAATGCACAGGTTTGGTAGGTTTCCCTATGCGCCGGCTGAGATAGAGGCCAAAATCTACAGGTAGGCACTTTGCAAAAAACAGCTCTGTTTTCTGTCAAAAAATGTGATGTGTCCACGTTGTGTTTTGGGGCATTTCCTGTCGCGGGCGCTAGGCCTACCCACACAAGTGAGGTATCATTTTTATCGGGAGACTTGGGGGAACGCTGGGTGGAAGAAAATTTGTGGCTCCTCTCAGATTCCAGAACTTTCTATCACCGAAATGTGAGGAAAACGTGTTATTTTAGCCACATTTTGAGGTTTGCAAAGGATTCTGGGTAACAGAACCTGGTCAGAGCCCCAAAAGTCACCCCATCTTGGATTCCCCTAGGTCTCTAGTTTTCAAAAATGCACAGGGTTGTTAGGTTTCCCTAGGTGCCGGCTGAGCTAGAGGCCAAAATCTACAGGTAGGCACTTTGCAAAAAACAGCTCTGTTTTCTGTCAAAAAATGGGATGTGTCCACGTTGTGTTTTGGGGCATTTCCTGTTGCGGGCTCTAGGCCTACCCACAGAAGTGAGGTATCATTTTTATCGGGAGACTTGGGGGAACATAGAATAGCAAAACAAGTGTTATTGCCGTATCTTTCTCTACATTTTTTCCTTCCAAATGTAAGAGAGTGTGTAAAAAAGACGTCTATTTGAGAAATGCCCCGCAATTCACATGCTAGTATGGGCACCCCGGAATTCAGAGATGTGCAAATAACCACTGCTCCTCAAAACCTTATCTTGAGCCCATTTTGGAAATGCAAAGGTTTTCTTGATACCTATTTTTCACTCTTCATATTTCAGAAAATGAATTGCTGTATTCCCAGTATAGAATGAAAACCAACTGCAGGGTGCAGCTCATTTATTGGCTCTGGGTGCCTAGGGTTCTTGATGAACCTACAAGCCCTTTATATCCCCGCAACCAGAAGAGTCCAGCAGACATAACGGTATATTGCTTTAAAAAATCTGACATCGCAGGAAAAAGTTACAGAGTAAAACATAAAGAAAAATGGCTGTTGTTTTCAGCTCAATTTCAATATTTTTTTATTTCAGCTGTTATTTTCTGTAGGAAAACCTTGTAGGATCTACACAAATGACCCCTTGCTGAATTCAGAATTTTGTCTAGTTTTCAGAAATGTTTAGCTTTCCGGGCATTGGTTTCACACCCATTCCTGTCACTAACTGGAAGGAGGATGAAAGCACCAAAAATAGTAAAAATGGGGTATGTCCCAGTAAAATGCCAAATTTGTGTTGAAAAATGTGGTTTTCTGATTGAAGTCTGCCTGTTCCTGAAAGGTGGGAAGATGGTGATTTTAGCACCAGAAACCCTTTGTTGATGCCATTTTCAGGGAAAAAAACACAAGCCTTCTTCGGCAGCCCTTTTTTCCATTTTCTTTGGAAAAACGAAATTTTCACTATATTTTGGCTAATTTCTTGGTCTCCTCCAGGGGAAACCACAAACTCTGGGTACCATTAGAATCCCTAGGATGTTGGAAAAAAAAGGACGCAAATTTGGCGTGGATAGCTTATGGGGACAAAAAGTTATGAAGGCCTAAGCGCGAACTACCCCAAATAGTCAAAAAAGGGCTCAGCACTGGGGGGGAAACGGCCCAGCAGCTAAGGGGTTAAGAGCTAAAGAGCTTGAATGTCCAGTCATTCTCAAAACAGGTTTTGAAAGGGGATATGCAAGTAAGGAGTACCCAGTGAAGTAAGAAATCCTCAATGCAAACGTTCCAGGTGGGAAAAGGTACCCTGATGGAATTTGGCCGATCCATGTTTGCCTGATATTCTTGACACCTTCCTAGGTTAGTCCTCTATTCCATCGCCTTCCTATATCATATTTCTGCAATTTCCTGCAGTCAGTGTCAAATAGCTGTATCTGAGTACCAGAGAGCTCTACATAGGAGTGCACTGTAGGCACTTCTAAGCCCTCTATTTGAAAGCTGACCCTTTAAAACTAAGGCACCCCCCTGTGCACAGCAGATCATGACGCCAACCATGAATAACGCTAGCCTATTTCTCAGATTAACACACTTCTGCAGAATGTCCCTTTGACGAAGTACCCCTCATGGGTCTGAAATGCACTGGGGTATTACAAAGACATATGTCACGCTTATTATTCTGTATTTCCATACTTTGCCCAATTAAAATGGTACCCTGCTTATGTGGCTGATCCTATCACCAATGACAGGAAAGGCCCCAAAACACAAAATGAAAACAGTTTAAGAATGTCGACCCATACTGATTATGTGGGTAGCTGCAGTATTTAAGCCCAAGCTCAGCCACCACATAGCGAAAACTACAAAATCCAGACATTTCCAGAAAGTAGACATGCAGGGGATTACAGGGTGGTATGACTTCTTGGATCCCACTATGTGCTGCTCTGTCCTATGTGCCGTGGACACACACTATAAGAAACACTGTCAAGTTAAATAAATAGTTACAATAATTACGTCTTGTCTGTAGAGTTGCTTTGGAGATGTGTAGTACCCCTTTCAGTACTTTTGTTTAATCTAAACCCTTTAGGAGGATGTTTTACATAGCAGCTTGCACAAGGTTGTGTATTGCAGCAAAAGAAATACAGTAGACCAAATTCATTGTTTCACTGTAATACAGGCTAATTGAAAGGGGTTCATCAAGGATAATTTCACTAGTACACTGCATCAATCATTTTATTTAACACGTGAGAGATTTTGCCAAAGAACCAGAACACAGTCCTGAAAATGATCTCTCATTCCTCCAATCCTCTTCAGTGCATCACTGAGCCCTCTGCTATACCTCTTCAAGTCCTTCAGTCTAACTTCCTATAATTATGTAGGCAATCGCCTGATCATCTCCTAGCACAAGTTTACATATACTTACCCTCTTATGGTCTAGCTTTGGACCAGTGGTGCAACTCATCTCATCGAAGTCTGGAAACTGCATACTGCCAGCATATATTCCCAGGAACATGGACTACTCCTAATATCTAATGAAGTAACAAATCTGAGAGATCATGGTGTCTCAACTATCCCTGCAGCCTCAAGTAAATCAGGTTACCAGAATTGCCTTTTTCGCCATGTCCTGCTCTATATTTTTCCTCATGTGGGATTTCGTTGGAGGGTCTAGGCTACATTCCCATTGGTGCAGTTATGGCTTTGTTATGCAAATGATATGTATATGGGGCCTATGAAGAGCACTCCACTGGTTCCCCGTAAATAGAGCTTTCTAAGCGCTCTGCTTCATTCAGAGTGCCAATTATGGTGTCAGAGCAAAATGCCCAAAAACCTTATGTCAAAGACCAGGCACCCGAGCAGTTTTCCCTTGAGAAACACTAGCACTCATGGTAAATTTTTCTGTGGTCAGATAGCCAAGGCCTGGAACTCATTGACAGCAAAGATGTGGACTATTCAGGATCACCTGGAATCCAGAAGGGTGGTAAAGACTGATGCAGTGGGGTTTTCTATATTTTAATTTTCTGGTATAATCTTTAAATTATCCCCACCACTGGCCGTATGGACCTTTGTTCATCAACAAGGAGAAGTAAAAAGGAGCAATCATCCACATTAAATACATAGCAACAATACCATTAAAGACTTTTAGTACAGTCAACAAGGAGAAAGGTTTTTGAGTTAAAGGGTTTTATTCTCAATTGTTTAGCTTTTAATTATTTATTGAATGAATATTATTATTTACATATCAGCATTAAAAGTTAATATAACCAAATAATTAATATTACAATATAAGAAAGAATACAATATTGGTTAAAATTACAGTTAATATTGTAATAATACAACAGGCATGTTCTATAAAGAAATTTCTCTAATCTAAAATAAATTAATAGAAAATAGAAAAAGGTGTCAGTTCTGATACTCAATAAAGAGTTCTGATGAGAGAATCAATGACTAAGCATAACGTCTTTGCATATTGGGCTGGAAAGTATTCTCAGCTATGAATCAGAAAACATCAAACAGGCTAAGCAACCTGCATCTAGAGAGGTATAAAGAAACTCAAAGATAATGTCTCCAGCAAGTGCGAGTAAGAGAAGCCCCCCCTATAAGGGAAAAACTCAAAGGAAATAAGCCCTACCCCCCTCCAGGAACACACACTAATATAAACACTCAATATTCTAAGTGGTAACGTTTGTTTTTGTCTCCTGCAACAGCCAATAAGATTTTAGTAAACTCCTGGGAATAAGTAAACTCTCCATCTTATTACGTCTACACAGAGGTCTCCTGACTCTAGTCCTTGAAAAGATTTTGCAGTTCAGACTGTTCTTCCCATGCACATTTTACAGTTCAGACTGTTCTTCCCATGAATCATCCTTTCTGTTGCCTCTCCTCTCAATTAGCACTTCGCTATCAGTTGTCTTATACAAAACAAATGCCTATTCACTAACCAACAGAAGGCTTCTGGAAAATTGCAGAATCTGTTGCAAGCGAGAAAACATTGTGTGCAAAACAAAAGCTCAATGTAGAAAATAGGCCTATTAATGTTAATATGAAATTTCAGTTTATATGGCGTCAGAAGTCAGGCTAAGTTAAATCAGCACTTGTTTAATTCATTTGTAGGCTTATTATGTAATGATTATCTACTACAAATTTGTGATTATTATGTGCCTGTTATTCAAATGTAGACTTGCACATTTTAGTGAAAAATGCATTTTATTTGCAGCTTAAATTTCGCTACTGCAAGATCTTACTGTTCCAAAACAGACCTAGAAGTTCCCAAACAGATGTCTCCCTTACCCTAAAAGGCATCATGCATCATGATTGGAACACTCATCGGGCATCACACATGAAATCAAACTCTTCCCACGCATTCATGTGATCAAACTCTTCACATACAAGCCACTCTGAATATTGGTACCCTGGCTATCTCCACAATGAAGAAATGTGCAGAGAACACATGCAAAGCATGTCTCTGTCTCTTACTCCTCTTTCCTTCACTCCAACCATAAGAACAACTACAAGTTTGCCGTCCAGTACTCCTACATGATACCAATACTCTTCACTCACAGGCCACTTCTAAACACACAACGTACTATCCAAACACAACAAATGGAGTACTCTCATGGTCATGAGAGAGCGTAGCTTATATAATCCATATTAGCATGAAATGTTTATGAACTAATGTATAATAATGTCGCATAGAAACTGTATTAGTATATTTTGCTTAAACGTGCACTGCAATCCGGCGACTGGGGGGTTGTCAAGAAGCATGTGAGGAAGTCGTGTTTGGAGCCGCGCTGGAAGGGGCCATATCAAGTAATACTGACAACAACCACTGCTGTGAAATGTGCAGGCGTTCCAAACTGGATACATGCCAGTCACACAAAGAAGGTGACTTGTCCAACTGATGAGTAATTTGAAGTGTCCGAAACAACAACTCCAGAGAAGGAAGTCTCAGGGCCGGAGAGTATTCAAAGGGGAACTGAGACTGCAGTCCCTCAAACAGTAAACTAGTTCGAGAGAGGTGACGGAGAGCCTATCTAAGTAGAGGCAGCAGGAGAACCGCAACAAGGAGAGGTTTTCCCAGAAGTAGATGGATACGGGTTAGAGCTTTAACCCGTTACAGACCCAGAAGATGAGGGGGGAAAGAGCAGAGGGAGGTCAAAGCACACCGACACCTCCTGAGCCAATTGCAGGTCCGTCAAGAGAAAACACCATAGCACAGGAGGAGGGTGCTGTTCAGCATCCTGAAAGGCCAAGCAGGAAGAAAACGCATAAAGGAGATAATTGGCCAAAGAAACAATCTGCAAGAGAGAAAGTCATCCCTTGTGAGACAATAGAGGAAGACGTTGATACAACCAGAAGGGAGGATCTTAGTGAAGGAGAGTTGCAGAGTGAACGCAGACTGAAAAGAAAAAGAGTTGCAAATAGAAGATACGCAGGTCCTGAATGGGCATATGCAACAACATCTGAATGGCAGCAAGAGTTCTTAGCGTGCTGTTTTGATCGAGAGGTACCAGGCCAATACTACGGAACCTGAATTCAACAGAGAAAGAGACTGTGTTGAAAATTGAAATTGAAAGCTGGAATCTGAGAAAAGAGACTTATAAATTACCGGATGTGACACTGATAACCTGATTCGACTTTGAGAAACCGATTATGACAAGCTGCTAAACCTGATTTGACAAAAGGGTCCTTGGGTGAGTGAAATGCTGTAAATACACGCAGAGAGAGAGAAGAGAGACTTTTTGCATTAAGAAGAGCTTTTAAATCGTCCTCAAGTTGATTGTGTTGGATTGTTCTGCTATCTGATTCTTTACAGATCATGGCTTACGCTAGAGGTAGTGGCAAAAAGGGTAAAGTGTGTGGTTGGCTAAGTGTTATTTTAGGTATTGTGTGTGCAATAATAATCATAGGTGTGATTGCGGGAATGCCATGGTTGGATAAGAAAGTGACTAACAATGCTTCAAAACCTGAGACTGCTACACTAACACCGTGGGAAAAGTTTGAGCAGGATACAAAATATTTGCATGAGGGAACTAATTCAAAGGGGGAACTTTCTACTAATGTCTTCTATCGCTTACAGAATGAGTATGTTGATACAATGGATGCGAGAAACTGTTATGTGTGCCCAAAGATTCCTACGTCAGTACAAGAAGGGGTCACTTACAATAGTCTTCCACTAACCTACTGGATAAGCTGTAGTTTGCTGCTAACAAGATTCTATGACCAGGAACATGTGCAATATTTTTATTCTATTCTAATTTGGATGTAGTGTTTTCTTTTGTGCCTGTGATTGAGTTTCTGAACAAATTAGCTAAGGAGCATAGTATATAATTATTTAGAGGTTTCTTTGAGCAGACACTAACATTTTGGACAGCTTATGCGCACCGCAACAATCTGACCTGCTTATTAACACCTGTAGAGAAAAGCTTTTTAGATCACACTGATGATAGATGCAAAGCACTGAAAGAAAGATTAGAAAAAGGATTAGAAAAACGTACATATGCAATGATTATGCTTACACCAGGGTAAAGACGCTGGGCAAATTAGCTATAGATGCATTACACGTAGTAAGGCTTTGTATATATAGGCCAAAATCTGAGCACAACACTTTATTTGTGGGAACGAGTGAATGCCGGCATGTGTTTTTGTTTCAGAGTAAGTGGACATTCATGTTAAATGGACAGAATCCAGCGATCCCTGTGATCTATTATATTTGTGGACTTAATGCTTATTACCGTCTTCCAAAGGGATGGTATGGGACATGTTATTTGGGAATAGTCTTCCCAAAGATTTACCAGATTGATGACTTAAAGCAAATACCTAAAATGTCTGAATTACAACATGCTAGACAAAAACGAGAGACAGCGGCTGCTGTCGTTGGTGACATATTTGGAGCCATAATTCCTTCAGTAGGGGTTATCTTAAACTCCATAAAGATTCGAAAGTTGTCTACTATTGTGGATAACATGCTGACAAACTTCACAGGGGTTATACTCCTGATGGATACTGAACTTGCTGCGGAAAGAGCTATGACTCTTCAAAATCGGCTTGCTTTAGACTTTCTTTTAGCAAAGAGCGGCGGAGTCTGTAAGATGCTTAACGAGCGCCATTGTTGCTCGTTCATTCCTGATAACAGCAAAAAGATTAGAGGTATGCTTACTAACCTAACAAGAGATAGTGAAGATTTGAAAGATTTGAAGGAACCTGGAGTTTGGGAGAAAGTTGGAAAGGGTATTGCCAGAGTAGGAAGTTGGTTTAGTAATATTTGGAACGGGGTACTTTCAAAAATATTAGGAGGTCTATTAATTGTCCTGATTTGTTTATTGGGTTTATGGGGAGCTTGCAAAATTAATGAAAGAATTAAAAGAAATTGGACAAAACGAAGTAAAAGAAATGAAGAAAATGAAAGGGAGAAAATGTTTACTGAAATTTGGGAGAGTTCACACAAGGGCAAGATGTTGAAATGCGCATTATGCGCAAAGTGAAAAATTAAAAGTGAAAGGTTGAAAGGGAAAGGTTTGTGTGATGACGAACGTCATCAGAGGAGGGACTGAAAGAGCGTAGCTTATATAATCCATATGAGCATGAAATGTTTATGAACTAATGTATAATAATGTCGCATAGAAACTGTATTAGTATATTTTGCTTAAATGTGCACTTGAAATGTGCCCACGGGGAGTGGCCGCCAAGGTACATGGGGACTAATAAAAATTACTAATGTTTATGAATTATCGCATTTAAATGGTTTTATACTAATTATTAATAATTATGCTATTAAAGTTTTGCCAATAAATTTTGTAGGCCTTAGTTAGTATGAGTCGGGGCCTAGCTGCCTGGCTCTCATATTAAATGTGTTTTTCCAACGTGCAGTGTGATGACTTGCAAAAGGACAGGAACTCTTGTTTTTTTCCAAACAAGAAGCTGAATGTAACTATAGTAGATCGGTTCTCATGAAATTCATATTGCTTGTAGAAATGTATTAGTGTAGATTAGTATAATGTACAAGGTCGTTCAAACCGGTACAGACAATGGAGCTACTGACCGAAGATGTGCAAAGAATTACAGAAGGATGAAATCATACCGGACGTTCTACCTCTGAAGACGTCAATCATATGGACCAGTAAACTGCTTGTGAACTAATGCGGGGTGAAAGATTTAATTGACATAATCTGTTTTTAATTGGCTAAAGATAGTGGGGTGCAACATTTGTCCAATCAAGTTTTAGGGGAAAGTACAACGAACAAGGGATAAAAACCTATGACAGGGGGAGCCATTTAGATTGGTTAGGGTAATGCTATCGATTTGATCCAGAAACTTTGTCACTCTGTTTGGTGACTTATATGGTTTACTTAAACCATCCTCTTCCTTAGATTGCCCATTTTACACTTTACCTCCTTATGAGGGAAGTGCCCCATTTCCCCGAGAGCTGAGTTTTGACTGATGGCGAATCAACTGATGTCCTGAAGACGAAGACCGAACCTGAGTGCTGAACCAAACCTTGGAGGGTAACTATGACAATGAAATCGTGATTTGTCTGTTTGCTTTTCCTTTCTAGATACCAGCTGCTTACTTTTGACAGAGACCATAGCTAGATGTTTTCCAAATTGGTGTTCTAAATTGTTTTGCATGAACCCCAACATGCTAATGCTAATCAGTGGTTAGGACAGGGGTTCACTAAACTGACGCAAATAGAGATATGACTGAATCAACGGTTTGTTGACGATACTCTGCTAAAGTTAGTTTATGTTCAAGCCGTGTTATGTTCTGATGTTTGTGATTCTTGCTTTAATGAAATCTTATCAGAGTTGCCATATCGTGACTATGCTATTGTGTTTCTTGGTTTTGAGATTAATAAATCTGCTTTTAGAATTATAGTCAATAGGGAATAAACCTTCAAAAATTCTACTAAACTGGTGTGGTTATTCATGACTGCAAGGTCATGGTGGCATCTTGAGTTGATTAATGTCTTTGACTAAAGTAAAATGCATTGTTGTGATAAATATTGATGACATTATTGACATATTGATTGACATATTGATTAGCTATCTCGTCCTAAGGTGTCTCTCAACTGGGTCAAAAGATTCATTGGCCTAAAACGAGTCCTGATGTGTAATAAATTATCATACTGTAGAGTGACGCGTTAGCAGTCATGTAATCAAAATCGCCTTCGGGTTTGTGATTGCTACAGTATAATACAATCAAATGTATTGTTCAGGAAAGCAGTATGATCTGATAGATGCAGCAGGGGGCCGATGGTTATGTCGAAGATGATTATATATTTGAGTATCCATTGACCAAACTGAAATGTAATTTGTTGTTTTCTGTTTTGTAAAGTAATTGTGTGCAACTTTAATTGGAACAACAATTATTTTCTGTATGTTGTCGGAACATTTATGTATATTTTTGATATATTCTTCTGCCTCTGAGTCATTTTAAAATATTCATGGACATATTGCAACAGGTTTCAGACATGTAGCAAATATATATTTATTATTCATGAGTAAATCTTGGCATCTTGGACAGCTTCTGCACATTTGGATGACACAACTATTATGTCACCTCTTCTGTATAAGCAGGATATATCTAAATGCTGTTTGTGTTCTTGGAAACTGTTATTGAAAATTAAGGACATGCAAATCCTTTGTCCAGGAGTTTATGTCAATATATTTGCTAATGTCATTAAATATAAACTATGCCCTTGAAAGTTTAAGTGTGGAATAGGGATTTGGAAACTGTTATTGAAAATTAAGGACATGCAATTCCTTTTGTCCAGGAGTTTATGTCAATATATTTGCTAATGCCATTAAATATAAACTACCCCCTTGAAAGTTTAAGTGTGGAATAGGGATGAAAAATTTGCATATGTTAGTACCTGAGTTAGAAGCAGGGAGAAAGGCTATACAGAATCAAAGAAAATGTCTCCTTGAGGTAATCTTCACTTACTGTACAATGACATGAATGAATGCATGAATTAGGTACTTACTGAGCACCAACGTGCACCCAAAGGCATCATGGCAGAGTGAACTGTAATGCTGGCGCCTAGAGATGAAACTAGCAAAAACATTATTTTTAAGTGCCTTTCTGAAGGCACAGTGATTGTCAAGCGGACAGAGATGAGGAGATAATTGGTTTCATAGAAAGCACCAAACTGAGTGCACAAAATCCTGATAGAGTAAACAAAAGGACAGAGCCTGAACGAAGGGAGTGATTAAGACTGTACCTACTTAGCCTACTTTGAAGGAAATTAGCACCATGCCTATTAAACGCTTTGTGGGCCAAATTGATCACTTCAAAGCCATTAAACTGCGAAACAGTCCACCAGTGGAGCTTCCAATCTGTGTCAGAGACACCTGATAGAATTGTCTACGATGGTAAACCAGGCTTACTGTCAGATACTGCACTCCATGATGTATACTCAGAGATATGGCAGGACGACGAAGATAGTAAACATTTGAGTAGTGGGGCCTAGAAATAATCACTGTCTTGGCTACTAAAGTTCTGAGATGGGAGAATACATGGTGGAATTGTCTGCCTGATTCTCATATGGTAAAAACAGGAAGATACCATCTAATGATCTGTCTGAAAAAATTAGGCAGATTGACGGCAAGACTCTTCATTGAATTAAAGGTGGTAGGTGCTTCTCCCAGCGTTGAAAGAGAAAGAGAGGACATTGAGACCTACTCCTGGCTCCAAAGAGAACTTCCCTTTTTGATGTATTGAGCTTCAAAACATTTGCCTTCAACCAGCTTGTGATGATGGAAAGGCAACCATTGAGAATCTCCTGAACGAGAGCCATTAAGTTATCAATTGCTTGGATTAAATTGTCATTTTCAGCATAAGAGTCCACCTAAAGACAAAAGTCCTAAAAATGTTTGCAAGAGGGCACATGTAAATAACTCAGGACTCTTGGGGAAGTCCCAGTGGTGCAACAATCAGCAATTTGAGAAGCATTACCAATAAAGAATAGCAAATGCAAGTTCTAAACTAAATTTCTAAAAATAATTAAATGACTAATTTTAAAATAATTAAAATGAGAAAATTAAAGAAACATGAAACAAAACACAACAACTACATGTCCCCAAACCAAGGAAAGACGTGTATTTGTTTACTTTTATACGGTGGAGTCATATTTTGACATATCAATGAAAAAATGCTGGACTATATACAGCAGAAAATATGTTTTGATGGTTTTTATTTGTCAAACTAGGGCTAAAATGTAGGCTAACTTGCGAGCTTACAAGGCCAGACTGACAGAGTTGAAATTGTCCTGTGTAAAATGTAAGCTTTGGCTTTCATTAATTAATTCTCAAGTGGCAGTAGTCTCATGGTTGTATCAGTAAAATTCTCCATGAAGTCAATTAGCTGAGATGGAAGTCACTGAGTAGAATCTTGGTCTATATGAAACACTTTGAAGGAGCTGTATCCCTGCCCCTGTGGTATGGAGGATTTTTGTTGCTATAGACAAAAACGTTTATTTAGTGGGAGCAGCCACAATCTGAATATCTATACATCTTGCCTTTGACCAGTTCCTAGCATGGTGCTTTGGCAAGTGATAAGAAGTGAGTGTCTACTCAACTAGGAACAGAGGTTTTGGCATGTCGACTCTCAGTTTCCGATGGTACCTTTGACAAAATCTGATGCGTCATTTGCCATCCCATACTCCACAGCTACTCTTACCCAGGTCTTTAGTCACTTGAAACTGACAAGCAAGGCATTAAGACCCTCATTATGACTAGTTGGGTAAATAAGTTTTATTTTCCCCACCTACAAGCCGGAATTACTCAAAGCCTTGATACTAGTAACTCCAAGGCGGGGAAACTCTTGCCCATTATGAGTTGAACCCTGAGGGTCCACTAAGGAATGACAAATTGCTAGTCGAATCAGTAACTCTGGGTCTGATTCCTCTGGTAATTCTACATTTTGGGCCAGATATTCGTATGAAGATTTCAGCTATTTTTAGCACCTGAAATCTCAGGGTAAAAATGAAAAGATCTACAGTGTTCCTACATATCTCAGAATTCAGGTGGGGCTGGTACCTTTTTTGGAATTAGAGGCCATTGGTAATTGGGGCCTAACTATGTGTAGACTACAATCATAGGTTCTTTCTTTACTGCCCTTAGCAACTTACATATTCTTTTCACAAACAGTGAATTGTAGTGAGAATTAATGCAAATAATAGAAACACAGTTTAAATGTCCTTGCCAGATCTGCATTTGTTTTAAAATGTGCTTAGTGTAAAGAACACACATTTGAGGTCCTGCACAGTACTGTTGTTGTGCGTAGGAGGTTGGTGGGTCATTGTCTGTACTTCAACAGAAAATTAAATTAGAGACATTTTCATTTGTGAAATCAAAGGAGGAACTAAAGGAACGTGCTTACCTCACATGCTGAGATTTCTTTTTTGCTGTGATGCCACATAAAAGTAAATTCAAGCAAAAGTCAAAGCAGATTGTGTAATAGTGTGGTCTGCACTCACTTTTGATCGGTGCTGGGAGCATAACCTTGGCCAGAAACACCAGGCAGCATAGGAGAAGCCGTACTAGAAATGGGACAATGTCCCTTTTCCAGTTCTGTCTCTCCCAACTAAGCACCCACTTGGAGAATCTCATTGGGCATGAAACTCCTAAGCAGGGATCCACTTCAATAGAGCACAAGTGATTTCTTGTAGGGAGCGGCCCCACTGGGCATAGGTCAGTGTCTCACCACCATTCCTAGGCACAATAACCTTTCTGCGCCCAGGGTGAGTGGGTGGGGGGTGTTTACCTCCAAACCTCCCTTGCAGGAAGCAAGCTCACCGTCCCCAGGGAATATTTAGCAGAAAAATATAATGTGAAGGGTGTGGCCCTTGTGAGCATGGGCCTGTGTTTCCACCTACCCTCAAACACAACAGTGTTTTGTCCCTTGGAAGCCGATACAGGGTATTTATCCCCTGTCTGCCTTGGGGGAGGAGGGGTGCAGAAAGCTCACTAAAACACAGGGAATATTTTTACTATTTGGTGGAGAGCTGTTCCCTGTGAATTGATCTGTGCTTCCTATCCATCTCAGGGGATGTGGGATAGGGACCCACTAAGGAGCTAAGCAGTCTTTGTGATACCCCCATGGGCAAATTGGAGGGTCTACCACAAATTTGTCCGTGGGGGGCAGACAGACCACTGGACATTAGGGATAAAAAAAATTTGGAAAACTAAATATGGTTTTCTGCAGTCTGTCCGGGCATATTGCCTTTTCCCAACCCCTAAAGCCATAACAGTCTTTCTGCCAACCCTGGTCCTAGAGCATCCCCATGCCCTTGTCAGTCAAGATGAGATTTTAAGATTACTTTGGGCATACTTTTGACATATGGGCCTGCAGAGTGAGGGTAAATCCAAATGTAACCTAATTTGCATGGTTCCCGCTTTGATCCGTTCCATCAATGCACTAGGGCCAGGCACACAAGTGATATACTGTTTTTATGAGGTTAAGTGTGAAAACGCTGGGTGGGAAGAATATTGTTGATCTGCACAGATTCTGGATGTTTCCCTCAGAAATGTGAGCAAATGTGTGATTTTTTTAACTAAAGTGTGAGGTTTGCAGTGCATTCTGTGTAAGAGAACAGAGTGGAATCCATGCAAGTCACACCACCCGGGACTCCCCTGGATTTTCAGAAATGCTAGTTTGCTGGAGGTGTGCCTTGGTGATAGCTTAGCAGAGAGCTCAAATTCTACAGCTATCTAAATCACCGAAACGTGTTGCATTTCATGCCAGAGATTCGTTTTCATGTTTTGGAGCCTTTTTTGTCACAGGTACTAGGTTCAGACGCACAAGTGGGGTTCCATTTATATTCGAAAAATGGTGGAAGCACAGAAGATTCATTTTTACCCTCTTGGCTTCTCTCTTTTTCTTCCAAATGTAAGCTAGTGTGCAATAAAGTCCACACACTGCAAAATGCAAACCTTATGATTGTATGTTAATTTGAAATTCTGAGGTATGCAAAATCCCACTATTACTAAACCTACACATTTTAAAACAAATATGGTTCCGTCATACTCATTTTTCATTCATTAGAATTTACAACATGAATTGCTGTATAATGACTGTACAACGAAAAATCATTTCAAGCTGCACCTCAACTTTTGGCTCTTGCTCTGTTTTTAGACAACCAATAAAGACTGCATATACCTGCAAACAGAATGGCCTTCCAGGCATAATAGTATGTCACTTTTGTAAATCAGCCATCAGGGCAAAAAATTACAGATGAAAACATTAGTTGATATTTTTCCTTCTTATTTTCAATATTTATTGATTTCAATGATTTGATTCTTTTGAAAATCCATAAGGAATCTACACAATTGTCCCTGTGATAAATTTGGAATTTTGTCTAGTTTTCATAAATGTACTGCCTTAAGGGTTCAGCCATGGGTTTCTCCCTTGTTTCCGTCACAAACTGCAAGTAGGTTTAAACCAATAGGAAACATATTACTAATTAGAAAAATGCAAAAATTGTGGTAAAAATATTTGTATAACTCTGCTTGTTCTTGAAAACTGGGAGGATGTTCATCCTATTACACCAAACCTTTTGTTGGTGCAGTTTTTAAGGGGAACATATGCTTTCTTGCACAACACTTTTTCTAATTTTTCAACAAAAATCTACAGGTCTGATTTAAAACTCGGCAGATGGGTTACCTCGTCACAACGGTGACAGATCTTCCATATGCCTAAATCTAAATCCCGTTCTGTATTATGGAATTTAGATTTAGGCGGACAGGACAGTCATCACCGTTGTGACAGAGTAACCTGTCCACTGAGTTCTAAATGCGGCCCTAAATGTTATTGTATTTTGGCTATTTTCCCAGTTCCCTCTGTGGTAATCCACTAATCCTTACTACCTTTAGAATCCCCAAAGTATGCGTAAAAGGATTCAAGTTTGTCATGGATTCCTTTTGTGAAACAAAAGCTATAGAGGCAAAAGTGAGAAGTGCTCCAAACATCAACAAGAGGCTCAACACTGGGGCTCAGCCTCTAAGGGGTTATTATATAGGATATTTGCTTAATTACCTGAGGAAGGGACCAATCTGAGCCTAAATATAGCAACAGAAATTCAAGCTGGCTTAATAAAGGTATGTTGTTTGTAAGATTGCACTACAAGTTAAATGTCTTTCTGTCCTTTAATTTTTTATGAAGCAGTCATTTCTTCTGGCTTGTCAAAGACTGTTGAGGCTCTGTTTGTTACCATTGTTCTCTTACTGGTTCCCCAGGGAACAACTACCATTGTCATACATGGAGGCCTGACTTTCTTAGCAAACTGCCTTAACCAAAGAAGTGTTCATTCTAGGAAACTGGGATTTAATAATGATAATAATAATTATAACAATTACTTGTTCTTCTATTGCACTTCATACCACTGTCAATAACTCACGTTATTGTAATGATTTGATGTTTAAAATATCCCTTATCAATTGTGAAAACTGATGCACCAATATTTTTTCAACCGAAGCCAACTAAAAGCTTTCACAAAAGGATTGCTATCATGTGGCTAACAATGGAGCACAATTTTTGCTAAATATACTTTTAATGAATATACTAAATTGCACAGAGAATTTCAAAGGGAGGCAATACATTAGAAGAAAAAAGCATGATAGTTGGTGACATGTAGCAAGTATCTCCACTCAGCAGGTTTTTGCCATTTTCAGACTTGTATTTTAAATTCATTCATATAGTGTTTTACACAATAAAATACTACAAATCTGGACCCTTCCCATGTCCCGGCAACAAGCATCATTATTCCAATGTTCAAAAACTGAGATTGTATCCAGTCAATTCAATATTGGCCTAGTCACATATTAGCCAAATCCTGAAAGCTTTTTAGGAAGCTTGGCCAACTGGATCCATCTTTATGTTTATGAGGGAATATGCAGTACACAATGATCGCCAGGCAGGTGAGCATTAAAGCCTCTAGTTGCATTATGTAACAGGGGTTTTGCTTCATAATGTAAACTGGTGCCTCTTAAGATCATCTGCCACCATTCAAACTAATAAATAAGTTATTTAATGAAATCTTCTTTGTGCATCCAGATAACAAACCCTTTCTCTGCTGCAGGTCTAGGCGGGTATGGCAAAAACATGTATTGTCCAAAGGGTAACTAGACTAGGCTACTTTTTCGTCCCACAGTTGTTTAGAATTTTCATTAATTAGAATCTTGAAAAACGTTTCACAAATTGCCAATTTGACAATAGACCACCTAGTCATGTGTTTTAATTTCCGAACATGCAGTCCTCATTGCAAGTGCACAGACGAACACTGTAGGATAAAAATAAAATGGAAGAAAACGATGAAAGGTGAATGAAACTTAAACTAAGTTAGAATTTGTGGCCAAATTCAATAATTTGTATTTCTGCTATAGCAACAACAAAAGTATGGCATCCTCAAGTTATGAAGACCATGTTTGTAAGTAACAGTGCTGGCCAGATCTTTTTATCCTACAGCTGGCCCATTGTTGTCTCCTTTAAAGCTGTCTAGGACCAAGGTTTCAGTGAGTGCACTCTTAACTGTGTAGCAATGTGGAGCCACAGTTCATCAAAGGTGCAAGATGCATTTCTGAGAAAGATATGTGCTCTGTTCCAATAGACCCAATTAATGTAGTAAGGATGGTGCTGGGTGCAGAGTTTAATACATGTTCCTGCAAACCCCGGTTTGGTACTGGCTGGACGGTCTGTACTAAATATCTGTTTAGTGGAAAGGAAAATGTTTGATTGTAACTAAATATGTATAGCTGGATCACGTAACATTTTAAACAAAGGCCAAGCGTGTTTCAAATTGTGAGCTATGAGATCATAACAATTTTCGTACATTAATCTTTCTCACAGTGTTTTTAATCTAACAAAATGGTCATAGTCGTGTGAGACTGTGGTGAAATCAAAGTTGAAATTCATATCTGATGAAATTGGTAGGAGAGCATTTTTCATTCAACAAAGTCACCCATTGGGTGATCTCACGGATTTTGAGGCCCAGTACAGGAAAAGCCACTGTTCTGTTTTCGAGAAGTGCAACCTCAATGGTCAATGAAATGCAGCTTTAAGAATGGGTGAGCCACAGCAGTGTTCAGGATCCTCCCCACGTACGATTTCTTTATTCAGATGTGATTAAAGTATGTTTATCTACTTACAAAACACAGATTCCTTTGGACATCTCATGAGCCTGATAATGCAGTGGCATTGGGATTCACTGGTGCCTTGGTTGGTTCACTACCAAACCAGGGCTACAGGGACCTGCTTTCCTTGTTTCATTAGTGGTATACCACTTTGTGAACCAGAATAGCTATCAGCTATTGGATTTCACCCACTGGCAATCTGTGAGAGATTTCTAGCATGATTAGCCATGCCATATGTGAGAAATCTGTGACATGCAGGGGGATATGGCCAAGGGGTATTGTTTTCTGTGATATAGAGATTAAGGGCCAGATGTACGAAGCATTTTTCCAATTGCAAATGGCCCATTGGACAGTTTGCAACTGGAAAAAGCCTTTATGTACCAAAGCAAATTGCGAAACAGTAACTTGTTTACCGAATCACATTTTGTTTTTGAGATTCGGTATTAGGGAGGGGCATGTTTAGGGCGTCCCTTCCTAATACCGAATTGCACTGGCATATAGTGTGAATGCGGTCGCAAAACATTCGCAGTTACCACCAACTTCAAGTTGGTGGTAACCCATTCACATATGGGAAGAGGTCCGGAGGGACCCCTTCCCCTTTGTGAATCGAAGCTTAAATATTTTTTCAGAGCAAGTAGTGGTACGACGGACCACTGCCCACTCTGAAAAAATGAAAATAAAACCTTTTCATTTCTTTTTTTGAAATGCATCCCGTTTTCCTTTTGGGAAAATGGGCTGCATTAAAAACAAATCTGCTTTATTTAAAAGCAGTCACAGACATGGTGGTCTGCTGTCCTCAGTAGGCCACCATCTCTGTGAGTGCAGCCATTCCCAATGGGGTCGCAAATTGCGACCCTCCTCAAGAGCAATGACGAGGTAAGTCTTTGCAACCACATTGGGAATCGCTAAATGTGTCTGAGACACATCTGTACATTTAATTTTGCAAGCCTCTAATTGCGACTTGCAAGAAGTCACAATGAGAGACTCGCAAAATGAAATGGATATACATCTGGACCATAGTGTAAGAGTCTGGTATTAACAGAATTGCATCTTGCCAGTGCTGCAGTGAAAGAGAGGAAGTTTTTTTTTTTTTGAAGGCATGAAAAAATATTGGGACTTTATGGCTTGTTAAGGAAAATCAGCAAGGCAATAGAAGCAGTACCACTGCACTATTTATATGTCTAAAACACATTTAGTCAAATCTCCAACGGAATAGCTGGGTTGGTGCTGTGGTGAATGATGTAGGTTGTGCAAACCCCACCTGCAAATATTCGTTTTTTTGTATTCTTATTTTGCCTAAGTGGCATAATTAGTCATGCCACAGCTTATCAGAAATCTTTCACATGTTGTGGCATATGGTAAGAGTACGGTTCGCAAGAATTGTAAGCCCTTAATGAGTTATAGAGGAAAATTCTGCTGAATAAAAGAAAGGTCTGGGGCCAGTGCTGCAATGAAAGAGAGGAAGGGTTTTTCATTTGCGCTCATTAAAAACACATGTGGGTTTGTGGCATGTGAAGGATAATGAGCATAATAATACAAGAATGATTAGTGCAATAACAACAACTTGAAAAACATTTAGCCAAGTCCTCGAACTACAGCAGAGTTCGTATAGTGCCAAATTCCATAGATTAGATAATATGTTGATCTTCAAGCCACACCTCCAGATATTGGTATTTTTAAAAATAATAATTTTCAAGCCCCACCTCCAGATATTGGTATATATAATAATGATAATAGTAATAATAATAATAATAATAATATTAATAATAATAATAATAATCATTTATTATTAATATTATTATTGCCCAACTGAAAGTATATCTTTTTGGAAGTCACCCACTGGCACGAACTGGGTGATTTGTGGTATAGTTAGGCATGGATCAAAATGTCAGAAATCTGTCACATGTTGTGTCACATAAGCTTTGACACGTCACATGCCAGTGCAACAATCACGGGTGTAATATGCCAAGAATGGGCTTCTATCCCTACTGCAGTCTTGAGCAATGAAACAATGGGGGTTATTACAACTTTGGAGGAGGTGTTAATCCGTCCCAAAAGTGACGGTAAAGTGACGGATATACCACCAGCCGTATTACGAGTTCCATAGGATATAATGGACTTGTAATACGGCTGGTGGTATATCCGTCACTTTACCGTCACTTTTGGGACGGATTAACACCTCCTCCAAAGTTGTAATAACCCCCAATGTGTTGCTTTGCCTTGCTAACGAGCTCAGCATTCGACATCTTGGTACGTTTAAGTAACCTGTGTGTGATTGGCTGAAAGCTGATGACTACATTTTAACACTGATATTGAGATCATTGTGTCCATTAAATAAAAGTGAATTATTGAGTTATATCAGTGGCACTTGGCTTCTTTATTCGGTTAAATTACATTTTGAACAGATCTAAGTCGAAACCGAAAATCGGCCGTGCGTTAAATACGAGAACAAAAGATGGCAGTAATGGGGAAGATGTAGAGAATTTGCACCTCCCAGGGCGTCTTTCAAGGTCAGAGACCATATCAGATGTGTCTCTCTCTGACTAAAATGAAAGGTGTAATTAAAAATTGAACACCCTACAGTGTGTTCCCACTGCCTTAAGCAGCTTGAAGCATTCTGAGTGAAATGGAACCACGAGTTTATCATTTATTGAACCTGGCATTTCAGAAATGAGAATGGTGTTTTTGGAGATGGCTGAAACACATTTAAAATTGGAGAAAAACCACATTAGAGTTTACATCATCAAGCAGCAAGTGTTTTCAAAAGTGTGTTTGCAAGGGTCAGGGAATGTGCTAATTGATCCTTCTTTTTTGAAAATCAGTAAACCATGGGGTAGATTTAAGAGCCCCTAGTGCCTTCTCGCACCACATTAGCGTCATTTTTTTCAGTGAGGCCCAACGAGGCCAAAATCACCACGCCAAATTTATAAAGTGGGGCAATGCATGCATTGCTCCACTTTGTAACACTTTGTGCAATATTATGCTGCACCAGTCATAATGTATGCAAAGGGGGAGTTCCCCCGTTGGGGGGGGAAATGGCGCAAAGAAATGTAAGAGAGTTCTTTGCGTCATTTTTTTTGCCCCTTTTAACCCCTACTCATAGCAGGTGTTAAACGGAGGCACAACATTGTTTACAATGGGCCTCAACGGGCTTTGCAGGATTAGCATAAACATTTTTGACACTAATCCTGCAATACTCCAAACTAGCATCAAACATTTTGATGCTAGTTCCCTAACTACTGCCATGGTATGCCGTATCTTAGATACGGCGCCCACATGGTGGCATTAGGGGGACGCCAAAGGATGCAAGAAAAGTGGCGCTGCACTGGGTGCAGCGTCACTTTTCTTAAATCTGGCCCTATGTGTATACATATGCTGTGCAACAATGACTGCTTCTCCTCAGTGACTGCAATATTTTAACTAGCAGTTATAATATATTAGTAACCCAATTCACAAAGGAAAACGTTAAAAGTAGGAAACGCTTTCAGGGGATTTCTGAAGATGCACAGAAACATAAGCAAATTATTGAATTCCATTTGTCATGTTCCAACTCTGTGTGTACTCATGAGCCTGCCCCTAAACCTTGTCTGCAAGTAGAACAATCTACAGGAATAGTGCAGAAATGTGCATTACAACAGAATTGCTCTTCTGTTTTTTTTCTAATCTGGAAAGGTATTTTTTCCTGTGGACAAGCACCTTCTCATGAAACACCATGAATTGTGGGTGTGGTCCGATTTTTGGCTATTTCCCACACATACTAAATGCTTATTCCATCTTAGAATGCTTATATTAGTTAGGACGTTCTGAAACACTAACAGATGTTCCTCAGTAATAAAAAAAATGTGTGGTTTAAAATAAATCTGCAAATCCTGATTTTGTGTGATTTCTTCCTGTGGACAAGCACCTTCTCATGAAACACCATGAATTGTGGGTGTGGTCCGATCTATGGCTATTTCCCACACATATTAAATGCATATTCCATCGTAGAATGCTTATATTAATTAGGACGTTCTAAAACACTAACAGATGTTCCTCAGTAATAAAAAAAAATGTGTGGTTTAAAAGAAATCTGCAAATCCTGATTTTGTGAATAGGGATTTGCTTTTCCCACTGCTAAGCCAACATTTTCTCATTCGGAAAATATCTGAGAAACTGAATCTGAAATGCCAGGTTCATAAAAGGCCCCATTTAAAAACTATACAGATGTGTAGTTTTGAATACCATGCGTAATTGCTTCATTTTCGAGGGCCAATAGGTTTTTACAAATGAAAATGGTGTCAAGAATGTCCTGAAAGTCTGTGACCATGCACAAACATACTCATTTGTGGATATGCTCATACAGTGATTGGCCAGTACATAATTTCAAAAACTTTGTGGTGCAAAAATATTAGGTCAAGAATATGACCAAAAATATTGAGGGACAGAATATAAGGACCATAACAATATGTCTTTATTTATATACTATCATTTTAAATATTGCTGTGTGCGATGTTTTCTTTAATATAGTTGTGCTAAATATTTTTGTATTTAATTCATTACATATTATTCAATATATCATGTGAGGTATAAATATTTAAATAAATGTACTTTTTTTTAGTATAGTTTGCAAGTTTTTATATTAGATTAGTAATTTATAATTTAGTAGAAGGCTCTAGGGTTTGAAGGGAAATTTGGAGAGAAGCTATTTAAATTATAAATTATTGGTTTTATTTTACATTATTGTTTATGTTAATTAACTATATAATTGATGGATTGTGATTTTAATTATTTAATTAATTTATAGCTTATTTTAGTAGCTGGTTATTGGGTTTGTGGTGTGATAGGGTGCAACATTATTCACATTATAAATTTTAGTTTTTTCATAAAAAATTTGTAATTATGAAATATGTACCTAAATATTGCATTTTCTTGTTTTGTGTTTGTATCTTAATTCATTGTTAAGTCATTGATACGTGTTTTTAATATTAAAAGTTTTAAAATAAATGTTATATTTATTAATAGTTTTAATGTAATGTGTTTTATTCATTACTATTTCAGTGTTTTATTTATAATTTATCTTTATATTGGTAGTGTTTTTTCTAGGTAGTAGGGAGGTGTTAGATCTGACAGCCTTAGAGTGGTCACCCCTAACTTTTTGCCTGCCTCCCTCCACTTTTTGGACACTGTTTTTGCTGGATTTAGGATTCTGTGCACTTTACCACTGCTAACTAGTGCTAACGTGCATATGCTCTCTCCCTTTAAACATGATAACATTGGATCATACCTAATTGGATTATGTAATTTACTTTAATTCCCTAGTAAAGTGCACTATATGTGCCAAGGGCCTGAAGATTAAATGCTACTAGTGGGCCTGCAGCACTGACTGTGTCACCCACTTAAGTAGCCCCTTAACCATGTCTAAGGCCTGCCATTGCAAGGCCTGTGTGTGCAGTTTCACTGCCAATTGGACTTGGCTTTTAAAAGTACTTGCCAAGCCTAAACCCCCCCTTTTTCTACATATATGTCACCCCTAAGGTATGTCCTAGACAACCCATGCGGCAGGGTGCTGTGTAGGCAAAGGCAGGACATGTACCTGTGTAGTGTACGTGTCCTTGTAGTGTAAAACTCCTAAATTTGTTTTTTCACTGCTGCGAGGCCTGCCCCTTTCATAGGCTAACATTGGGGCTACCTTCATATACTGTTTGAGTCGTAGCTGCTGACCTGAAAGGAGTAGGAAGGTCATATTTAGTATGGCCAGAATGGTGATACAAAATCCTGCTGACTGGTGAAGTTGGATTTAATATTACTATTTTAATAATGCCACTTTTAGAAAGTGAGCATTTCTTTGCACTTAAATCCTTCTTTGCCTTACAATCTACATCTGGCTGGGTTCAGTTGACAGCTCCCTTGTGCATTCACTCAGCCACACCCCAAACACAGGATACTCAGCCTCGCCTGCATACATCTGCATTTTGAATGGGTCTTCCTGGGCTGGGAGGGTGGAGGGCCTGACACTTACATGTCAAAGAACAGTAGCCTGCCCTCACACAAAGGACTGCCACACCCCCTACTGGGACCCTGGTAGACAGGATTGAACTGAAAGGGGACCTTGTGCGATTCTAAGCCACTCTTTGAAGTCCCCTACCAACTCAGACACTTGCTGGAGAAGAGAACCTGAACCAGAACCTGCATCCTGCCAAGAAGAACTGCCTGGCTGCCCAAAAGACTCACATGTCTGCTTTGTGTGAAGGACTGCTGCCTTGCTGTTGCTCTGCTGCCTGCTGCTCTGTGGCTGTGGTGAGAGGTGCTCTCCAAGGGCTTGAATATAGCTTGCATCCTGTTCCCTGAAGTCTTAGGACCAAAAAGACTTCATCTCTACATGAAGGACTCCATGTGAGGTGAAAATCGACGCACAGCCTACCAGAAATGATGCACAGCCTGCATTATGGTGAAAAATTCACCACACGCCGAACGGGAACGACACTGCCCAACTTCGCAATGAGGAGATTGACGCAGCACCAGCGTAGCAACTGGAAATTCCACACACAGCCAACTGGATCGACGCACAGCTGAGCCGGAACGATGTAGCCCGACTTCCAGAGAGGAATCGACGCAGCGCCTGCCTGCAGTAGAAATTTCCACGCAACATCCACCGGATCGATTCAGCCTCTGTGACTTCGTCCTGTCAGCGCCGGAAATACACACATCGTCCCCGGGGCGTCCAAAAACCCCACAACCTGAGGGTGATTCACGGCTGAGCACCGGAAATTGTCGCACAGCAGTCCCTGCATGAAAACTAAATGACGCATCGCTGTGTGTGGCCTGAGAAATCAACGCACACCTCCTTATTTTCCATGCATCTCCTCCTCTGCGGTTCTTTGCGGAGATTTTGAACACAAACCAGGTACTTTGTGCTTGAAAGAGACATTTATTGGTTTTAAAGGACTAAAGACACTTTATATAATTTTTACAATGATATTCTCAACATATACTTATTGCATCTTAATCGTTTTTGACCTGCATTTTATCAGATAAATATTATATTTATTTCTAAACACTGTGTGGTGTATTTTTGTGGTGCTATACTGTGTTTTTGCATGATTTATTGCACAAATACTTTACACATTGCCTTCTAAGTTAAGCCTGACTCATCTGTGCCAAGTGGCACAGGATAATTTGGATTGTGTGTGACTTGCTTGGACAGGGGGTAACCTGACTGCCAACCAAAGACCTCATTTCTAACAGGAGGGATCTGTATTTATTTTCATTTTCTTGTTTTTGTTTTATATTTGGTAAAATATGTTTCTACAGTTTCATACATTTTTGTTATAAATATGCTTAAAGGCCTGATTACGACCTTGGCGGATGGAATTACTCTGTCCCAAACGATACAGATATCCCGTTTGCTATATTACAAGTTCCATGTATTGGAATTTGTAATACAGTAGGCAGGATATCTGGAGAGTAATCCCATCCACCAAGGCCATAATTAGTCCCTAAATGTTTTCTGGATTGTTAAGTATTTAAATATTTTTCTTTTAAATGATTAGGAATTGGAATAGAATATCTAACCCTTACAACACTTCCCTGTTTTTGTGTATGTTAGAGTTGGGATAGTAAATTAAACCCTTCAGTGTTCAGCACTTTCCCTAACTTGGCTAGATTGGTGTGGAATAAGTAAATCTAACCTCTCCCAAATCTGACACTTTGCCTGATTTTGTTTATGTTGAAGGGATAATAGTAAACCTAACCCTTTTAAATTCCAACACTTTGCGTTACTGTTGCTTAGCTTGGAGTGGAAATTTTAAGTCTAACCCTTCTGTGTTTTTTCTTACGTTAAAGTGGGAGGAGTACATTTAACCTTTCCAATATCCAACATTTTCCCTACTTTTTGGCTTAATTTGGAGTTAGAATAGTTAATCTAATTCCTTTAAAGTCTAACACTTTTGTTATTGTTGTTTATTTTCGATTGCTAATATTTTTTTATTTTTTCATATTTCTGTATTATTTATATGAATGATCACATTTTTTATTCACACTTTATTTTTGTTTTTTGTTAATTTTTAATTTTTAATTTGGTCTAAAAGGTTCACTTGATTTGCTTATGTTGAATATAAATAGTAAATCTACCCCTCCAAATTCCAACACTTTTCCTACTCTTGCTTATATTATTGTGGGGATTATAAATCTGCCCTCTCGAAAGTACACCGCATTTCCTTCTGTTGCTTAGATTGGAGTGGGAATGGTAAGTTCAACCCTTCCAAAGTCCAACATTTTCATACTGTTGCTTACAGTGAATTGGGAATAGTAACTCTAACCCTTTAAAGCAGTGGTTCCCAAACTTTTTTGACCGCAGCTCCCTCAACCTATTGGCTTTTGGACATGGCTCCCTACTATGTTACTCTTTTCTGGAGGGGGGTCTGTAAGGCTGGCCTAAGGATTACTTCAATTTTTCTCCCTGAAAATAATTGGTGTGAAGCAGATGAAGGTATTATAATCATAGATGTAACAAAATAAAAATATAACAGTTGTTTCATTCAAAACTTTAATTGGTTAAGTCAGAAGCAATACTCTTCAACACTGGGGCCTGCATTTGTTTTAAAAAAGTGCCTCAAGCATGTTTGAGGAGAAGGCACTTTTTCTGTTGTTGGTAATTAGACTGTAGGAAGAGGGCGTGTTACATTTTTCTGAGGTGCCCTGTACTATTGGTATTATTATTAAATGTACTGATGTTTTTAATCTTAGGACAGCAGAACGGTGAGTGACCTGAGGATTCAGACACATAGGCCCTCATTACGAGTCTGGCAGTCTTATGACTGCCAGACTCACAGTGGCGGTCCCACCACCAACAGCCTGGCGGCGGGACCACCACATTATGACCGTGGCAGAGCCGCCATGGTCAGGCCACCGCTATGCTGCGACAAGCTGGTTGCCTGGTGGTCCCGGTGGTTTTCATCCTCCAGGGCAGCACAGTTTGCAGAGCCGCCCTGGGGATTATGAGTCCTCATACCACCAGCCTTTCCATGGTGGTTTACACTGCCATGGAAAGGCTGGCGGAATGGGGGCGTCAGGGCCTGGGCTCGACGCCTCACTGAACTTGGCATAGGCAGTGCAGGGTCCCACATGCACAACCCTGTCACGCATTTCACTGCCCGAATTATGGGCAGTGGAATGCGTGACTTGTGCTCCAGCGCCCTCCACACCGCTACATTGGCGCCGACTTCAATGTTAAGTCCCTGTTCACCACTGGGCTGGCGGGCAGAAACACTGTTTCCACCCGCCAGCCCTGCGTTGAACTCCCAATAGGGCTGGCGGGTTTCAGGCCGCACAGATGGTCTGAAAGTAGGAAGAGTTTGGTGGGCGGCCTCTGCCTCCCACCAAACTCATAATGAGGGCCATAATCTGCAGATTATTCTAAGATTTCTACACCAATCCAAGTCTCTGAGCTACCCTAATAGTATACATTCCTGAGAATATGTTACTAGTGGAGTACAACTTTGCAGTAGGCATTGTAACATTCAAGCTATCCGGCAGGAGTTAAACCAAGTCCTGTAGAAGGCACTCTAGTAAATACGATGGTAATTAAGCTTTACTTTGAAAGTGAAAATAGTGCTTGAATCCTTGGTATCTAGTGATGATAGTGTGCTTTTCTCTGCTCCAAATCAGTAGGACAGGAGACATCATATGATCTAATTCAGGGGTGTCATCTGCCATTTAGTGGGATAATTCATGACAGAATCTTATAAACTCAGTACAATACAACTGTAATCCAGGAACATAAGGAATCACAATCTCACTGTTCAATAAGCACTCTTGATCAACCTGCAGTACTTGTCTGTGGTAACTCAAAAAAAAAACATTTTCTAATTCCAGCTCTATAGGTCTGACATACATCAAGTTTGTTGCTCTGCAAGGAGGGGGCCAGTCCAAGGAAAGAACTCGGATTAAGTACAGCCAAACTGAATAAACTAATATTTATTTTGCTAGTATGCAACTTATTATGAGGGAACACTCTGAAATAAAAAGGTATATAGGTGGAGAGAAATAGGCAAGAGCATACTTAAGATTGAAAATAGTTCAAGGAACCTGGAGTTCGGTCTCTATGTGCATTTTGGGCTAACTGGAAATAACTGTCACTGGCAAGGTTGTGAGAAAACATGAAATATGCCTTTCCGGACCGAACAGCAGCTCTTTACGGACCTCGTCTTTGTATCACAAGCTTCATAACAAGCTGCTCTGCATCCACCATAAACTCTCTCAGGTTGCAGGCACTATTATAAATTCCTTGGAAAGGCGAGTATAACACACAACCTTCATGTTAAAAAAAGAGACTGGAGGGGAAGCTAAGCTTCAGTGGATACACCTGCCATTGCAGTCACGCACACTGCAAACAGACTTCCTACGGGCAGCAAACAACATGAAATAACTGTCCTTGCCGAGCCACCCTTCCCATTCAGAGGACTGGACTAGTATGAGAATGGCAGACATGTCTGCAACAGGCAAGAATGAAGCAGTCCACAACCTGCCAGGCTTGGGTGGACTCGTCCCTAGTCTTGCTTCTCTTCAAGAGGCACCTGGCCATCTATGTATGTCCCTGTGGCCCACCCAGGCCCTTGCTTTAAAACCCTATAGAGGGTCCGCATGGAGAGCGGCACCACAAGAAGAGAGACCACCACCTACCTTCCGTCATGATGGCAGAATCGCATTCCTCAGGATCCGCAAAACCCTATAATCCAGGGCAAAATCAGGGCCCCTGTGCCTTCTTTGCCGGTGGAGGAAGCCGCTCCCGCTAAGGTGGAGGAGAGGCTATGGTCAGATGTGGCTGCTCTGCTGCACGCATCACCACCAGGACCAGGCAGAAGGATGTTAAGAGGAGGTGGGGGAGAGGGAGCAGGCAGCGTGAGGGTTTCCCATATATCTGTGATTGATTGTTAATGTGAACTATGCTGTGTGTAATGTGTAGTAATTTATACAGCAATATGCGGGAAAATGAAGCTTGGTTGATGTCATCAGTGAAGTTATCAAGGATGTCAGTTGAGATGTCATCAGTGATATCATAAATTACATCATAGGAAATTTCATTAGTGATCTCATATGTGAGGTCATAAACAGTGCATGACGGGGCACAAGTTATAGTTAGCTTTTCTAATTATAACAGGTGAATTTCGTTTTTTTTAGTTCAGAATGTTAATGTTAATTTTGTCACTGATAAATTCACCTCATAACATTACTATAACCTTTGGTTTTTTTCAGTGAGTTTCTAAGGTTTCTTTTAATCAAAAATCATTTTATCACGCTGTTAGACTTGGCATCCTTGGCGTGGTCTCCCCTAACCTTTTGCCTCTGTTTCCCAGGTTGTTGATGTGTGCTGGACTCTTTGCTGTTTTTGTTGCTCTGGGCACTTTACCACTGCTATCTAGTGCTAAAGTGCAAGTGGTCCTGTGTAAAATGTATGTGTAATTGGATATCCATGATTGGCATATTTAAATTACTGGTAAGTCCCTAGTACAGTCCACTAGAGGTGCTCAAGGCCTTATAAATTAAATGCTACTTGTGGGCCTGCAGCATTGGTTGTGCCACCCACCTTAGACGCTCTGTAAACATGGCTCAGACCTGCCGCTGCAGTGTCTGTGAGTGCAGTTTTAACTGCCAATTCGACTTGGCAAGTGTACCCACTTGCCAGGCCTAAACCTTCCCTTTTCTTCCATGCAAGACACCCCTAAGGTAGGCCCTAGGTAGCCCCATGGGCAGGGTGCAGTGTATGTTTAAGGTAGGACATATATTAATGTGTTTTATATGTCCGGACAGTGAAATACTGCCAAATTCGTTTTTCACTGTTGCAAGCCTATCTCTCTCATAGGTTAACATGGGGGATGCCTTTAAATATGATTAAAGCGTAGATTCCCTTTGGGAGCATATGGGCATATGGAGTTTGGGGTATCTGAGCTCACAATTACATATTTTAGTAAAGTTGGTTTTGAGATTGTGTGTTTGAAAATGCCACTTTTAGAAAGTAGCCATTTTCTTGCTTAAACCATTCTGTGACTCTGTCTGTTTGTGGATTCCCCATATGAGTTAGTTTGACAGTTGGGCTGTTTGCACCTCTCTCTAGACAGTGACACAAAGGAAGCTGGGGTGTAGCCTGCATATCCTGATGAGCCATCTGTGCTAGGAGGGAGGGGCAGAGTGGTCACTCACACCTGAAAGGGCTGTGACTGCCCTCACACAATGCAGTCACCAACTCCATGGTATGTGTCTGGGGCCTGGGCAAGGCAGGATCTCACAAACAAGAGAGACTTTCCTTTGAATTAGGCCTACTTCAAAGGCAGAAAGGGGTATAAGAAGAGCACCCTAACCCCCTGAAAATTAGATCACTTCTGGAATCAAGAGGAACCTCTGCCATGGAGAAGAGCTGGACAGCTGAGGAGAAGTGCTGCCCAGCCTGCGACTGTGCTTTGTGAAGCTATCCTGCAGTTGCTGCTTCTGTCTGTGAAAGGGGACGAAGACTGGACTTTGTTGTGCATTCCTACTTGAGAAAAATCTCCAAGGGCTTGAACTGAGCTTGCCTCCTGTTGTTGAAGTCTCCGGGCCACCAAAGACTTCCCCTGCCAGCACCTGGACTCTCTTCTGAGACTGCTGCCCTGCCAAGTGGTGCCCTATCCAGTTCCTAGGCCCATGAAAGGTGAAGCTGACAAGGACTGAAAATCCATGCACAGACCACCATACAGGGATTTTTCGACGCACCTTCTGTGACGTGGCTGATAAACGATGCACCGTCAGCTTCGTCCCTGAAATTAATGCTCTTCCTGTATCACGGCTGGAAGATCGATACAACAGGGATGGAGAAATTACGCGCAACACCCACTAACAGAAGCTGATAACGACGCAAACCCCACGCAGCACGTTTTTGTAATACCGTGTGACTGGATTTTTAATGCAACATCGCTGAGCGTGGAAAAACAGCGCAAAGCCTGCCCTGACCTGGGATGCCTGTCCGGATTGATGCATCGTTCTCTTGCGGGAGGGATGAAATGATGCATGCCAACCCGACCGGAGGAGGAACAACGCACAGTCTCGCTTGCGAGTGAGAAATCAATGCATTGCTGGCCTTTTCTGACGCACATTCACCCGTGCAGTGTTATTTTGACGCTACCCAGGTACTTTTGTATGCTAACAATTTTCTCACTGTTTTGTAAAGTTTTTTAAACTCTTATTCTTTGAAAATTAATAATTTGACTTGTGTATGTTGGATTTTTGTTGTTTTGGTCTTCTTTTGTTTAGATAAATATTGCCTATTTTTCTAAACCTGTGTTGTGTCATTTTGTAATGTTTTCACTGAGTTACTGTGTTTGTTGGTACAAATACTTTACATTGCTTCTGAAGTTAAGCCTATCTGCTCGTGCCAAACTGCCAAGGGGGTGAACAGGGTTAACTGAGGGTGATTCTCCTTTACCCTGACTAGAGTGAGTGTCCTTTCTTGGATGGGGGTAACCTGACTGCCAACCAAAGACTCCATTTGTAACGCACGCCTAACTATAAGGTTACTTTAACCTTTGTTTTCTTCAGTGAATTTGTAGTTTTTTAAAATAAAATAAAGTAATATTTAATTACAATACATAAATGTGACTCGCACACAAATCAGTAAAATTTCATCCTCGCCAACATGTAATGCTTATAAACTGACACATAAGTTGGTGATGTGGATAGCACATGATAATCATATCCCTAAATATATATCTATAAATTATATTGCCTAGTGTCAGTCGCCACTAGGTAGTTATAGTTAGGATCTAGTTTCTATAGAAAAAGCTTTTTTTGTTTTGCTAATAACTTTGGCACCATTTGATAAATCTTCTCAAAACATTCCCAAAAAATACGATGCTCACTTCAGCTGCTGTCTGGAAGGTTTTGGGGTGATCCTGTCAAGCGGTGGCTGAGAAAAAAGGGGGTGGTCCTAGAACACTTTCCCCATGCATTTTTCCAGATGGATTTTGAACAGGAACAGCAGCTGAACCACTGGACAGATTTACACCAAATTTGGCAGAAAGGTAGCGCTTGATCCAGAAAAGGAACTTTTTCTGATTTGCTGTAAATCAGACAGTATTTTTTGAAATATTAAAGAAATACCAAATTTGTGTATATACGGACGCGAAAGCTCCACAAACCATCCCAGTCTCATGCTAGGATCTGATTGGCTGCCAACGCTTAAACAAGGAAGTGTTGGCAGCCGTCTGGGGACTCCTCTTCAGCCGAGTCCCAGAAAAAAGGTAAAAAAATAAGAAAAGGGGCCTTAGCTCTGGTGCTGGGGTCCCAGAGAGACTCCTCCCCAGGGCAAACAAATATTTCTTTTTTTTTTAAACATTGCACAAATTCAAGACCGGGTCGGGTATCTGTGGAAAAAAAAAACAAGTGCGGTTTCCCACACTTGTTTCAATGAAGCCCCCATGTGGGCCAGGACCCCAGGGCATGTAAAAATAAAGAAGGGGGACCCTGTGGACCACAACCTTTTTATTTTTATAGTACGAGTGGGCCCGCTGGGCCTACCCGTGCCGTGGGACCTCCACCTCCCTGGGGCTTAATTTACATTGTGTGCAGGGGTTAAAGGTAATATGTATGTGAGGGGGTGCTGTGCAGCCCCCCCCTCACAGCCCTGGGGACCACTGCATACTTGGGGCTAAATAAATGATGAATGCTGGGGACCAGGAGGCCCTTCCTCAGTCCCAGGGACCGACACCTTCCCGGGGCTAAAGACATTATGAATGCGGGGGAGACGCACAGCCCCCTGAAGCCCCCGGGACCGCCACCTCCCGGGGTAAAGGGAGATGTGTGGCTCCACGCAGCCCCAGGCACCGCCACCTACCTGTGTGTCTCTAGTCGTTTGCCTAATTTAATTTCTTTTCAACTTCAAATGTTTAAGGTATATACTGAAAGGTGGTCTCACTCTTTTTACTTGATATTAAACATTTTTCTTTTCAATTTGTCCTAAACCCCTGCCGTGCACGGCCATAGGCCTTGTGGGGCATAGGGTTGGATGGTTATAGGGGATTGGCTGCAGGGCCAGGAAGCTAGATCTTGGTCCGTAGATTGTGCTTTTTGTGATTTAGTGTAAATTAGTTCAGTAGTTTTCAAGAAATTAAGGGTCAAAACTAATTGTCTATTTTACCATTTGGGCTCATGAGAGTCTTAGAGACTCTTGCGGGTGCGCAAATTTGAAAAATAGAGCATTCTGATTCAAAGGGAGCTTTATTTACCTTGGGACTCCAGCGAGAGTGAGCGTTCTGAGTGGTTCAAAGCAACATGATAAAAATATTGCCGACAGCTATTACAGGACTCTGGGATTTAGTCCCCTCTCCTGAAGTTATTAAAAAGAAAAGGTATGTGGAGGCAGCACTGGGATTCCCTGAATACCTAGGATCCATAAGGGGACTGAGCATGACTGCCCCGGGGCCAAAACATTTAAAAAAGATGAAAATGCTGCAATCCTGCAAGACTCTCATAGGATCAAAAATGAAAACAAACAGTGGTGGGGCGAATGTATTTATTATAAACCCCAGGGAGCCTGCCACTGGGGCCAAAAACAATTAATTTAAGGAGAGGGGACCTGGGGCCTATGTCATTATTTATCAGACGGGGGAACAACCCCATACCTATGGCTGGAAGGGCCCTGTGGAGACCACCCCCACCCCACGAAAGACCTCAGGGAGCCCACCACCAGGGCCAATATTTAATTTTAAGGAGGGGGGCGCACAACCTTGGGGCATTATTAGCTGCTCCCTGCTGGCCGGAGCAATTCTGGCCTCTGCTGAATGCGGGGAGGCAGCTGAGGCTGAGGGGGAATTGGGGCACTCCCTGTGCCCCAACGAGGATATAGCTACGTGCCTCATTCCCATCTTGGGGATGTGTTCCCCGGAGACAAAACCATTCAGGGGGGCGGGGCATGCTCCCTTCTCAAACAACCACACGGGAGCCCTGGGTTGGGGTCCCTTGGTCCAAAATCAGCCTGTATATGGGGCCCCATCCCATTTAATGTTTAAAAGAATGGCCTTTGGGGGTTGGATCCCTAAGGCCAGGTCTATGGTTAACCCTCCATTACACACGGCCAAAGGCCATGAGCAGCGTTGTGTTGGCTATATGGAAGGAATGTTGGCTGCAGGGCATGTCTGCGGGCCCTGACCTGCAGTCAACACCCTGCCTCACATGGCTGAAGGCCATGTGCAGCAGGGGGTTGCATTTATGTATGCTAATTAATTATTACTTTACTTTTTTTTAAACTAAAAATTCACTAAGATAACCAAAGGTTAAAGTAACATTAGAATTAGGTGTGATAAAAGGACTTTTTTTGTTTTTTTTTAACGTAGAAATTCATTGAAAAAACAAAGATTAAAGTAACGTTATAGTTAGGTGAATTTGTCAGTGTCAACATTAATATTTTGATCAAAAAAACACAGAAATTCACCAGTTAGCAGCATTAACTAGAACTTGCACCCCACCATGCACTGCTTATGACCTCACATATGACATCACTCATGGCTTGCTCAATGACAGAATTTATGACATCACTGATGGCATCTAATATGACATCATTGATGACATCACTGTTCACATCACTGATCACAGTATCCAAGAGTCTGCAAGTTTGTTTTACAGTTTACAGAGTGGCAAATAACTACCATATTAATTCTACATAATTTTGTACAGCTTGGGTGCAGCTACTGTCTGTAAGTGTTTACAAAATTCATGTGCTTCTAATTCACCATAGCTCAAAATATCTGCTATTGTGTTCTTAACACCTGGCATATAATGTACCTTTTAATTATAGTCTAATAATATAATGGACATTCGAGCCAAGCAGAGAAATGCATTCAAAAACCCTTTCATAATAAAAATGTTAGTTAGCTGATTATGGCCGCAGTTTAAAGTTTTGTGTGAACCCCATATGTTCAGCCTAAGGTGCTCCTACCCCCACACAAACCAGAGCTTCAGATTCTATTACGGAATACCTTTCCTCTGTCGGGTTCAATGAATGAGAGGCAAATGCAATCACACATTTCTTACCAACAAATCAGTTTGGGTAAGAACTGCACTTATTCGTTTGCAACTTGCATCTGTGGTACCTATGCATTGTACACATATCACATCCCTGTAACACAGAAGCCCAACAAATGTTGTCCTTTATTAGCTGGAAAGCCTCCTGACGTTCCCTAGAGCACTCAAACTCCTTCATGGTTTTCAAATGATAATATGAATCATCGTATTAGAAAATGATTCACGTAGTTGGAATAAAATTCAGCTAGACCCAAAATTGCTCTTAATTCATCATTATTAGTAGGAGCAGGTGCATGCCTTATTGCTTCCACTGAAGTTGCTTTCTGATAAATTCCTTTTCTACTAATTTCATCCTCCAGATAGGTAGCACTTTTTCTTACGATTTTACATTTGTTAAATTCTGCAGCTAATCCTTTATTCTTTAAAAATCTCGAGCACTTGCTTCAGCTTGGAGTCATGTTCCACTTTTGTTCTTCCCATAACTAGAATGTCATCTTTGTCATTCTTCAATATTTTAAACATAAGCCTTTGAAACATAGCTGCTGCTGACGCTAGGCTAAAATTAACCCTGACAAATTGGAATCACCCAAAAGGGTTGATAAAAGCAATTAACCTGTGACTATTCAGGTGAAGGGATAACTGATGGTAACTCTGAAGTTGTCTATGGTGGTAAACGATTCTAAATTTTTAGTTACCGACAGCATTTTGTTAATCCACTCAGATACTTTTATTCTGGTCTCTAAGATCAACCCATAACTGAGTTTCTCATTGACGCATCATGCTACAACTAAAGGTAACCCAACGACTCAATAGGGTCCACAATGGCAGCATTCAATAATTTCTAAATTTCTCTAGACATTTCTTCTCTAATACGTATTAGAATACTCATTTTCTTATGAATACGGAGCACTGCATCATCCCTTAAAATGATCTGTTGCTGGAATCCCTTAAACTCATCAGTTGTACCAGAAAACACCTGAGGATACATCTTTACATTTTTTGCTTCATTTAATGAATCATTCTGAACAATCAACACTGGTTGAGGAGTATTGGGTGCAAGGATTATCCCACCATACCATCACCGATGGTCCTGATTTAGAGACATATAATTTACATTCTGCTTCTTTGCTCTTAAATACAAAAAGCAGTTTCCTGTAGCCTAAAAAATTAATGAGTTCACTGGTGAAATTTCTAGGAAAAACATCACAGGTTTCTAATTCTCCTAGCTTAGGTTTATATTTATTTGCCCTGACCTCTTGATTTACTATAGTTTAGGGAGAATCTGAATCTGTAGCATTCATTAAATTTATGCCACCAACTGATAATTCTGTTTTTTCTTTTGGTTCATTCAGCACCTCCAGAAGAATCTCTACACTCAAAATGCACATACTGTTATCATCATTGTCATGTCCTGTGACTGTTATTCAGATCATCATCTAAAACAATTAGTGCACTGTCCTTCTTTCTCCAGCAAACCCTGTGAAAGTGTTCTATAATGCCCAACCCTGAACTTCTTTGATGACAAACAGAATATTTTCTATCTTGACAGCAAAATCACATCTAAAACATTTTACAGCAGTATCACAGTCCTCTTGTTTTTCTTCAGTTTAAACTTCTGGGAAATATTAGGTTTCCTGGAAACTTCACGAGTATTCCCAACTGTTTTTTGCCCAGCTTTAATTTTATTAACTATACCTGTGGGTTTTGTCTATTGTCTATTATTTGATCTTTCTTGTTCTCCTTTAATAATGCCTTGCACATCTGCCAGTAATCTCTGCTTGTTTCGCGATATCAATTACCCCTTTAATCCTGGCATGTTAACAATAGGTTCTTCAGGTCAGAAACATAGGGGGTTATTCTAACTTTGGAGGAGGTGTTAATCCGTCCCAAAAGTGACGGAAAAGTGACGGATTTACCACCAGCCGTATTACGAGTCCATTATATCCTATGGAACTCGTAATACGGCTGGTGGTATATCCGTCACTTTACCGTCACTTTTGGGACGGATTAACACTCCTCCAAAGTTAGAATAACCCCCATAATCTTCTATTGTGTCCTCTTTAGATTGCTTCTTGTGGAAAACCTTGTACCTGTCAATTTCCAGCACAAACCATAGGTGCGCAATACATATCCAGATCTTCACATCTGAACATATCAACTTGGCCTGATTGCCTAGGTTTTTTATCCATATGATTAAACATTTTTAACCCTTGTGGACCCATGTAGTGCAACAGTATCTTTTTTTTATTTTTCAGAGTAAACTCCTCATTCTTGTCAAAAGTCGAAATATAATTAAAAAAATATTCATGCTACCCCTGCCACTTTAATGATGATTCTGCTGAAAATCTGAAGAAAGGCTGAAGAGGAGTAAGATTTAGGGGGTCATTCTGACCCCGGCGGTCTCTGACCACCGGGGCCAGGGTCGGCGGGAGCACCGCCGACAGACCGGCGGTGCCCCGCAGGGCATTCTGACCGCGGCGGTTCGGCCGCGGTCAGATGCGGGAAACCGGCGGTCTCCCGCCGGTTTCCCGCTGCCCTGCAGAATCCTCCATGGCGGCGGAGCACGCTCTGCCGCCATGGGGATTCTGACACCCCCTACCGCCATCCTGTTCCTGGCGGGTCTCCCGCCAGGAACAGGATGGCGGTAGGGGGTGCCGCGGGGCCCCTGGGGGCCCCTGCAGTGCCACTGCAGGGGCCCCCGTAAGAGGGCCCCACAAAGTATTTCAGTGTCTGCTATGCAGACACTGAAATACGCGACGGGTGCCACTGCACCCGTCGCACCCCTGCAACTCCGCCGGCTCCATTCGGAGCCGGCATCCTCGTTGCAGGGGCATTTCCGCCGGCCCAGCGGAAATGTATGAATGGCCGCCGCGGTCTTTTGACCGCTGTGCGGTCGAGGCCGCCCGCCAAGGTCTGAATCACACCCTTAATGTATTGTAGAAGCCTTGACACAAAGATCGTAGTTAATCTCCAAGGTTAATGTTTAAAGGATTGTTAATGCACCTAGAAGTAAACAAAAAAACTTAAAAAAACTTACCTAAAAAACAAGTTGCAACCGTAATCAATAATTGTTTTCAATGTAGGGGCATTTACTTGCCTTGCAATCAACTATAATCGCCTTCTGTGAAGAGCTGTGGTGGAATTGTCGAGAATTCTTTATATATGCTAGTAAATGACTCCTTTTTCAAAATGACGGTGTGCACATTGTGTGTATGTGTGACCTCGTCACATGACTATGAGATGCATGCAAAGTGAGGTGTGCACGCTATTGAAGCAGCTGTAGGGGACGCGCTGACAGATTGGTGAATAAAGGTTGAATCCTGCAGTCAACCTTTGGAATGCTCGTAAGTTTAAAGAATTCCAGTATTTTCTAATAATATCTGATAGCACTCATAGTTTGCAGGAAATACAGTTTAGCCATCCGGGGTTTCCTCTTTAAATGTCTGAATACTTTTGAAACAGTACACTGATGGCAGCAAAAGCAGACGTTCCTGATATGTAGGTTAATGTGCCAGGGTGCTGGTCACCACAATTGTAGAAATCAGCAGTACTCCGGCGTGTTTCAAATGTAATTTATTGCCAAACAAATTCCCTGGCACATCAGAAGGAATAGGAGACAGAAGCGGCTTCTTTAAACCATTTCCCAGTCACAACACTATATAATTCCATTTACATGATAGCATTCTCCACCAGGTTTTCTTCTGAGTTTCTCTGTGGTCAAAACGTATACATACTTACAACAAATATTCTAACAGCTATATGTAAATATTACACCACAAAATATACACCCCGATGAGTCCTTTCCAACCTTTAACTGGTCAAATGTTTACTCCTCTCAATACCAACAGTAAGGCCCAGATGTACTAATCTTTTTTACGTTCAAACACTCCAAATTGGAGTTTCCAATCGCAAAATAGGTTTTACCTGTGTATCAATCCCTGGTAAGGGACAGGAGCTTCTTCTTCAATCAATTCCTTGCCATGACATTCTATAATTCCATTTTACCGCATAGCATTCTCCTCCAGATTTACTACAAAATTTCTCTAGGGGCAAAGCTTATAAATACAACAAATGTTGAGTTGTTTGCACCCTGTAAGTGGTGGAATATATTCTCCCCTCAAAATTAAACGTAAGGGCCGCGGGTACTGACCTTTTTTATGGTCACAAACACTCCAAATTGGAGTTTGCAGCTGCAAAAAAAGGCCTTCCCTATGTATAAATCCCATTCTCTGAATCAATATACAATTGTACTGACTCCTGAAAAGGGATTGCGACTGAATACCATCTTGGAAGTTTGAAGAGGCACGTTTTGCGGGTCCATTTCAAATACCTAATCTGTATTGTGTGTAACAATAGTTTGCTACTATAATTCTAGTCACAAACAATTTAAATCGTACTGACCCCCCATGTTGGCGTGAGTTGCAATTTGCAGCAAGGCTAAAATAGATCGGATGGCGATCCATTCCCATTAAGACATAGGTTGGTTCACAAAATTAAGACTAGTATATTGATACATCTGGCCCTAAATCTGTTTCTAATATAGGTTTGAATGGGAACATAACACAAGAATGGTGGAAGTGCAGGCAGAGCAGTTTCTCCATAGAGAAAATATTCCCAGTGGAAAAGAAAAATGATAGTAAGTATATTCGAATATGCTTTTTTCTTTCATGTGAAAATATCTTTGTAGCTACCGTGACAGGCATATATCTACAAAGATTTGCGAATTCCCTTAAACCATTATTCTGAGTCCAGGCAAGGTCAGAGGCCTGAGGGGGCCGATTAATTACTTTTTTCAAGAAACGTGTCCTTTGTGTTTTTTTAAGATGTAGCAGTAGCTGGTCTGTTCATTTTTCTAGAAAGGTAAGAGCTTTTTGTGCCCTGTAGATGGATTCACCACATACTCTTTATCGTCATGCTTACTCTGGCAGTATTTGGCAAAGAGGCAAAAAGTGGATAACTCCAAAGTGATCTCCTAGAGCAAGTCTGCCCAAACAGACCAAAAGGCCCCAGGATAATGATGCATAGCTTGGCAATGGAAACAATGATCATGCATGTAAATTACAGACAAGAGACTAGAAGTAGTGTCAGAAATAAAAGGGATCAATACAGGTGGTGGGACAGGTTGAGAACGGAGGGTGCAGGAAGGTGATTGTCATGTGTAAAGTGGACATGGACTAATATTCAGAGCTGTTATGATGGTCTGGAGAGGCAACAGTGTTTTTAGACAGCTATACGATATAAGCTGAATTGACTGTGAAGACTTGGGTGCAGCAGAAGTGGTATCTTAAAGGGCATTCGGGTGGGATACGAAAAGAAGAGCACAACACTGACAAAAAACACAGAAATATATTTTGGTGTCCATGGGAACAGACCTAGAATGAGCAGTCATAATGGTAGGGATGGGTTCTGGTATCTGGGTTGGCCTTGAGGACATGAGTGCAAGCCATTGACAAGAAAGAGCACTGGAACAGGGGAAGTCCTGGTATTTCTCAAAAAGAATTAAAGCAAAGGGTTGGAGACAATCTGTGTAATCGGCTATGGGGGCATTCTTGACTAAATGTAATTGTGAGGTTAACTACAAAAATACAGAAAGTATTAAATATGATTGTTATGTCCACTATTGTGGTGTCCCAACATTTGACAATATGCAAATATCACAAATAGATTCAGAGGATTTGTTCAGTTTCCACCTTGCACTAGCTACAGACTCTAAACCCCCCCAAACACACACACACATATATTTTCCTTTTCTGGAAGTAACTGCTAATCACTGTATTGATCAAACATAGGGCCTGTTTACAATCTTGCCAGACAGGCTTACTTAAATATGACGGATATCCTGTCTACCGTATTACAATCCCATTATGTCCTATGGAGATTGTAATATGGTGGATGGAATATCCGTCACGTTTGTGACCGTGTGTTCTATCCACCAAGATTGTAATCAGGCCGGTAGTCTAATTGTTTGAAATGATGAATTCTTCTGTTTTATTCATTATTTTTAGATTCCATAATTTCCGTATCACTGGACATTAACTACATAGAAACATACTAACAGAAAACATACCAACCAATGATTTATACCTTTTACATTCCCATCAGCAGGTTGCTATTTTATGAGGCACCTGAAGTATCTTAGATACACAATACCCATTCTGATTACTTTTCTAAAAGGATTTTGTCATGGAACCTTAGTGTGCACGGTGTTAAATCGTAACTATTCTTATTAATCTGACAAAAACTAATTTGAACCCCATTAAATTCGGTGCACAAATGCTGGCAATTTCTAATTGTTTCCTCAGACGTTGGAGCATTTACCCTTAACACTGAGTACACTATTTGCAGTTGCACTGAGTATATATCTGTATCCTTGCAGATTTTCTGGTACATGAAGATTAAATTCAGGTGAGTTGACATGGCGTTTAGCCACGAACGACATAACAACACTAGTATTAAACAAAGAAGAAATGCTTATTCTGGATCAACAATCATCCAATGTGAAAAAATATACTGTAATGATCTACATAAAAGTCTGTTAGGTAATCAGAATAGGATGATATTAGAAACTGTAACACTCACTTGTGTCTTTTTGTTTTACATCATAATGAGTGATTTAGCCTCCAACACCAAAATCAAAGCCCCAAACTCCCACAGAGGTGGAAGGTGCTTTTCCAATCTGCTAACAGATCCACCAACAGATGCATTACCACAATACATAAGAAACAGTCACCCTACATTAAGTACCTAAATCAACAAGTGCCTTTACCATTGATTTTCTCCACTGGTAGAAACTAATTATATCTTGAAAGAATTACTAATATCCTATTAGAAGAGCCACAAGTGAAACATAAGTACTTTACAGGAATATGGGAGAGCTTGCATATTGTTCTATATAAGGTTCCTTAAAAATTCCTTTGAATTCCTCAGCTTTTTCCATTCCATGGAATGCTGGATATCATGACTCTGAGTACTTTATTTAAATACAAATAAGAGAGAAATAAATACCATTTTAGCAGGTCCTTGTTACTTGCCTATCCAACAATAAGATCTACTTGCAAGCATACAAATACCTCCTCAGAGGAATTTCCTTCACTGGATTGTTAAAGAAATAAAACATATTTTGTCTGTGTTTGGCATTTATTGTATCAACATGCCCACCTTCCCTCAGTGACACTTGCCAGTGTAATGTTTCCTTTCCAATTCACAATAATGACAAATGTTGCCTCTGGCACTCATGTATTAATGTCTATCCCACAGGGAAACAGTTTTTTTTCCAAAGGATGGGCTTTATTTAGTATTTCATACAAGGCTGCTGGTTAATGCAATACATGAATCTAATGCAGTTTTGCAATATGTATACTTTCATGGATATTGCATCAAGTAATCTCAGCATTTATTGTTTGTATTCTTTCTTTGTTTTTTGTAAATATGTTTATTAGTATCAAATATGCAAAGTATGCAGCATATCTTCATGCCTAGTGCATGGACACTAAGATCCTGATGGGCTACTCTGTCACGACATGATGGATATCCTGCCCACCTTGTTACAAGTGCACTATATACTACGTTGTAATGGAGTGACCCATCCGCTAAACATTAAATCAGGCCCCAAGCCTTTAAGCACCAACTCTCACTTACATAGTCTAATTTTTCCCCTGTAGTCCTTCCTTCTCCTTCTGTCTGCTCTGTCCTTTTCCTCAGTGTTTTGTGTTAATATTGGCTTGTGCTTTGTTTTATTAATGGCCTCATGAATTTATACACTAAGCTGTTAAGGATTTGTTTTTGTAATTGAGCTCTTCCTTCCCACAAGAATGCCCCTGCTGTTGACCCCACTTATGGCACATTCACTCGATTCTGACGTTTGAACTAGCCGTGGTTTCATGCTAATTACTGTAGAGTAATAAAAAGGAAGAACTCAAGGGGTTATTTTGCTTCTGCTCTAAGGTAAACTGAAACAGCATCTGAAAGCTGTTACTTTTGCAAGTTTAATTTTTACATTGATTTTTAATTTCAAAGCATATTCCTGGTAGATTGAGGAAAGTCCATTTCTAAAGTCCACATGTTTGTTGTGTATCACAGATTAATAAAGCATCCTTTATATAGATTTGTAAATCTTTTTATTAGAGAAGTGAAGGAGTGTTAATGAATAATAACAGTTTGGATTTTCAGTGTCAACGTTTTTTAAGATACTGGGAAATAGATTTTCTTTGTTGATGTATTGACAACATCGCTTTTCCTCTCAATATATTTGTTTAGCACATCCTTTGATCGCCAAAATGATATGATATATTAATAAAATATATATTTTGTTAAGAATTATGTATATCACACCTGCAGCAAAAAGTTAAACTTGAATATCTTTGGGGCATTGTCAGTGCACGTTCATGTCTAAGCTAACTTCCCTTGAAAGAAACGACTGTATTTCCAGGTTTATAATGAAGAATACACAATGTAAAGATTATGACTTTAATCCAGTGTTTCTGAAGATGATCTTTTACAGTTGCATAACGATATTGATCTGTGTTTCCTGGAAAAAGATATTTTCAAAGATAATATGGCTCTAACCTTCTTTAATGTTCATAATCAATTAACACGTTTGTCCAAACACACCATCTCCTCTCTCCCACTGACTCAGCCTTAACCTCCTCTTTCTAATTTTATTTTTTAGTCCCGGTTCATTGATTACGTCCTCTTTGAATTGCTTGCTGCCTTTCCTACATGTTCGTTTTATGTGTAACATACTCACCAGTTATAAACTTTAAAAAATGGCATAATCTGCGACTCCACTTTAAAAAAGCAAAGGCGGCACACATTTTATTTTTATTTGTTCAGATGTATCAGTGGGCCTCGTGTATGCATCACAGTTTATTTCATAATCTCTTCTCTATCTCTTCCGTTTTAATTGTCTTTCTCATTATCTATGTGATAATCGGTTGGTAATAAAATTTGCAGTATTTGATATTAGGACCACATTACACTATGCAATGTATTTTGAGCTGTTACCGTCTATAGATCAGTATATAACATTTAGCTTAACGAATTGAAGCATTGTATAACGCATTTTATCTCTTACAAATATAGCACTGAAAATAAACTGTTTGTTGTATGGCCAATGCCACCATCAGATTCAAATATTTCCCGTAAAAATCCTGCCAATTTGCGTAATTAACCCACAAGGCACTGCATGTGAGCCTTCTGCAGATTCAGGTTTCAGCTCACTTCGAACTAATGCGGTTTTATTTTAGTGACAAAAGCCTCACATTAGAGTTGTAAATGCTCTACCAGGGCACCTAAGGCATTTATTTCATAGAGTCATCAGACCATTTTATGTGTCTACGAAGCTAACCGTTGTCACAGTTTCTAGAACATCATGATTGCAATTTATCAACATAACACTTTGAATCAAACTCTAATGCAAACCCTATGTAAGTTAACTGTATTGGACAGTGGTACACGTGCTTCTGTTTATGAAGGAGCAAATGAAATACCTATGTTCTCATCAAGTCTGTGTTTAGATCTGTCATGTATTTTCTAGCTGTAATGGTTGAATTAAGTGCACATTATCTACTAATCTAAAGGATCATTGGTGATGTCAATTTATTCGCTAACAGTTTCAATCAGATAACTGATCAGAGTTCAGTACTGGAGTCAAAGTGCCTGGTAGCAGCTATTTATAGTCCTGGCCCTTTGATATACCTCTGTAAAAAAAAATGTTGTCCATAGATTTTCATTATTATTTGTGTTCTGGTATCATTAGAGAAGTAATTTAGCTTGGGTAGACATCACTAATACAGGCCAATTTTTTTCTGGGCTACATTTTTAAACATGGATCAGTTCCTTATCTTCTGACCCTGACAGGAAGGATGCAAGATTGTTAGGTGGAGAAGGCAAAAGATAATTTGCTACTGATTCATTCTTTTCATTATTAAAAAGCAGTTTCCCGCCATTTTCAAGTAAATTCCTCTCCTTAGGTGGTCACTGGCCAAGGACCGCAGGTGCGGAATTAATCCACTGTAGCACAATGGCATGGCAGATGTGTTGCAGTGATGATGTAATATTTCAGGACTCATGAGACCTATATACTTCACTTTGGTGTTATAACCTAGGTGTTGGGGGTTAAGTAGTCTTATAGAGACAGAAAATAACTCATCAGAGCAACACTATAATGATGTGTTTTAGCCATTATATTGGTAATTTTTTTATATTGTTGTGGTTTTCTGATCTTCCATTGATTCAAATTTGTAAAGATGAGCAAAGCAGGTAATAGCAAAGGATCTTTACCTCCTGACAGAGTGTTGCTAACTACAAAATCTGAGGACTCCTTCAACAAAGAAACATTTGTCATATGCCAAACTAATCAGAATGAAAAGCTAACATCATCTGCGGCTGGAAAGAAAACAGTTTGAGATGCTGCAGAAATAGGGCAAGGCAAAGTTCACAAAAGATTAAAACTGATGAGCGAAGAGGATCAAATATTTTATCATTGTAACAACAAGTGCTGCAAGTCGTATACAATGGAAAAAAGCCTGGAAAACAATTATGAAAAAAAAGCAGAAACCAGTAAATCACAATAAGATTCCGAGTCTTCTGAGAAAGCAATGACAACCAAACCCAGTGCCCATCCACTTAGAAGATCAATTGCTACCCTTCGTCTACCTCCAACAACTGATCAGAAAGCCGAGAATCTTCAATGTGTGATATGCGGCTTAGCCAGAACAAGGGCCAAAGTGAATAACGAAAGAACAAAGTACAGAGTATGTCAATCTCAAAGGGCAAACATGTTTTAATCTACAGCTAGTTTCTTCCAAGATGATGTTTTCAGACGAGTTGCTGATCGAGACAGCAAGGTGAATGTATTTACAGTGGATTTATATGCCCACCCCGAACTGCATGCATGCATACTTTTGATAATACGAATGTACAATGAGCTCCCAGCAGCAATGTAACCACCAGCCTTCAGTAAAGTTTGCACTCTTTGAAAACACCAATGAAGTTTTAAAGCCAATCTTGAGTGCTGACTTAGGGTTCACACTCAGTGAAATCAGAGAAATAATGGTCAACATTGATGAAACTGTATTGCTCCATAATAATGAAATTAAGATTTTTATTATGAGACTGTACAATACTTTTTTGTCAGTCTGATCTGCAGTGAAATCAGCAGGAACCATTTTAAGAATTGTCATGAAAGATTTAGATTTGGACTTAATGACAAATTGAGTGATGCCCCGGTACTCTGCAACAAGAATACCTGATGTTGTCTTAACATTTTTGACATCAATGTCTAATATCAGCAATGATGGCTTTGAAGATATAAGCAAAGAAGTGGAAGACAGTCCCATGAACTGACTGGTTTATGCTGTGCAAATGTACTGTCTTTTCCAAATCATGCTTTATGAATTACATCACAGCAAAAATAAAATTCTGCTACTCATTATAACTGCCCACACAATCTATGACAAGTGTAAAAGTAGAGAACTAATCACTTCAATTAATAGGATTGGTGTATCAGCAATTTATAATGAAATATTATGGAGCAGAAACTTGTTAGCAGCTCATACTGTAAAATCTTGTGAATCCAGCTGCACACCACTTCCAAGTTACTTTACCAGGAAAGAATTTACAATTGCTGCTCTTGATAATTTTGATTTTGAAGACTGCTCTTATATTGCCATGGTGCTTTTTCAAGACTGTACTAATGACGTAGCTGCTGGAAAACAAGATGTGTCAGCTGTAGGCATATACAAACAAAGCTGCAAACTTATTACCCATCTGCCTTGCCAACTTGTGTAAAATCACTACAAGCCATCAACATGTCCCAGTCTATCAGACAGTTTCAAAGTGGCTGAGGACATGGATCTTCTTCTACCTACTGCTGCGTTCTGCAAAGCCGATGTCACTGAATTTATCATATTACTTATTTGGTCCGAACTGAAGAATGAAGAAAAGCCAGTCCCTCTGTGGGCTGGAATTCATGCTCTGATCTCCCAGAATACTGTCCCACTGAAGAAGGTTGAGTTTGTACCAGCAATACCACCTCCAGTCACACACTCTCACAGCTGTAAAAAATATGCATGCTCAGCTTGAAGACCAGCCTATCCTGCCAATTGTATGCGATTAAGGTGTTTTCCATATTGTAGTTGCATTTTTATGAGCAATCTCAATTCCAATTTGATGATCTTTATCCAATGATGGGCATTTTCCACATGACAAATGTTGTGTTGCGGTGTGCAGGAAGTTACCTCAGTGGATGTGGCATAAATGATGTGCTTAATGAGGTTTAAATGTGGAACTCATTATGTTCATTCGTTACAAGGTATGCTCATCATATCTGAGGCATTAGAAACATTGGGGGTCATTCCGACCCTGGCGGTCATAGACCGCCAGGGCCGAGGACCGCAGATGCACCGCCAACAGGCTGGCGGTGCATCCAGGCCAATTCTGACCGCGGCAGTAAAGCCGCGGTCAGAAAAGGGAAACCGGTGGTTTCCCGCCAGTTTTCCCCTGGCCTGAGGAATCCTCCATGGCGGCGCTGCAGGCAGCGCCGCCATGGGGATTCCGACCCCCTTCCCGCCAGCCTGGTTCTGGCGGTTTTGACCGCCAGAACCTTGCTGGCCAGAACGGGTGTCGTGGGGCCCCTGGGGGCCCCTGCAGTGCCCATGCCAATGGCATGGGCACTGCAGGGGCCCCCTAACAGGGCCCCACAAAGATTTTCAGTGTCTGCATAGCAGACACTGAAAATCGCGACAGGTGCAACTGCACCCGTCGCACCCTTTCCACTCCGCCGGCTCCATTCGGAGCCGGCATCCTCGTGGAAGGGGGTTTCCCGCTGGGCGGGCGGGCGGCCTTCTGGCGGTCGCCCGCCGGCCCAGCGGGAAACTCAGAATTACCGCAGCGGTCTTTTGACCGCGCTGCGGTATTCTGTCGGGGGAACTTTGGCGGGCGGCCTCCGCCGCCCGCCGAAGTCAGAATGACCCCCATTGTGTTGGAATGCTTTCTAGAACAGAATGGCAAATTAGGTTTTGCATCTCTTGTCTCAGAAATGACCAAGGCACAGGGTGCATGTCATTTAAAAGACATAATGCAAAGCCAGGCAATGTTCAGTATACTTAGTTCAAAATCTGAAAACCTGAAATCCAAGTTCATAGAGTTTGTCAAATAATGTGAAGAAAAATTTGAACTTTGCATGTACTGGGAAAATGTTTTACTCATGATAGCTCTAATGAAAATGTGGTACATGCTCATCGGGAAGGTGATTGGGAGCTGCACATAAAGACTGTGGAGACACTGATTACTGCTGTTCATGAATTCGATTGCATAAACTGAGATATGGGTCCTGGTATTCGGAAAGAGCAAAGAAGCTAGAGGTGGAAAACCATACCTCTACTGAAATTAACCCAAAGACGTTTTGTGTTGAAAGACAGAGAGGGAAGGTTCAATGGTGTGGCTCCAGATATACAAATGGAACAGATGAACCAGAGATCACAGAGAAGCTCCAAGAGAATTGTTGGCCAGGCATGTAAAAGTTGATATGTTACTCAATGGCAGCTAGTTTACCAAGAAGTCTTTTCCATTTGCAATACTTTCAGAGAGGTGATAAATTAAAAATTAATGGACCATTGTTAAACTGTTCCTCAAAATGAACTTCTGGGAACCAGAGGGGAACGTTTTAATAAACATGTTGACAACTTCATCTTCGTTTCTTGCAGCAGCAAGGAAACCCCTTCGAAATTACTGAGCCTCCGTGACTACACAACTTTGTGACCAAGCAATATGTGGATAACGATATAAAGTCACTTCTACTGGATGTCTTGGAACATGAATTGAAACTATACGCAGAACTGAAGCAGGACAGATTTGTATTAAAAGAGAAAAAGCTGTTTGGCATAATCACTAAAGCTAAACTTCCATGCTTTAATTGCCATACTAAGAGTTTAGCCCAACCAGCCACTACAAAACAGGTTACAAAAAAACAAATTTTGCAAGCACATAGAGAGATGGATGTAGCAAAAGAAAGGGGTGAATTTATCAAGGACATTTTGTTGCATGATCTTCTTCCAACAATCGCATTATTTGATGGAGATGCTGCAATCAAACCAGTAAAGCATAAACTTGCACAAAAGCGTGAGAAAACTTTCACCTGAAGAATTTCAATTCAAAAAGGTGTTCTCATGGAAAACTGCTGTTGCTGTGGACTGTATGTCACAACTGCGAATGGTCAAGATTTCATCCATGCAAAACTTCAGAGATGTTGTACAGATTGTTCTACAGATATCAAAGTCAGTGTGCATCTTGCAAGAACTGCACACTGTCTTTGACAGTTATCTTGACCTATCAAAGAATGTTAGAGAATCAGACAAATGTCTACAAGTGGAGCAATTGACCTTGCCTGCATCAAAAATTTGACACCTATACCTGTGCAACTTGAGAAATTCTGGTCATTAACATCAAAGAAAATGAACATGGAGATGTTAACTTGCCAAAACATTGCTGATGCTTCAGTGAACACTGAAATTCCAATTATTGCAAGTGGAATGATTGTCAATTAGGAGTTGGTGCCTGCAGAGATATATTCAAAAGGTATTGGCCATATTGTCAAAGAACCTAACAGCAAATTGACGACACTGACCTTCCTGTTGTGCCACATGTTGAGTGGGCTGTTCGAAATGGTTCCAATCGAGTCATTTTACTGTCAAATGACATAGATGTTATTATTGTACTTCTTAGATTTGTTGCAATGTTCATACGTTAAGGATTGTCAGAGTTATGGATACATTATGGAGCAGGTGAGAAAAGGCACTTAATCCTGCTTCATATTCTGTACAAGAAACTTGACCCAGAGATGCCCAGTGTTCTTATCAAGGTAGATATTCTTACAGGTGGTGACACTATAAGCAAAACTGGAATAAAGCTTGGAGCTTAACAGATGAACCTGTGAAGTTTCTAAAAGGATTTGCTGAGACAGAAGAAGAATGTGACTTTAAAGATGTAGAAAAGGACCTTGATCATGAGTGGAAAACATGTTCTGTCTGTCACACATTTGATTATCTTCAGTATAGTGAGTTCAAGAGATCAGTCCCGCTAAGTGACCTTCCACCGACATCATATTCTGTGCGTGGACACATTAAAAGAGAGTTCTACTTAATCAGAAGTTGTGTAAATATTTTGGATCATGCATATGTAGAGAAACGTCAGTGTGAATTTGGTTGGGAAGATATTGAAGCGTTGCTACAACCTATGACATTTCTTAAGCCTCTACCCACAAAACTTACACACACATGTGCTTGTAAAACATGTGCTACAAAAAGATGTCCCTGTCGAATAAAGTGAACAATGAAAATGTGTCTAAAGCAAAAGTAATAAACATTAGATTTTTTCATTTTCAGATCATAAACATTGTTTGGTGTATACATAAAAGGATTAAAAAACATTATTATTTGTTTCATTTCTATATATGTCTCTTCTTCCTCAATTATAGTCGTTGTTTTTGAAAATGGCAAATGGGTTGCTCTGAGGAGTCATTTTCTTTCTCCATAAGACTACTTGACCCCCAAAACCTATGCTTTGACACCAAAATGAAGTATTTAGGTCTCATGGTTCCTGAACTATTACATCATCACTCCAACACATCTGCCATGCCATTGTGCTACAGTGGATTAATTCCGCACCTGCGGTCCTTGGCCAGTGACCACCTAAGGAGAGGAATTTACTTGAAAATGGTGGGAACCTGCTTTTTAATAATGAAAAGAATGAATCAGTAGCAAGTTATCTTTTGCCTTCTCCACCTAACAATCTTGCATCCTTCCTGTCTGGGTCAGAAGATAAGGAACTGATCGCTTCTCTCAGAGTCATCCTACAGGGATGTCCAGGCAAGAATCTATAGTTAAGTTTCCTGTGATGCACATTGAACATGTGGTTGTGGCCCAGCCATACGCTGACAGAGATGAAGTCCTTCTTTAAAAATTGCGAACTAAGGTGTTACATCTGGCTACACAAATGCTGGTAAAATAGGGTGCTTAATTGTGGAGGGCATTGATCATAAGAGGGATATGTTTTTCATGCCACAAACTGTGCACTTAAGTCCTATTCCTGGAAGAGTGTTCTGATGTAAATCAACAAAGTGGAATAACAAGAATTATGTGCACTGGTTGGCACAGGCTTAGTGAGGAAATAATTTACGAGGTGTGAGGCTAGAATTCAAACATTAATATGGCATGGGAGATGAAGAAAACACTGTGTGGGGACACTGTAAGGGAAATGTAATTTTAAACTTGAATTAAAGTCTTAATGGGGACTCCTGTATTGGTTATTGTGACTGAAGATGAAATCATGTTCTTTTGTTTTTGCATTAATTTGGCACTAATATTTTGGTTGAACAAGAAATCCTGTTACCGGTGGCATTTGCAGGGACAACTTGCAGCTTGAGGTGAAGTAGAGGCATTTAAGAAATTATGTGAGTTGAGAAAAAAGCCAACTGTCAACAATTGAGATACTTCACTGAGTGGGCTGAATGTAAAGAATGTACTTCTGATGGTTCTGACACAGGGATCTTGCAAGTGGTTGGAGTGGATGGGGAGATCACACGTAGGGGTGTTGAAGGCTGGGATACTCAACACAGATTGGGGAACCCAAGGGTTGGAGAAACATTGAGAGTTCTTGTATTCATGTAGGACCTAAAGGGCTATGCTGTACTTTGGGGTATGATTGAATAGGATGTCCTACACAGGGAATCGTGGGAATAAGGTGTTCTGGGCAGGAACAACTAAGATGATTTTTTGCAGTCTTCCTTAACGAGGAGCTAAGCAGCATCCAGTTAAATGTTATAGATAAAGATAGATGGCTATGAAACTGTAGAGCTGAGTGGGACAGCCAGTCTTGTGGCTACTGGGAGTGGAAGATATTGCATTGAGAGGAACTGGATAGTGTTCTATGGGGAAAGAGAGATTGTCTTGTGGTTTAATTGGGATGGAAATCCTATCCCAGTAAAAAGAACATGGATCATACACTAAAAAGAGACTATGGAAAGAAAATCTCATCACTGGTTGGGGGAGTGCATGGAATTGAGGCTGTTTGGCTGATTGATGTCCTGCATATAACTGGAAACTATTGGACCAGGTTGATCAGATATCAGTTCTTGAAAGTGACCTTGGTCTACTGAAGTACTGACAATGTGAGGATAGATAGTATTCATAACTAAAAGGAGGAAAGATTAGAATTTCCATTTGTTGCAGGCTGCGTTTGGAGCATCAGACAACTGTGAAAGTGTCAACTAAAAATTATTCTACAAAATGTAGAAGGATTTGACTTGTTTGAATAAACATTTTACAGAAACAACGCTATTAAAAACTCATACCAAATCTACACCAAAATTTCACTTAGTGTTGTGCATCATACTTGGGAAGTCTCTGCACCAATATTTACAACAAGATATTTAGTGAGGTTTAGAGAATAAATCCAAGAATAAAATATTGCTTAAAAGAGAAAAATCAGAGGACTAAGTAACAGCACTCCCTAGCTGCTCCCACAAATTTGTTCATAGGCAGCTAAGAACCCAACTGCGAACTTAGCATGTAGTTTTCCAACACAGAGTTCTTCAATGGCAATAACTTGCTACCTACTTGATTTTATCACAACTCTGATTCCAGCAGGTCAAACTTAGGACCCACCCAGAATGGCTTGCCTACTGGAGTCTCTTGACTCTAAGCAAAATGCCATTTCTACAACAATGCTTTTGAACTCCTTGCCAGCACCTCTGCCTTTAAGAGCCTGACCATGTAAAAACATGGTGTTGGGTCCTTCTTTAAATGAATAACCTTTTGTTTGTGAACAATGTGAACAAGTTACAAGGCATAAAACCAAGGACATCACAGACCTCTCCAGTGAGTGTGAGTGTGTGTGAGCACTTTGTCTTGGAATACCTCCCATTTCTATCCAACTCATCAGCAGGTTGGTACTCCTGTTTTGAGACATGAGCGACTGGAGGATGGACCATCAGGTCGTTCAGGTCACGTCAACTTCTGGGTCCTGAGCTACAGATGCCTTCCTTCAGGATTGATCAAGACTAACCCCTTTAGCCCCCAACTTCTTCCCTCCTCTCAAATGGTCTTTTCATCATGTGATTCTGCTGGAGGCTCATCCTAATCACTCCAGATTAGCCTCCTGAATCATGGTTTCCCATCCTACTGAATCAGGCAAAGAACTTCATATTCATTCTCTGTTCAACTCGCTTCTTCTTAAACCAGTGGGTCTTTCCCTGGCCTAGTGATGCTTTTGTGTAACAATATATATATATATATTTATTGACTTAATTATTGCAAAACATAACATTAATACACCAGTAATGCCCATAACACAACAAATTGTAAATAGAAAAATACTTTAGCCAATAGATTGAAATCCTCCTTTTTGCTAATAGTTAAGTCAATTCAGTTACTTATATATGGATCTTACTTTTTCTTTTAAAATGTGTTATCCCTAAGAACCTGCTGCCAGGGACAATTGCTAAACTATGCCAGCATGCTCTTTATATCTATCACCTACTGTTAAACAGAATTGCACTATTTTTAGATAGGTTAAGTATATAAATGAAGTTAAATCAGTGCGACATATAGAGCAACTTTCTTGCTTTGAACTGTTTATCTTCTGCTTAGTTTGAGGGGTCAACTATGATCCGTGTAATATATTGAAATGTATGACATGAAATCTGTCAGTGCTTTAAGCTTTTTGTACTAATTTCAATGTTCTGTCCCATGCCACCCTGCCAGAGTACCTACATTTCCCTGTAGCCATTTCTCCCTAGTGGTAGTTCCATCACATCTAATAGCTCTGTATAATGATGTGATGGGGCCTTAGCACATAAACACATCCATCCATCTGAAGAGAGTATGCAAGGGCACTGATGTGAATTAAGCTTTTCTCAAAGTGATAGCTGACGTTCTGGAGAAATTGAGTAGGGGGCTAGAGTAACCTGATTGTGCCTACTTGGAAATTATGAATGATTCTTTCTTGTACAGATTTCTTATGCTTAGACAATTTTCATTTTCTGAATATCCATATCTTTTGATATCTTTCGAAAGTCAGATGACACTCAGTGGGACAGAGTGTGAGGCCTTGAACAGTAACTGGCGTCTCCCTTGCACTCTCAGACAATAGAGACAATAGTTTAATCACAAAACACATTCCTGCCCTGTGTGTTTTCTGTGAATAGTATGTTTACTATTTTCTATGTGTGACTTGCACCCTTACATCAGTCTCCTACATCCTAAAACCAACTAGCTACAAACTGAATTTGGGGTGTCAAACAATAACACTTCCTGTCCAGGGACTGGTGTTCCTTCTCTGATATCTATGTTTGAATGTGTCTCATTTAATGTTGATTCTCTTCCCTATCAGGAGTACGGAAACCAGTGAACTGACCACGGCTCTAAATACTATTGAGGCTCTGGAGCATATGCTGCTTTGGGGTGTACGTCAGAATATCATAGTCAGAAATATCGCCTGACTTAAATAGGGTGTCCAAAATATAATTTACAAAATATCATGGGTGCAGAACTTGTATTAATAACTCCAAGGGGCTATAGTTTTGTAGAAAACATTTGTGTCAGACAATTTTATCACTCTGATATTCTAGTACCTATTATGCAAGCAAAATTACGTTCAGCCAATGCTCTTGCACCTCTGGATTGTAATGCTGTAATTGGCAATACAGTGTTTACAGCTTTTGCCAGTTTTACTTTAGTGTAGATACAATTCACCCACCTCTTCTTGACCTTGTGAATGTAAGGGCATACCCCACAGTACTTTTCCTCACCCAGTCTCCAGACTTTTTAACACTTATTTCTCATATTTTCCTGATTGGAAGTTTACTGTTAAATTACTGCTTTTGTGCACCTTTTGCTAAATTGCACAGAATGCTCCAAGCACATTTAGCAGTAGAAGAATAAAGCTGTGGTTTTCAGCAGGACCTGTTACTTTCATGAGGAAAAACAAAAAAAGTGAACATTTTCAAAAAATGTATAATTGAAATTTGCTTTCAAGCTTTTTCGTCGTTGAAATGGTTGTACTCCTCTCCATTGATGTGCCTTGGATCATCGGGACACAGTCAGTGACACAGGTTTCCATAGTGTAAAAGGCTATTAATTAGGACATTATTGCCATTTGGCCACATGACATTTTAACATGAACAGATCAAAATTCAACTTTTAAACCCCATCCTTTAAACTTTTCCCCAATCTTCTTTTCACTCATTCCCTTCACTTTTCTTTTGTTTACCCATCTTCCACTTCCATACCCCCACAGATCCTCCTTTTCCTTTTGTCCCCAGCCTGCTTCAGGCATTCCTCATGCTGCCATCCTTGACCTACTTCTTTTGCCCAATTGGAAGGGTGGCCAGGCCCGCATCTGACTCTCCACCATCCCCCATCTACTGCCACTCAGCATAAACCGTTTGAGCCATTTTGCTGCCCCACCAGCAAACCCACTGCAACATAGCACGCCCCTACACAGACTCTTTAAACCACATCTTTTTGCCCCACAAATCCCCGCGATCAAGCGAAGCTCTGTTAGATGGTATGCAATATCCAGTTCAGACAGGTGCACCGCGCCATCCCCGAATAACCTAACTTTGTCCTCCACAATCCCTTCATGCTTCAGTACTTTGATGTCATGTGCCCAACAAAAAACCTGCATTGTCCGAGTCAGCTTCCTTCGAGCCCTTTCTATAGCCCCATGCTTCAGTGCTCCTCTCCATTGTCTCCTGGGCACAAACTCAGTCCAAACTATGCACGTGCCATGCACTTTTTGATGAAGCAACTCCAACTCTTGTTGCATATGTTGCAGTAGGGTGAGCCCAGAGAACCGCACCAGATCGTTCTCCCCAAGGTGCAATAGTAAAAGATCCAGACATCCCCAGTTCAGCATCATAGATGTTAAGAAAGAAAGTAATGCACCCCACTGCATGCCGCTCTTCCCCTGCCACAACACCTTGTGACGACTACTCAGCAGTCCTAAAGAACGTCTGTAAATCTACAACTCCGCATACTTTGGCGCCCACTGTATAAATGAATGCCCGAACAACCACATGACCATTTTCAAACTCCTGGAGCCATTCATACAACCTTTAAAGAGAACTCATGTTAATATAAAAACATATCAACCCCCTTCCCCCAATCCTAAAACCTCCTCCCCCAAGCAACCTACCAATGGTACAGTACCCGATATCACGCCCGCACATATCGCTTGCAACACTTAGATCGCCACCTACCAATACGCCTGATCTTCACCCAATCCCAACCCAAATGAGCTGCCGCGGTTGCTGTACCTATTCGGAAAGAATGAGTACCAAAGCACTGTGCCTGTCTCCCAATCCGCTGTAGCGCCATGCGCAGAACCAACAACAACTGAAATGCTGTCAGCTTTCTCCCATCCGCATGACTAAATACTCCTATCCCAATGGCCGTCCTCTGGGACCTAAACCCAACCCGTTCCAAAACCGGGTATGCTGCAGGATCAGCACCCTTGCACAACCACACTCATTTCCCCCTCCCCGTCTGATAAGTCTTGGACCTTCTTAGCCAGATACCTAAATGCTCCACTTGCATCCACTCTCACACCCACAGCCTTTCCTACCCTTAGAAGTTCAGACACCCAAAATGCCCCATAAACACATCCACACAATGCACAACCTGAACAAAGCAAGTTCATGCGCGTCCGTGCAGCAAACTGGCAAAACATACAACAGTTCCACTAGCAAATCGAAAGTAATAGATTCCAGCCCCACCCCGCCAATCCCTCATCTGACCTTGCCATAACCCTTCAACATTCGTTCCAAGATATCCTTGGCCAGATCACTGCCAAACAAATATTGGCCATAAAAAGACACACCTGCCAACTTACCACCAACGGTGGCTGGCGAAAAACCTTTCTGCATCATTAACAACACAAAACGCAAAACACGGGACTCCAATGTGCCCTCATCCTGTAACGAAAAATTCCCTTCAAAGCATTCAAAATTCTGAAACTTCAACCATGTCAGGCAATAACTCTTCAGAGCGGATTCTGCTAAGGACAGGTCCACCAGTCTAATGATCATCATGCCCCCCCACTGCCGGGACTGCTGTTTTGTGCTGCTTTGCTCCTGGCACCAAACTGCGAAACTGCTGCCACTGTGAACGAGACAGGGAATCTGCAATAGCATTGTTCACCCCTGGAATGTGCTCCTCTTTGAAAACAATATTGAAAGTTAAACATCAACACATAAAAAACCTCATCAGCCTCAACACACTCAGGTCTTTTGTCCTCTGTCTATTCACCAGGTCCACAATGGTCATGTTATCCACATGAAACACCACTGTCCTGTTAGCCAGTTCTTCCCCCCACACTGTCAACGCCACCAGCAGCGGGAAGAATTCCAAAAATGCAATGCTCCTGACCTGAGCCAGCCACTGTGCCGGCCACTCCTCTGCACACCATCTACATCCCAGAACAATCTGAAACCAGAGGCCCCCGATGCATCAGAGAATATTTGGACTTGTCAAACAGTGTCCTCCTCCTTCCTGGTCAGGAACGTCTCCCACACTCTGATGTCCTCCTGCATGCCCACAGAGACCTGAATCCTGTGATTTGGGAGAAATGCACCTGATATTGCCTGTCCCATGCTCCTGCAAAAAGTCTTTCCTCCCTCAATCACCCTGCAAGCGAAATTAAGGAGACCCAGGAGCTGTTGTGCAGTACGCAACTCAATTTTGTGCAAGGACCTGATTTTTTACAGGAAGACCAAAATCTCATCCTCCATTCCAGCCGATAATCTAGCCACCAATGCCTCAGTGTCAAGTTCTATCCCGGGGAATGTCAATACCTGACTAGGGCCCTCTGTTTTTTCTGGAGCCCAAAGAACGCCCACCTCCTGCGCCAGCTGCTGAAACCCTTCCAAAGCCTTCCTGCATGAATTAGAATCTGACCTTCCCACAAACAGGAAGTCATCCAAAACACACATTACTTCCCTAAGTCCAGTAACTTTGACAAAAACCCACTCCAAGAAAGTACTAAAGGCCTCAAACAGCACACATGAGATGGCGCAACCCATAGGCAGCACTCGATCCACATAGATTGCCCCATCCAGTTGCATTCCCAGCAAGGTAAAATCTTCCGGATGGATAGGTAGCAGCCGAAACACCGCTTGGCCAACTCAGCTCCCTGCCACAGGCGTGAACGAGCTGAATGGCATCGTCCACTGATGCGTACACCACCCGCGTGTCCTCATGCGCTATGAAATTGTTTACCGACGTCCCTTCCGGCCAAGACAAATGGTGTATGAGGTGGAACTTCCCTTTGCTCTTTTTAGGAATCACGCCTAAAGGTGAAATCCTTAGGTTTTCCATGGGCCAGTCATAAAACGGACCCGCAATTCTGCCCTCAGACACTTCCTTCAACAATTTAGCAGCCACCACTTGTGGCAGATCTGTGGCAGACCGCAAATTATCCGCCCACCTCCTCACTCTCTGCCCCTGATAACCTATGCGGAACCTCTCCTTAAAACCTCATTCCAGCTTCCGCGCTATGTCCCGGCCAGTACATGCGCAACCAGGGCAACAGCCCTTCCAATTTAATTGGAGTAGAAGTCATTTGGCACAGGAGCACTGCTTGGCCAGGCTGGACAATGAAAAACATTGCGTGACCGGGTGTCTACTTCCACATTTCGAACATTCGCCACCTATTGCATCCATAGCTCAGGATCCACATCCCCCCAAGGCTTATCCGGTTTGGTGCTCACCCTCGCCCTGAACTCTTCATCATATCTGAGCCACACAAAACCCCCAAAATACATTTGGGCCTTGCGGATGATGTCCATATATTTAAACAGCGATATGGCCCTATCCGGATATTTCTCCCAATAAATGCTGGCATATATCAAGAATGCCGAGGTCCAGTTGTTCATGGTTATCGGTACCCTAGGCCTCCATGCCAGTTCTCATTCTTCCTCTATGGATCCCTCTTTTGCCTGTATATCCCTGTGCAAAAGCTTGAAAACATCCACATATTCATGCCGCCAAATTCTGGCCTTGTTCTTGTCTGCCACATGAGAACCCAAGGGCATCGCTAAACCCATGTCTGGAAGCTGCTTCTTGTGCCCCCCACCGTCCTTACCTTCAGTCTCAGTCCCCTCTGCCTGAGCCTTCTCCCCCTCCTCAACAGCCATTGACGTCCCCTTTTCAGCTGCCTTTTCCCCATCTCCAACCTGTGACGCACTTGCCCCAGGTTCCTTATGAACACAGGAATCACCTACCCCTACCAACCTGTGAGTACAAGCCGTCGACTTGGCTGCCGCTGCGCCCGACACAGACCACCATTCACCCTTACCTCTCAGCCTGGGTTCCACAGCCCCTGTGTGTCTCGCCATCTGTTGACCACGCTTCTCAATGTGCAATGCCTCCAGTGTCCGTTCACCAGCCTGCTGGCCCTGCAAAACAGAAGCTGAAAAGGGGGTTGTGCTGCTGTTGTGCCCTTCTCTCATCCCCCTCTCCCCTCTCACCTCACTGTCTCGAATCTCCTGTCTTCCCACTCATCCATCTCATCCTCATAGTCAAGCTCCAGCTCCTCTCCCTCCATCACACACCTGCCATCATCATTACCCTCATCACCCGTCACAGCACGCCTCTCAACCGGAGCCTGTACCCCATGGCGCCTGCCATATGCGGGACTGTCCCGTTCCTGCGCCGTAGAGAAGGCCACCAAAGACCCCTCTATTGCTTCAGACCAACATCCTGGGGCTGTATTGCGCCCTGTTGGCACCGCCTTCGTTCTGCCAGCTTCCACCGCTGACCTTGACTCTCCACAACTCACCTGGCCGTCTGAGCCAGGTGTGCCCTCGTGCAGTCGGACAACCCGGCCACACCAGCCTCCTGGCGCCCACCGCTCGCACTGCATGGAACCCACACCCAGCTGCCCTGACCTGCCCCAGGATCCTCACTATCCCCAAGCCTCCCTTCACGTGACTTCCACTTCAGTGGCCTCTCCCTGCTTAAGGCCTCTTCCCTCTCCCTACAGATCTGGGCCTCTCTCCTCAACCTCAGCAACCACCTGCCTTTTCTCCCAAATGTTGGCCTTTTTAGTCCACTGTTGACCAATCTGTGCTGCCTAGCTGCCCTGAAAGAGTGCTCAAAAGCACCCTCCCCATGTGGCCTGCACTACCCTCAGCTGCTTGTCTCGGCCCAGCTCGTGCCTCACCCAGATCCTCACTGCCCCCAGCCTTGAGTCTACTCTGGCTGGACCCTCTGCTCTGCCTGGTCCTGCCTCTGCCCCTCCTCTGTCCAGGGGTCTCCCCCACCCCATTTACGCCAGTGCTATCCCTGCCTACAGGCCCTGGGTCCAACGGAGCTCCTTATCCTGCGGAGCCCCACTTTTTTGCTGCTGGACCCCCTGCTCCACCGCCTCAAAGGCATCAGAGGCCCAGCGCGGGCCACAAACTACAGAGCCCGGCCCCACCACACCTACATCACGCAGCACAGCAGGCCCCTCATGCGGGCCCGCAATGGACACTGGGGGTCAACGCGCTGTGCCCTTTCCCCCCTGCCACCTTCTTCTTTGGGGTATGAACCGGCGAGCGGCACACAGCAGCAGCTGCTGCTATGCCACCTGCTGCAGCGCGTGCAGGGCACGCCATACCGACCCAGGCCTGGTCGAGGCCACCAGGCCTGAGAAGGTCGGCCCGGCCAGTTTCACCCATGACATGAACCGCAGCCTTTACCGTCTCGGCTTCAGGGCCTGTCTCCATGCCCGACTCAACCCACACTGCTCTACTTGACGCCAAAGCTTCCTACTGCACGATGGGGCCAGCAAGGAAGAGGCTGATCCTTTCCTGAATCCCTTATTTATACCCACCCTTTTATCCCACCCCCACGGACCTCCCCACCAATCCAAGCCTTCCTGTCCTACTTCCTTCTCAAAGACTCCGGTGGAGAGACTAGACTGTGTCTGCTCTCCACAGGGCCCTCCATTGAGGTCTACTACTTAGAGCTCCTTCCTTCATTCACGCTTCTTTCCTTCTCCTCAACATCCTGCCTGGTCAGTTGTAATTTCGTTCCTACCTTAATATCGGTATCCATGGAGGTGCAGCAAGAGAAGTCTGTATTGACTGAGAGGAATTAATACCCATTGGCTCTTACTTTTCCTCTTCTTTTAAACTATGGATTGATTCAGAGGTATTATTCCTGACCTCATCAGCTTTCACACCTCTCCTTCTCTTGAACTACTTCAGTCCTACATCTATAACGGGCTGTGCTTGTGCTCTGGCTCTAACGCTGAAGCGTGTGCCAGTAAAGTGAGTTGCATCGCCTGCGCTTATATCCAGTGGCTTAGAAAGAGGGCCAAAGGCCATAAGGAAAGACATGAAAATGGGTCTCCTGTGTCCCAGTTACATAGTAAAGGACAGTCATTATTCAGATACAGTGGGCCCCACTGAACCAGAATAGCTACACTGTGACCTTCATGTATTTCAGGACAACACAGTCACAAATATAGCAGTGTATTATTCGCTGATGCTTCAGAATAATGCTTTCATAGGAAGTTCAACGATGGCACAAACCTCTTAAAGCACTTATTTCACTTTCTGTTACAATGACCAAATCAGCTTTACTTCTAGGTATTTCACCCCTTAAAATATATTCCTATACTTTTTTTATTTGCCTATCCTACAGTAAAAGCAAATAACATTGAAAGTTTAAAAAAAATGCTTTGTGTTACCACTTTCTGTAACCAACCTTTAGCTCCTCCCTCTCTGACGAAGAATCAATTGTAGTACCCCTTTCTGTCCTGTCCATTCCCTGGCCTCTTGTGTAATTTGTGTCCCTAGTATTTTTCATGAAAGTTCTCCCCATCTAATTTCATTAGCACAGCAACTACCTAGAGCTGTTAATTATAGTTTCCTAGCTTGTTCTTGATGACTTCATACATGTGCTCCATTTTATCATAAGAAAGATGCATGAGAATTTCGAAAGGGGCTTTTTTGTGCCAATCGGTATGGTTTACGTTTAACCAAGGTATTTGTTTTCTCCTAGGTTCATTGCCAAACCGTGTGCTTTGGGCCTGAAGATACAGGCCAGTGGACCACAGAAAGCTCAACATAATGCTATTCTGGAAAAGGTCTTTACAGCCATCACCAAGGTATGTCATAAAGCAGCGTTTTGTGATTTGTTAATAAGACATGAAAAGGTACCTTGCTGAAACAGATTCAGCTTGAAAATACCCTTTATATCTATGCAAGACTATGTAAAAATGTTCACCTGTACTAGAAATTTGAGACTGTGACTGCTCTGCAACTGTTTCCAAAGATAAAAATGCTGAAAATTCTTCACCTCAACTACTTTTGAGCTGGCATTATGCATGTTAAGAGCATGACTTCTATGCATTTTTTCTGAGATGAGGGCATATCTAAAAGAAGATAGGCTTATGCTGTGTTTAAGGGCCTTATGTCAAGGGTCCCTGAACTGTATTCAAGGGGGTTATTGTAATTTGCCTAATGGCTCTAGCCCCAGAATTGCCAGGGCTGGGGAACCATTCATTCTGAGGCTGGAGACACCAGACCCAGACCTGTGTGTGGGGGCTGCAAGCTCCTGCTGCCCTCAACACCCTCTGCCCTGGCCGTCCACAAATGAGGGAGTTGCAGATGCTCCCCCCTTCCCTCACCTGTTCTCCTGCTCCCTCCCACTCGCCATATTCACCATGGACCTCAGCGAAGCTCATGCATCAATTTACCACTTGTACGCAGCAAGCAGTACATGGATAAAAGGATGCTGATTTGGGTGCTGGGTCCCTCCCAGACCCCACCCTCAGAGGGAAAATACTATTCACATTTGGACCCGGTACTCGTGAGTCTATGTAGAATTACCCATACTAGGGATGTAACTTGTAATCCACAGATTTAGGTATTGGTATACTAGCTGGAATGTTTCATCACTCCACTTCCTCCTACTTTCCCCACATATAAAACCATAAATGCTTATAATTGTGGTGAGCTACAGTAAACAATAGGAACTCAAGATAATGATGATGCTTCAAAAAGACATTGAGGATGTTAGATTGTCTCCTCGTCTCATGATTTTTGGCCATCTTTGCTACAGCAAACATCCTTCATTGTGTAACCAGGTGGACTGTGCACTGTTAACCTACTACCAGTGGAACACATAACTCTGGCTGATGTGCATACGGATATTTTCTTTCAGAGAGGTTGGGACACCTTTTTATGAAACTGCTTTATGAACAAGGCACAGTGTTTTATGTTATGTCAACTTTACCTGTCTGTAACCAGTGTTAGTGTTCACAAATGTGGGATGTGTAGATAAACATGCCTCTATAAAGAGACTTTTAGCATAGGCAGGATATAAATCAGGTTCTGAACCTAGGTGAACAACCAACCATCCTTAGTTGTATAATTACACCAGCAGAGATTTTGAGACTCGGTTTGTTTTCTGTGAGGGTGAAAGGTTGTGGTGTAATATTTGATTTTGGCCTGCTTCCTGACATTTATGGTGACCAAACACAATAACAAATAGTTAATTTACTCAGCTTATTAAAATATTAAAATGATCTTCAGAATCAAACGTCCTCAGTCCTTCTGCTTCTGCTGTCTGTCAGTGGTTTGAGTTTAGAGTATGACGCAGTGGGTGCTGTAATACGAGGCTTATGGTTTATAACAAAGCCAACTTGAGTGTCAAGTATTGTCTCTCTTCTATACTTATGTCGCATTTTTTATTCAGTGCCAATGTGTTAGAAATGGGGTTTTTGGTTGGCAGTCAGGTTGCCCTCTGTCCAAGCAAGAACCCTCACTCTAGTCAGGGTAAGTCACACACAATCCAAAATCAGCCTGTGCTCACCCTCCGGTAGCTTGGCACGAGCAGTCAGGCTTAACTTAGAAGGCAATGTGTAAAGCATTTGTGCAATAAATCATACAACACCATAGCATAACACCACAAAAATACACCACACAGTGTTTTAGAAAAATATATAATATTTATCTGGGTATCTTCAGGTCAAAACGATCAAAGTTGCAATACGAATTTGTAAAGATATCACTGAAAAGTGATATAAAGTGTCTTAAGTCTTTAGAAAGTAAACAAAGTCTCTTTCAAACACAAAGTACCTGGTTTCTGGTGGAAAATCTCCTCAGAGGGCCACAGGAGAAGAGGTACGTGGAAAACTGGTGTGTGCGTCGATTTCTCCTCAGCACACACGGACTTGCATCGTTATTTTCCACGCGGGGAGTCGTGCGTCGTTTTCCGGCGCGCGGACAGTCTCTTACTGTGGTTTGCGGGGAGTACCAGATGTCCCGGGTCTGTGCGTGGATTTTCCTGCTTGTTTTCCGGCTGCGCGTCGTTCTGCGGTGCTGCGCGTCGAAGTTTCGATCTCACGGCAGGCGTTGCGTCGATTTCTCCTGCGGAGTCGGGCGGCGTTGTCCTTGCGAGGCTGTGCGTCAAAGTTTCGGTCGTCCCGAAGACGTCGCGTCGATCAGCGTCGGTGTGCGGTGTTTTTCTTGCCGCGGAACAAGCTGTGCGTCGAAAAGTTTGGCGCACGGAGCGTCCAAGAGGAAGAGAGAAGTCTTTTTGGTTCTGAGACTTCAGGGAACAGGAGGCAAGCTCTATCCAAGCCCTTGGAGAGCACTTTTACAGCCAGAAAAGAGTTCAGCTAGGCAGCAGGCCAACAGCAAGGCAGCAGTCCTTTGTAAAAAAGCAGACAGGTGAGTCCTTTGAGCAGCCAGGCAGTTCAGCAAGGCAGCAGGCCAACAGCAAGGCAGCAGTCCTTTGTAGAAAAGCAGACAGGTGAGTCCTTTGAGCAGCCAGGCAGTTCAGCAAGGCAGCAGGCCAACAGCAAGGCAGCAGTCCTTTGTAGAAAAGCAGACAGGTGAGTCCTTTGAGCAGCCAGGCAGTTCTTCTTGGCAGGATGTAATTTCTGGTTCAGGTTTCTTCTCCAGCAAGTGTCTGATGAGGTAGGGCAGAGGCCCTGTTTTATACTAAGTTGTGCCTTTGAAGTGGGGGTGACTTCAAAGAGTGTCTAAGAAATGCACCAAGCCCCCTTTCAGTTCAATCCTGTCTGCCAGAGTCCCAGTAGGGGGTGTGGCAGTCCTTTGTCTGAGGGCAGGCCCTCCACCCTCCCAGCCCAGGAAGACCCATTCAAAATGCAGATGTATGCAAGTGAGGCTGAGTACCCTGTGTTTGGGGTGTGTCTGAGTGAATGCACAAGGAGCTGTCAACTAAACCTAGCCAGACGTGGATTGAAGGGCACAACAAGATTTTAGTGCAAAGAAATGCTCACTTTCTAAAAGTGGCATTTCTAGAATAGTAATATTAAATCCGACTTAAATATGACCTTCCTGCTCCGTTCAGATCAGCAGCTGCCACTTCAACAGTGTATGAGGGCAGCCCCAATGTTAGCCTATGAAGGGAGCAGGCCTCACAGTAGTGTAAAAACGAATTTAGGAGTTTTACACTACCAGGACATATAACTACACAGGTACATGTCCTGCCTTTTACCTACACAGCACCCTGCTCTAGGGGTTACCTAGGGCACACATTAGGGATGACTTATATGTAGAAAAAGGGGGGTTCTAGGCTTGGCAAGTACTTTTAAATGGCAAGTCGAAGTGGCAGTGAAACTGCACACACAGGCCTTGCAATGGCACGCCTGAGCCAGGGTTAAGGGGCTACTGAGGTGGGTGGCACAACCAGTGCTGCAGGCCCACTAGTAGCATTTAATCTACCTGCCCTAGGCACATGTAGTGCACTCTACCAGGGACTTACAAGTAAATTAAATAGTCAATCATGGATAAACCAATCAGTAGTACAATTTATACAGAGAGCATATGCACTTTAGCACTGGTTAGCAGTGGTAAAGTGCCCAGAGGTCAAAAGCCAACAACAACAGGTCAGAAATAATAGGAGGAAGGAGGCAAAAAGTTTGGGGATGTCCCTGTCAAAAAGCCAGGTCCAACATGACCCCCTACCAGCCTAAAGCCAGGGAGAACAATCACTATCCTGATGTACTTCCCTGTTTGAGGCGACAGAACAAGGACCCAGGCCCACAACAGCAGGGGCATGCTCCAGTTCTTCGCCTTCCTGACTCCAATTGGATCCCTCTGTCCCTACTCTCAGGGCCCACTAAGCCAACCCATGGGGAACCTTTCTCCTTACCTGCGGATCCCATCTGTGCAGCACCTAACCTTACTTTGCTCACAGATGTATCCCAGGAGCAGGATAGTACCACCATGACCAACACAGTGGTGTTGCCCACTCTACCCCCGGGGTGTGACACTTGTCCCCTCCCCAGGGATAACTCTGTCCACCCGGACAGCAAGCCACAATGATTACTGACAGCTGCCAGGGATGAGAGCCAGGCCCCAGGCCTCTCAAAGCTCTCCAACCACTGTGGCTGTGGAGAGTGGGGGGCAGTAGCCCCAGGTGCTGGGCACCCTTTAACCACTCTCCCTTCCACCAGGTCAGGGATGACAGCCTGAACCTGGTCCTCCCCTCTGGGGCTCTGTACCCTCCCTCCTGGAGCGGTACCCCCAGAGTCCAACATGGTCAGGGTGCTTACAGAAGTCGCCCTGTACCATTCCTCCACCAGTGCAGGGCTGTTAACCTGCAACTGGCCCTCCAACCTGGGGTCTGTACCTTCAGGTTGGACTAGGGCCTGGGGTGAGGCTTCCCTCCCCCTGCCCTCCCTTCTGGGGTCCAGCACCCTCCAACTCGGAGTGGCCTCCTCAGAAGACAACATGGTAGGGGCACTGTTATCAGTAGCCCCTCCCTCCAGGTCCGGGGGGACACCCTGAACCTGGTCTTCCAGCCCAGGGTCTGTACCCTCAGACTGGATCACTGCCTGGGAAACCAGGACTTGCTGGGAGGCACACCTACCCCCCACCAGGTCAGAGTTTAACCTCTGCACCTGACCATTCAACTCAGAGTCACCACCCTGAAGTTGAACAATTGCCTGGCACGCCAGGACTTCCTGGAGGGCACACTGACCCTCCACCAGGTCAGAGTTTAACCTCTGAACTTGGCCATTCAACTCAGAGTCACCATCCTGAAGTTGAACAATTGCCTGGCGCACCAGGACTTTCTGGGAGGCACACCTACCTCCCACCAGGTCAGAGGTCAACCTCTGAACCTGGTTCTCCAACCCAGGGTCACCACCCTGAGGTTGAACAATTGCCTGGCACGCCAGGACTTTCTGGGGGGCACACCTACCCCCCACCAGGTCAGAGTTACCTCTGAGCCTGGTTCCCCAACCCAGGGTCACCACCCTGAGGTTGGGCAATTGCCTGGCACGCCAGGACTTTCTGGGGGGCACACCTACCCCCCACCAGGTCAGAGTTTAACCTCTGAACCTGGTCATCCAACCCAGAGTCAACACCCAGAGGTTGGACAATTGCCTGGCACAGCAGGACCTCTTGGGAGGCACACCTACCTCCCACCAGGTCAGAGTTTAACCTCTGAACCTGGGTATCCAACCCAGAGTCACCACCCTGAGGTTGAACAATTGCCTGGCACGCCAGGACTTTCTGGGGGGCACACCTACCCCCCACCAGGTCAGAGTTTAACCTCTGAACCCGGTTATCCAACCCAGAGTCAGCACTCTGAGGTTGGACATCTGCCTGGTATACCAGGACTTTCTGAGGGGCACACCTACCCCCCAACAGGTCAGAGTTTATCCCCTGAACCTGGTTAGCCAACCCAGAGTCACCACCCTGAGGTTGAACCATTGCCTGGCAGGCCAGGACTTCCAGGGAGGCACACCTACCTCCCACCAGGTCAGAGTTTAACCTCTGAGCCTGGTTCCCCAACCCAGGGTCACCACCCTGAGGTTGGGCAATTGCCTGGCACGCCAGGACTTTCTGGGGGGCACACCTACCCCCCACCAGGTCAGAGTTTAACCTCTGAACCTGGTCATCCAACCCAGAGTCAACACCCTGAGGTTGGACAATTGCCTGGCACAGCAGGACTTCTTGGGAGGCACATCTACCTCCCACCAGGTCAGAGTTTAACCTCTGAACCTGGGTATCCAACCCAGAGTCACCACCCTGAGGTTGAATCTTTGCCTGGCACGCCAGGACTTCCTGGGGGGCACTCTCACCCCCCACAAGGGACACACCGTCCCCAAGGGCCACAAAAGAGTCTGGTTGGCGCAGGTCTCCCGACCTCTGCCCATCCGGCAGAGTCTGGGTTTCCCCCAAACCAGAAACGGTTTCACCTGGGTCATTCCTGGGGGGCTCTGCTCTCAGAGCTGTCCCCTAACTCTCAAGGTCCTCCACTGGGGTCTGCAACCCCCTCTCAACCCTATGTCTGGACTTCTGCACCCCCTCACTAGGAGGGGTACTGCCAGACACCAGAACTGTTGGGATGCTGGCTACAGTCACCCCCCCAAGTTCTTCTGACACTGCGGGGCTTCCCTCAAAAGGTGGCCCTACGGTACAGGCTAGGCTTCCCTCCTGGTGTTCCCTCATGGAACCCTCTAGGACCTGGGACCTACCTGGGACACTACAATCCTTTCCCACCTCACTTGGTTGGGAACCACCTAGACCACTCCCTTCAGGAGCACCCCCAAATGCCTCTTCAGACTCTCTGGTACTCACCCAGGAGTCTGCCTCCATTGTAAGTTCCCTGGGGTCAGAGAACTCACACTCCACCTGGTGTTGGGGTAGCTCTGGAAAATAAGGACCAGACATATGCTCTCCAGCAATTACATCATTCTGCCCTTCACATGTATTAACCACAGTACCCTTCACCCAACCACCCAGTAACTCAACCTTGGAAAAGCACTCTACCTCACCCTCCTGAGACTGGTGAGACAGTATCTGTCTGTCCCTGATACTCAACCCATACTCTTCTGGGATGTCTCTACACTCTATATCCAGGACGTCCACCAGGGGGGAACCCTTTTCTCTGTCACTCTCTGCTAGAGTTAGTAAAGTGTCCCTCCCCCTAGTAGAAATATGACTCCCTGTGCCAGTTCCCCAATCCTTCTCAGGGACCCTGTGCATAACGGGAACTACCTCATACCCTTGAACCGCCTGGGGTGTGTCAACTCCCTTCTTCAAGTTGGGCACCACATTTCTGGGCTTGTGCCCTTCTTCAGCAGTACTAGATGCAAGATTTTTGCTGCCACCATCTGAACTGGACTCAGCCCTTCCGGCCTCCAGTTTCAGCTCTTTACAGCTCAGCTCTTGAGCTGCAATCTTTTCTTCTTCCAGGGCTAAGAGTCTTTTTGCCTCAACCTCTGCAAGATACTCCTCTAATTGTTGCTCCTGTCGCCTTTGACCTCGGAGCCATTCATCTATTTCTGGGTCACTGTCCTCATCTGAGTAGTCTTCCTCCTCATGTGAGCAGTCTTCCTCCTCATGTGCGTAGTCCTCCTCCTCATCTGAGGGGTACTTAGTCATTTGGTTTCTTGCTGGCTCTCTCTCTGCCCATCTTTCCTCCCCCCAGACTATGTAGTTATGTAGCATCTCCGCCTTAGTAGATCTCCTTGCTACAGGAAGGCCCCATTTTCTGCAAAGCTTCCTTAGGTCAGCCTTAGTGAGGTGGTCAGTACGAACAAAGAATGAGTAGGTACACAATCCCATTCTGATAAGATCTTACCAGCAAAAACCAAAATCCAAAGTCCAAAATATCAATAGTATATCCAGGAGGACATCAGAGAACCAAAAGCCAAAAAAGACCTTCAACTGTGGGTAGGTAGTGAAATACTTAGCTACTGTATGTCACTGCACAAACACAAGTCCTATCCTCACCGCTGATCACCAATGTTAGAAATGGGGTTTTTGGTTGGCAGTCAGGTTGCCCTCTGTCCAAGCAAGAACCCTCACTCTAGTCAGGGTAAGTCACACACAATCCAAAATCAGCCTGTGCTCACCCTCCGGTAGCTTGGCACGAGCAGTCAGGCTTAACTTAGAAGGCAATGTGTAAAGCATTTGTGCAATAAATCATACAACACCATAGCATAACACCACAAAAATACACCACACAGGCCCTCATTCTGACCTTGGCGGGCGGCGGAGGCCGCCCGCCAAAGTCCCGCCGTCAGGTTACCGTTCCGCGGTCGAAAGACCGCGGCGGTAATTCTGACATTCCCGCTGGGCTGGCGGGCGGCCGCCTTCAGGCCGCCCGCCAGCCCAGCGGGAAAGAGGCTTCCACGATGAAGCCGGCTCGGAATCGAGCCGGCGGAGTGAAAGCTGTGCGACGGGTGCAGTTGCACCCGTCGCGTATTTCACTGTCTGCGCAGCAGACAGTGAAATACATTTAGGGGCCCTCTTACGGGGGCCCCTGCAGTGCCCATGCCAGTGGCATGGGCACTGCAGGGGCCCCCAGGGGCCCCGCGACCCCCCCTACCGCCATCCGGTTCCCGGCGGGCGGACCGCCGGGAACTGGATGGCGGTAGGGGGGGTCGGAATCCCCTTGGCGGTGCAGCTAGCTGCGCCGCCTTGGAGGATTCCAATGGGCGGCGGTACACTGGCGGGTGACCGCCAGTGTTGCCGGTCCGACCGCGGCTTTACCGCCGCGGTCGGAATGCCCATTGGAGCACCGCCGGCCTGTCGGCGGTGCTCCCGCGGTCCTCCAACCCGGCGGTCATGGACCGCCAGGGTTGGAATGACCACCACAGTGTTTTAGAAAAATATATAATATTTATCTGGGTATCTTCAGGTCAAAACGATCAAAGTTGCAATACGAATTTGTAAAGATATCACTGAAAAGTGATATAAAGGGGGTTATTCTAACTTTGGAGGAGGTGTTAATCCGTCCCAAAAGTGACGGAAAAGTGACGGATTTACCACCAGCCGTATTACGAGTCCATTATATCCTATGGAACTCGTAATACGGCTGGTGGTATATCCGTCACTTTACCGTCACTTTTGGGGCGGATTAACACTCCTCCAAAGTTAGAATAACCCCCAAAGTGTCTTAAGTCTTTAGAAAGTAAACAAAGTCTCTTTCAAACACAAAGTACCTGGTTTCTGGTGGAAAATCTCCTCAGAGGGCCACAGGAGAAGAGGTACGTGGAAAACTGGTGTGTGCATCGATTTCTCTTCAGCAGACACGGACTTGCGTCGTTATTTTCCACACGGGGAGTCGTGCGTTGTTTTCCGGCGCGCGGACAGTCTCTTACTGTGGTTTGCGGGGAGTACCAGATGTCCCGGGTCTGTGTGTGGATTTTCCTGCTTGTTTTCCGGCTGCGCGTCGTTCTGCGGGGCTGCGCGTCGAAGTTTCGATCTCACGGCAGGCGTTGCGTCGATTTCTCCTGCGGAGTCGGGCGGCGTTGTCCTTGCGAGGCCGTGCGTCAAAGTTTTGGTCGTCCCGAAGACGTCGCGTCGATCAGCGTCGGTGTGCGGCGTTTTTCTTGCCGCGGAACAAGCTGTGCGTCGAAAAGTTCGGCGCACGGAGCGTCCAAGAGGAAGAGAGAAGTCTTTTTGGTCCTGAGACTTCAGGGAACAGGAGGCAAGCTCTATCCAAGCCCTTGGAGAGCACTTTTACAGCCAGACAAGAGTTCAGCAAGGCAGCAGGCCAACAGCAAGGCAGCAGTCCTTTGTAGAAAAGCAGACAGGTGAGTCCTTTGAGCAGCCAGGCAGTTCAGCAAGGCAGCAGGCCAACAGCAAGGCAGCAGTCCTTTGTAGAAAAGCAGACAGGTGAGTCCTTTGAGCAGCCAGGCAGTTCTTCTTGGCAGGATGTAGTTTCTGGTTCAGGTTTCTTCTCCAGCAAGTGTCTGATGAGGTAGGGCAGAGGCCCTGTTTTATACTAAGTTGTGCCTTTGAAGTGAGGGTGACTTCAAAGACTGTCTAAGAAATGCACCAAGCCCCCTTTCAGTTCAATCCTGTCTGCCAGAGTCCCAGTAGGGGGTGTGGCAGTCCTTTGTGTGAGGGCAGGCCCTCCACCCTCCCAGCCCAGGAAGACCCATTCAAAATGCAGATGTATGCAAGTGAGGCTGAGTACCCTGTGTTTGGGGTGTGTCTGAGTGAATGCACAAGGAGCTGTCAACTAAACCTAGCCAGACGTGGATTGAAGGGCACAACAAGATTTTAGTGCAAAGAAATGCTCACTTTCTAAAAGTGGCATTTCTAGAATAGTAATATTAAATCCGACTTAAATATGACCTTCCTGCTCCTTTCAGATCAGCAGCTGCCACTTCAACAGTGTATGAGGGCAGCCCCAATGTTAGCCTATGAAGGGAGCAGGCCTCACAGTAGTGTAAAAACGAATTTAGGAGTTTTACACTACCAGGACATATAACTACACAGGTACATGTCCTGCCTTTTACCTACACAGCACCCTGCTCTAGGGGTTACCTAGGGCACACATTAGGGATGACTTATATGTAGAAAAAGGGGGGTTCTAGGCTTGGCAAGTACTTTTAAATGCCAAGTCGAAGTGGCAGTGAAACTGCACACACAGCCCTTGCAATGGCAGGCCTGAGCCAGGGTTAAGGGGCTACTGAGGTGGGTGGCACAACCAGTGCTGCAGGCCCACTAGTAGCATTTAATCTACCTGCCCTAGGCACATGTAGTGCACTCTACCAGGGACTTACAAGTAAATTAAATAGTCAATCATGGATAAACCAATCAGTAGTACAATTTACACAGAGAGCATATGCACTTTAGCACTGGTTAGCAGCGGTAAAGTGCCCAGAGGTCAAAAGCCAACAACAACAGGTCAGAATAAATGGGAGGAAGGAGGCAAAAAGTTTGGGGATGTCCCTGTCAAAAAGCCAGGTCCAACACAATGGTTGCACCCTCAATTAAATAACTATCCTTAACCCAAGTAGAACAAGAGGCTTCTTGCCTTAGTGGTGCCATACACTGCTTATAGCATAACGGAGGGAATTGCAATGCTATTTTTCTTGACTTCTACTTGTCAGGGCTCTTCACAGGGTGAAATAGAGCTCATGTAATACTATTTTTCTTGACTTCTATTTGTCAGGCCTCTTCACAGTGTGAAATAGAGCTCCTCCTGTGTAGCTTTCACTCAGGTGGTGGCATTTGCAGAGCCCTTTGCGTGATTCAACACGTAGACTGAAGGGAACTGAAGCACCTCCTTCTGAAAGTGGTGCTGCCATGTGTAAAGAAAGAGGCTCTGAGAACAACAAAAACAAGGAGCCATATTTATCAACTTTTAACGCAACGCAGCAAGCCAGATTGTTGCGCTGTGTGACAGGGAGAGGGCAGGAATGTGCACAAACTGCTGCCTAACACCTTCACAGGCACCCTTGCACCATGGTTGTAGACAGGATTGTTTTTGTACAGAAAGGTTCACTTTCCTGCACAAAAAATAATCCTCTAAGGTTTTTTTTCTCTTTCTGCGAGTGATGCAGGATATTTCTCCTCATTACACCTCCTCTGAGGAGGTGTATTATTCTGACGCATTCCCAGGTGTAAATAGTATTGGTAAATCAGAGAATGCTCCAGAATCCATGGGTACATGTGTGAGAACACCCACACTCCACCCATGAAAATCCTCACTGCGGCAGAGAATCGTAAAACAGTGATTGCACTCCCTTGCTTTACTCCAGATTTTCCAAGCCACACAGGGCCACGCAAGGTGGCCTTGCGTAGTTTGGTAAACCTCATCTAGGTTTTGAGTCACCCTTGTGCTTTCTTGCATAGCACAAAGGTGACACAAAACATTGATAAATATGTCTCAAGGGTTGTAATGGGATGTTTTAAAAGGGATACCATTTAATTTTCCTGCTACTTCATTGCAAGAGATGGCACAGTCTGACAGTAGCTAAAGAAAACCCAGTGACATTAGCGCTGTTTATAATTATAACAATCTAAATAAAACTGTTTACTGCCATTGTAATAAGTGATAATTTGAAACTAGTCTTTTTTATGGTCTGGATTGACAGTGCATCCATCGCCAGACAGCTGTGTGAGCTGCTAGAGAGGAACTTTGGATCTGCCCACATGTTGGGAGCTAGAAGTCTATGCTTTAATTTGACAGAACCACACTTCCACAAAAAAGTGCTTGCCCTCCACACAGCTTGGTTTATTTATCTAGCTGCTCAGGCTTGAACTTTCAGGCGCACATACATGACATAGTAATGCTATTAAGGTGTCTTAGATAAGATAATTTATGGTGTTTTTGACTGGCAGCAACACAATGAGAGTCATTAACCTACATGAATGTTATGGCCTGGCTTGACATTGCAACTGTCACCTGACCTTTAAACATACATCAATATTATTCTACAGTTCTTTGATTCCACATGAATACATATTCAATCCCAAGCTATTTCCTTAAAACATTCTTTGTAAATCACACCTCTTGGCATTGCCAATGCTTGTTTCTGCATAGAATGCCAACCAAAACATGAAATGTGCCTACAACAAGTAAATAGATGATGCAGATTATTTTTATGTATGCTAGACATGGAACACCAAATGCATTTTTAAAACTGTTGTTCCAGTATGGCTGTCACTTCACACAGTGAACGTGTGCATTGTTTACTGTACGTGTCCCTTGTGCATCCTTTGGAATAGCTTTGATGTCAGAGTAACACGTGTCAACTCACCAACCTGTGAAATTGAGCTATTCTTTTGAATGCATACACACTTTCTGATAATTGAAGCCCGAATGGTATCAAACATACTCTCAGAAATGGGATTCACAGAAAAACAGTTGAAATATGTCTTTCCAGAGCTCACAAAAGTCTTTAAGATGCCACTCTGGAAACGAGGAGACTCTCAGAGGTAGTGATAGGCAGACAGGAGAGAGGCTGAAATATTGAAATAGGGTTGAGCTGGGTAAAGACAAAGTTGGATCTTGGAAGTCGGGGTCCCTCGGCAATTGCCCCCTTTGTCTGTGTGTTAAAAAGTGTCCGACTATGGTAGTGCTATGCTAAACTATATATAGAAATATCCTCCGGCATCAATATATTATCCTAAATATTGTTTGAAAAAATATTGTTTCATTAGGTGTAGATTTTCTTTTATTAACACAATGGGGCAATATTTTTGTGGACAATATTTATGCCTGGTGATGTTCTGACATCGATGATTTGCCCCCAAACCATCTTTGGGATATTGAACTAAATAAAAAGTGTGGATAAATGATCTCCATTGACAGATGTGCTTTTATTTGTTCACAGTCCAGAAAGCAGAAAAGATGCTGAGGCCTAGATGACAAGTCCAAGAATAGGCTTCTTTGAGTAGCTCTTTCTACAAGTTCCAAATATCCTAGTTCTAGACAGGTATAGATATTTTCAGAAAAGACCCCAAGGGTCCAAGACCACTACCAATGTGCTGATATTTTAAGTGAATGTGCCTGTGAAATCAAACTAGGATTGAGATGCACTCTACCTGGATCTCACATTGTTGTCTCACACAATGATACTGTCACAAATTGAAAGTGGTGTACACTTCAAAACCAAGAAAAAAAACTGACCTAGATTCTGTTAGACACACTAAAAAAATAAAGATGGCAAAAAACATACCAAATTGCATGACTAGCAAATGCCTCTTTAAGTATCCCGAGTTCACAGAGTAAAGAAGGGGCGCATTCTAAATTCTAGATTATATACTGCTGCATTCCTCTTCACTTTGAAGAACTAAAGTAACTATCTGGCTAAAGTTTCATCAGATTTTGGCTACAACAGGGATTTTTAACCACTGTCAATCTTCTTGCAAACCAATTTCA